>NC_056727.1:884778266-885060766 GCF_019279795.1 Protopterus annectens | reverse complement strand
ATCTAAACAATCCTGACTTAGTTTGTGATTTATTGATCTTTACTGTTAAAAAGAGGTGCAACTAATATTAAAGAAATTCTAGCTTTTGTCTGACCTTCAGAAATTGTACAGTCAGAGCAACAATGTTACTGTACTTTAGTATTTAGTTGCATATTGTTTGTGCAATTTTTCTCTGAGAAGTTGATTTAAGTTCTATTTGAATCCTGTGGTAACTGATTTTGATTATTATTTTTTTTAATTTTTTTATTAATTTGAAGCTGAATATGGATTATTTAAATGAGTATACCATTAGTGATTTGCTAAAGCATACATATCTTGTGCAGTGTAATAAATCTTATGCATACTTAAAGGTAACACCCGATAACACTGGTGTTCTTTGTTCCTCATGTTAAAAGTTGGATGATTTGCTTACCATTATTAGTAGCAAATCGAGATTTGCTGTTGATGATTGCACTTGTGCAATTGGCACGGCTTGGAGAACTGTTGTTACATATATTAATGACTGGACTGGTGAGATAAATAATGTTAGACAAACAGCAAATAGAACACATTTAGGAAAGGATGTGTCTACTGTCTGTAAAGATCACTCAAACCCTATGAAATAAGAAGATGCCCCTGACAACTTTGGAATTCTGGATACAAATATTCAGCAATCTGAAGATTCAGAGTGTTTAGAAGGAAACAAAAAAAGAAAGAAAGGAGGAAGTTCGCAACAAATAACAAGGAAGAAAAATAAACTCATAAATGTCTGTAAAGAGATTACATACTAAAAAGAACACTGCTTTGTTGCATAACACACGGATTATGGGGAATGATATTTTTCTGTCAGAAAACCTTCAGTGTACAGAAAAGGGAAGCATGTTTCCAAAAGAGAAGGTAGAAAAAAGAGGCAAGGACCAGGTGAAAAGGAAGAAATCAAAATTGAATGTGGATAGACTGAAGAACACTACAGTAAGAAAAAAGGAGAAAGACAGATGTTGACACATGGCTCAAGCTATGGTTATACAAAGCCAGCTGGATGAGAACTTTATGCTTGCAAATTTAATATGCAATGAAAACAGTGGGATTAATAAGACTAATGGTGAAGAAGATAATTCCTTTGTAACAACTGATAGAGCAGATATTACTGTATTAGAAGTTGAAGATTCTTCAGATCTGGTCAGAAAAGATATTCTTGTAATTGAAGATTCTGTTATTAGAGGAACTGATACTTACATTTGCAGAGAAGGTAATGGACATTGAATCATGTCATGCTTGCCAGGAGCAAAAATCGATGATGTGAGACAAGTCTTAGAATGCCTTAATGTATGGAAGTACAGATCTGTTTTTATTCATGTCGGTACAAATGATCTCATCCACAAGGGCTCACTGACTATTAGTAGGGAACTTGCAGCCATGATATATAGTATAGCTTGTTCTGGTGTTAGGATGTATTTTTCAGAAATCACATATAGAAAGGAGAGTCAAGTCACCATGAATGAAAAGATTTTGGTAGTAAATACCTACATGAAAAAAAATGTCCCCTTTTAAAAAAAGTGGAAACGTGTAGCATATCCGAGCCTAATTTTGTGTCCACATGTTCAGGCAAGATGGCTAGCATTTGGCAAGTTTAGGGAAGAGAATTTTTGCAGCAAACATTTTGCAATGTTTGACAAGTACAAGGCAGGATTTTTGCCAGGTCAAAAATTTAACAATTCACAGATAGTAACATTCGATGCATCTCTGATGGTTGTCAATGCTAGGAGCATTAATTATAAAGTTTTATTATTGAAACATTTTCTACATTCCCACAAGATTGATGTTGTTATTACTTGTGAAACATATTTACACAACAATTACTGGTAACCAGTTTTGTCAGGGTATAAATGTTTTTACTGTAACAAACATTCTAACAAAAAAAATCAGGTGGAGGTGTTATGATAGGGATTAAAGATAGTTATGAGGCATGTCATTATTACATGTTCACTGATAATACCAATACTATAGATTGTATAACTGTGACAATTAAGACAATACTGGAACCTATAACGTTTGGAGTGTATAGATCACCAAAGTCAAGTGACGATGACCTAGAGGAATTCATACATTTCTTGCATGAAACACAGGAGGGAAGAATAATATTAGCTGGGGACTTAAATTTACCAGAAACAGACTGGAATAATATTGATTCAACAACATTAGTAAGGAAGTTATTCACAACATATGTTCATGAACAGCAGTTGCTTCAGATTGCAAAAAAAAAAAAAAAAACTACCAGGGAAAGGAATAAACTAGAATATTGTTTTCATTCCAAAAGAAATTACTGTTACTTTATGTCATTGATGTGCAGTGATCATGGGGTTATACATGTTAATTTGTTGCTAGACAATTCTGCCAAACTGAAATATAAACCAATGCATAAAAGATTAATTACATATTATATGGAAGCAAAACAGTCAATACGTAAAACTAATTGGAGTGATGCGTTCAGTTGAAAAACTACAGAAGGAGTGTGGAAAGTTTTGAAAGAGAAATTGTTTGACTGCAAAATAAATAAATAAATAAATAAAAATTAAAAAAATGTTTAACATTAGTATCTAGGCATACAATGTCATGGGGATATATTTCCATAAGAATAAGATACTCGATTAAGGTGAGAGACAAAAAATATAAGAAATGGAAAAGAGGTCAGACTACAACTTTGTAAACTTAAATAAACAAGCTGGACAAACAAATTAAGCACAGTGTGAGACAAGACCAAGAAAAATTTGAAGAAAAATTATATAATGATATTAAGCATAATAGGAAAACATTTTATAGATACATAAGATGTGGAAGGTGTAAAGACATACAATTTGATAAACTGTTTAGATTCTAAAATTTATTCTCAGACACAACAGATTATAGAAAGATTTACAAAATTTTATGCAAAACAGTTTGGCTGCACAAATGTGATGATTAGTTGTTCTAGTGATATCCAGGTAACCTCAGATACTGGAATCAAAATAGATTATATGGAAAAAGAAATATGCAAAATGGATCCGAGCAAAGCACTGGGTGGAAGGAGACAGAATAAGCAATAATGACCTGAAAACACGTCTGCAAGAACTTATAGTACCATTATATCTACTATTTACTAGGTCACATAAATATGGGGAGTTTCCTCAAGTTTGGAGACATGCACATATTAAACCTGTCTTTAAAGGAAAGGGGAGAAGGACAAACCCAGAGTCATAAATACCCTTAAGTTTACTTTCATGTTGTGGAGAAATCATGGAGAAGGTAATATTGGATAAGTTATTGTCATACCTGGTAGGGTGTGAGTTGAAATCATACATCAGCATGATGTAACATGATATTCTATAACAATATAATAACAGCTATGAATGAAAAATTGTGTTGTGATGTAATTTATATAGATTTAACTTCAGCATTTGACAGGGTCATACACAAAACACTGATCAATAAATTACAACAATTAGGTATTGATTTACTCTTGATAAGATGGATAGCTGCATGGCTTACAAACAGGGCATGGCAAGTATCATACAGCAGTTGGACAGGTGAAATTATTGATTACAGTCAGGGTGTCCCACAGGGCTTAGTCCTAGGCCCTTACTTGTTTAAATTGTATCTTTCAGACCTATCTTTTTCATCTGAGGTGTTCTACAGTCTTTATGCAGATGACCTGAAATTAATAAAATGGATTTTATGTATTACAGATAGGGCTTGTCTGCAAAAGAACTTTACTAAATTGACCATTTGAGCACAGGAGAATAATATGCTGATAAATGCATCAAATATTAAGCATATGAGATTTGGGAGATATAAACAGAAAGGCGAATATTTAATGCAGCACACTGTGATTGAAACTATAGATTCATTTAAAGATCTTGGCATATGGGTAGAGCCAGCTTTCTGTTTTTCTAATCATATTAACTGATTAATGATAGCTATAGAACTATAGGTTGTATAAAAAATATTTATAAAGTCTAGGAAATCAGAAATGATGAAGTCATTGTTTTACATTACGTTAGACCCAAACTTGAGTATGGAATAACAATATGAAAACCTTATAAGAAAACAAACATGAGTAAACTGGAAAGAGTACATTGGAAATATACCACAAGCATCCATGGATATGAAATTTAAGTTACTGTGAAAGACTTAAATATCTGAACTTGTACAGTGTTTCTGAGAGGTAGTTAAGCAGGGATCTTATTCAGGTATATACGGCCTTTAGAGACAACTATCTCTGGGAATGTTTGGGGTTATCAGAAAGTAGTAAAGAATCATCAGCTGACTATCTAGAATATTCTACAGGAATGAAAAGTATACTAATTGGTTCTCTGAGAGAGCAGCTGATGCATGGAAGAGACTACCAAACTATATTAAAGCAAACACTAGTTTAGATATTTTTAAGAACAGCCTGGACACTTATTATGGTAATACTGTTTTGGTATATTAGCAGGCCAGAAGGGCATTAATGCCAGTGCTTGAAATATTTGTATGTATGTATTAGGTAAACAATGCACAATGTCAGATTAAATATGCAAGCATCCTTACATTTGTCCAAAGAAATACCAAATAAATGATTATAAACAGACAAATGCATACTGAGGAATACTAACAGTGTAGCTGGTCTTGTAACTTCCAGTAGCTGAAAAATTTACTGAATTGTAATTACCTCTGATTTTCCAAATGGGAGTTGAATGCTTCAACAGGAAATGGATTCCAGGTTGAGCAGTAACTAACAAGTGTGTGTGTGTGTGTGTGTGTGTGTGTGTGTGTGTGTGTGTGTGTGTGTGTGTGTGTGTGTGTGTGTGTGTGTCTCCATCCCTCTCTCTCTTTGTCTCCTCAAAGAGGTCTATATGTAGAAGTTCACGTTTTCTTCAATCTGAATATAAGGTCTCCTGTCTCCACGGTTACAAAGAACTGGGTAAAAGTTTGATCTAGAGAATGTGTGTATATTTGAGAAGTAGGTTTAATTGTTTAACGGTTGTGTTGCATTTTCACTGAATTAAATTGCTTATTCTGTGTTGTACATATTTGTCATGTTGCAAAATTTACTAGAAGCAAAAACAGTTTTATTTGCTAACCTTTTTAAATAAAAATTCACTTATCTTATTTTAATATAACTTTTAGTGTGGCTAAGTGAAAAACAATTGCACACTTTACTCAGGTTGTCAAGTTTTTCTCCTGAAAACAATTGCATTTCCATTAACATTGTGCCACTTCTCTTTGCCTTGGTAAATGTCTGATTGTTCTAGTCAGTAAAGCCTGAACTAATTGCCTGTCTGTGAGGTAATCCAACTTGTAGTTGTTTCTATGCATACTTATTTGGCAATTATACTATTGGAATGTATTGGTCTTCCCTAACTAATCAACTCATGATGTGAGACTCTTCATATTTCTTGAGAAGTCAAGATAGTCTCAAACTTCAAAGACCCTAATTTTCACTGGCCAGTTTTGTGAACGATGTGGTTACAGTAACACTGATACCAGCTAAATCCATCAAGAACACAATTACTGTTTACCCATAAAATAAGCTAGTCAAAACCTATGTGTATGGTAGCAAAGGTTAATTAAGTTCAATCCACATATAATTCAGCTACTAAAAGAACAAGCCGCCGCAAGCATTTATAGCCTAGTAACCTCCTATGAACCTGTAAGTGAATAATACAATTCTTTATTTGAAATAAACAAAATTAAGCAATGCACTTTGTCAAAGCAAATACACAAACACCCTTACATTTAAACAAAGAAATACCAAATAAATGTGTTTAAACAGACAAATGCATACAGATGAATTCTAACAGTATTTCTAGTCATATCTCTAAAAGCAGCCAGCAATTTAATGAAGTCTTACTCTGACTCTCTGACTTAGAAGCCTAAACAGGAATTGCATAGTTTCACAGACAGACATATTCTAGCTTTAGCAGTAACTAACAATCTCTCTCTCTCTCTACTTAAAAGCCCAAGTAATATTTTCCATTGTTTCTTCAAGTTGGCTATAAGCCTTTCTGTTTCCATACTTATATAGATATGGGATAAGGCCAAATAAGGCTATGTGTTTTTCTGACCTGGCATATCATTTAAAAGAATGATATGCTTTAAACACTGAAAGTATGTGTACATTTGAGAAGCCAGTTTCATTTTTAACAGTTCTGATACATTTCACTGAAACCAATTTTACATGCTGCAAGATTTGCTGGAAGCAACTATCATAATTTTATTTGCAAATTTTTTATAAAAATGCACTTAACATCTGCTTAAATACTGGCCTGAGTCCGCCTTACAGAAAGACAATTGCAAATTTACTCAGTCTGTCTCATTTCTCCCCTGAAAACAAATGCATTTGCATTAACATGATGCCACTTCTCTGTGCCTTGGTAAATTTATGATTTTGAATAGTAAACCTTGCCGCAAATGAGTAAAAAATATGTTAGGCATTATAAAATGCAGGAATTTATTTTAGAATATATTTAAGCACTTGATTACATACAAGACAGATAGATGTTTTAAGAATTATTTAGAAAATCGGAAACCATTGGTTTCAAGACCACAAAGTGAAGAAAAGGTCAACATGTTTAAATGTGGCCATTGCCATTAACAGTTAAATTCCAAAGGCAGATTTTTGTCTCCATAAGTGGTAAAATTATTCACACCAGAATATGTTTTTCTTGTGACTTTAAGCAAGTTGTATATTTAGCCCAGTGTAAGATGTGTCCAGCATTTTATGTGGGCAAGATTGATAGAAAGTTACAGAAAGTGTATATGAGCAGATATACGATATCAGGAAGGGCAGAAATACTAAAGCATTGTTTAAGCATATTAAAATGAATGAGGGTCATGAATTTTCATATTTGTCCTTAAAAAGTGTTGAAGGACCCGCAGGATGGATTTATTAGTGAATATGTTGAAATTCGTGAACTTTGGTGTCAGTTATTTTGAATGCCACCAGTTTTCAATGAATTTTGTTCAATAAATTGCTGTTTAAACTTGAAACATTATGAGGTTTGATTAACTAATAATTACAATGCATATTATATATATAACTTTTAATTCAATTAGGTTTAGCGTCTATTTTTTTTTCTTTTTTTTTTTGTTTCTGATTGGTTAGTACCTGCAACATATTGTTTTTGAAATGGATTTTAAACTGAAGTATGAAGTGATATTAATTGTTCTGATGAAGTTCAATGGTTTTGAATGAAAGCACTTAAATATATTACAAAATAAATTCCTGGATTTTATAGTACCTGACATCTTTTTTACCCTTTCATGGCAAGCTTTAGTGTTCTAAGTCTGTTTTCTCCTTGTTCTGCTCATTTTTTTCCAGTCAGTAAAACCTGCACTAATTGTTTGGCTGATTGTGAAATAACCCAACTTGTAGTTGTTTCCCCTGTACATTTCTTTCCAATTATATTATTGGCAGGTATGCATAAGGTAATTGAATTAAGCAATTACTTTATTGAAAATCATTGTCATCATCAGCTCCTTTTTTCCATTTTACATGGGGTCATGGTTTTGGATCAGTTGTTACCACCGTTCATGAATCAGAGGTTCTCTCCTACTTTCTTCAACAGTGATGCCCACCTGTCATGGGTCTTCTCTCATGCAATCCATCCCATCTCTTGGCTAGATGCACTCATCTCCTCTTGTTTTTTTTCCTGCCTCTCTCAAATCTTCTTTACCAATTTGTTCTTCTTTCCTGCATGTTACCAAACCATTGTAGTCTGTTCTTTTTAACCTCTTCTCCAGAATGGGCTACCTTGGCTTCTGTTGTGATGTTTTCATTTCTTCATCTGTCCCACAGTGTGCATGTTACTACTCATCATAGGCATTTCATCTCATTCACCTTAAGCTTCATCATCTGTTCTAATTTCACTTTCAGTGTTTCTGTGCCATATAATACCGCTGATAATTTGGGCCATTTTCTTTCAGGACATCTGATTATAGCTTTGATATCATCATTCAGATTTCCACTGCGGTGGTGGTGCTGCGGTAGCAATGTCACCTCACAGTAAGACGTTGTCCTGTTCGATTCTCAGCTAGAGCGTCTTCTGTGCAGAGACATGCGTGAATGGGCGTACCTTCGTTGAAGGTTGCGCATCAGGGTCGGCAACTCGGCACGTAAAAATCTACTCCCAATCATTAGCGGACCGGAGTTCCACTGTGGCGACCCCTAACCAGGAAAAGCCAAAAGACACAATAACAACATTATCATTCAGATTTCCCTTTCCTTCAACCACACCTCCCAGGTACTTGAAGCTGTTAAGCTGTTCCACTATTTCCCATCTATCTTAATTTTTAGCTTCTTCTGACTTCACCATTTACTGCCATGACCACTGTCTTGTCTCTACTTAGTTGCATCCCATGGACCTTTTAGCTTTGTATTCCAATCATTTATTATTTGCTGAAGAAATTGTTTAGAGTCTGTTTTTCGTGTTACAGCTTTGTTGATATGTCTCCTCCAACCTGTTTGCTGATGTTCCATCACCAATATGAACAGGAGTGAGCTCTGAAATGAAACTTGACTGGCACCCACTCACACCGGGAGCCCCACTGTGAGTCCAAAAAGTGTTTATATTTGTATCTTTTGGTCCTTGTACATGACCTGCAGTAATTACATCAAATGTTTCCTAGACTTTGATCTATTGATGGATTGTCCAAATCAGCTCTTATGGACCCTGGCATATGATTTCTCCATATTTAGGAATGCCCAATTAGACTCTTTCTTCATCACCAAACTTGTCTCCACTATCTGCCTCACTGCAAATATTGGGTCAGTTGTACTACATCCTGATGTGAATCCAGACTGTTTACTTCCTATCTTACTTTGTACTAGTCTGCAAATTCATTTATCAGTCACCCTGTGCAGCACTGGTATGCAGTGTGACAGGATACCTCTGTACTGCCCACAGTTGTGAACACCCCCTTTGTTCTTGCACATTGGCACCAGAATGTTTATTCTCTAGTCATTTGAGAAGTGCCTCTCTTTCTATACCATGATGAAGAACCTCTGGAGTCAGGTCCCCCTAATATAGCCAACATTTTGATAATTTCTGCCATGACTTCATCTGCCCTTGATGTCTTCTGGACTAGTGAGTAGATTGTTACTGGTGTCCCCTATGAATGGTGTCTGCTCACTATCTTTTTTATCTTTCTATGACTGATTTGCAACATGATATAGCGTCTTTCATGAATCACTTTCCAGAAGCTGGTAGAGGTTCTGTGATGCCTTGTTCTTAGCCATTACTACTGCTGTTTTAGCCTCTTTTTTATTCAGTCAGTATTCCTTTTTAGTTTGCTCCATCTTTTCGATCTCATGAACTCCTTCATTCTTTTGATAACATCCTGGAATTCTGCATTGCAGCATGAGCTTTCCTTATGTTTCTTATTTCCTCATCTTTTCATATACTATTTTGAGATGCTGCCATTCTTCTTCCTGAGATGATAGAGCCATGAATATTTCCTTGAACTCCTGTGCTTTACCTTCAGTCCACTTCCAGGTCTTCAGCCTAGTCTCTTAACATTACAGCCTTCTCTGACCACCAGAAGTATAACTGGCTCAACCAGCGCCCTGTGCTGGTGCCATAAACTAGCACCCAACTCCCTCAGTTCTTCAACTGGCACACCAGCCAGGTAGCCAGATGCATAACATACCCCCTCCTTTCTGCACAGCCATTCAGGTCCCATTTCTGTGCCCTCTCCCCAACCCTCCTCTGTTTTATTAAAAAAATAATAATAAAAATAATAATAATTTCTTGTTCTTTTAAACTGTAGCAAACTGCTTGTTACAAATGTAGCAAACAGTTTCTGCAGTTTATATCCTGACCACAATGAGTACTATGGCGCTCATGTTTTAGTTCAAATAAAAACAAAAACATTTCTTATAAACTGTACCAAACTGCTTGCTACACATATATACCAAATGGTTACTACAATTTATACCTTGTCTGCACAGAGCACTACAGCACTCAGATTTTAGTTAAAAAGGAAAGATTTGTTTTAACTTTTAAACTGTAGCAAACTGCTTGCTTACAGTTTAAACCTACACAGTGTGCTGCAGTGCTCAGGTTTGACTGCAAATGCAATACAGAACTTTAAAACTGGTATTGCATTAGAGATTGGGATTGGCTGATCTCGCCCACACAACACTTTGCACCCAGTCAGTTGCCCTCTTGTCCCACCCTAGCTACTCTACTGCTAACCACTGGCTGAAGCCGATTATGGCTACCAGTGATTTATGCTGGGAACTGACCAACAGAAATGATTTTACAGTCTCACATTTGACTACATGTCCTTTCTGTACTAGGAGAAAGTCTACCTGAGTTGCATGCTAGCCACTCTTTCTATGTGGTCTTGAGACCATCTGTCCTGGTAAACCATTCAGTTCCTACCACTAAGCCATCTGAAATCTAGAACACCCTTTCCTTCCTTTGCCCTAACCATGTTAACCTAGGCAATCTTCATATCCTGATCTGTGTATCCTAATTCCTGATATCAAAACCAACTCATTTTGTCACATTCTATTGAGGAGGTCTTATAACTGCTGCCTGAATGAATATTTTCCTTTCCTCACCATTGCAGCCCTGATGTGTAGCACCAGCTGAGAACATGAAGACTGATACTTTTCATTGGGGTCTGACTGCCGTTAGTCTGTCACTGATTCTGATTACATTCCTCAGTGTCATCAGAACTCTCTCTCTCTCTCTCTCTCTCTCTCTCTCTCTCTCTCTCTCTCTCTCTTTAACACCACAATTCCCACACCACTTCTAGTTCCCTCCAAGAGTAGTAGACTTTGTATCCCAGGCCAAGAGAATTTGCTACATTGCTTTTCCACCTTGTTTCCTGAGCAAAACAATATCTAATACGCTCCTTGTTTGAACACAACAATATCTAGTGTGCTCCTTGTCATTGTGTCCTCTGCCTCCAGGCTGCATCCCATCATTGAACCTATAGTCATTGTAGAAATCCTAAGTTCACTTTATTCAAGTTGGTTGGTTTTACTTTCAGCATTCAATCAACAGAGCTATCCTAGATAACCCACTTTTGGCAAATAGACATCAGTAAGTTAGAGGCTTACTGACTCAGAGAGGATGTTTTTTATGATGCGCACTAAACTGGCCAACAGGAAAACACAGAACCTTGCCATCATTTGTAAGGGTCCTTGGAGAAGGATGGAGTATGCCAGGTTTTCATCCTACTTAGCACTGACAAATACCTATGCCTCTTTTGGTAATATAGTGTAGCTAAAACCTCCTGGTGAACCACCACAGCTAAAAACTTTGTTTATTTTAAAAATAGAGACAAAGCATAAAAGACTTCCATTGAAAGAGAGCCCTAAATGATTAGCGCTTTCAGCTATACAGCCTTCTTCAGATCATATTCTCCATAGCTCTTCAACTAAAGTTAAATAAAAAAATCATGTCCAGACGTCCTACTATAGACTGGGTAAAAGAGGCTTGTTATCCCTAAAAATTTATGATTAGTTGCTATGGTTTTAGATTGTTTAATGAGTAGGCTTTCATTTAATGCAGAAGTCAACATGTAAGCACATATAACAACGAACATTTCACACAAACTATTTTTTTCTGACTATGCTGATCTTTTTGAAGACAAGTTAGGAAAACTCCCAGTTGGTATACTCCATGAAGTTAGATCCTGAAGTAAGCCCAGTTATCAGACCAGCAAGGAAAGTTCCAATAGCCTTGCAAGGCAGAGTCAAAGCTGAGCTAGACAGAATGGTGCATTTAGGAATAATTTATCCAGTAGAACAACCAACTGAAGGGATATCCTCCATGGTGGTAGCTCATAAGAAAAGCTCAGATGATATTAGAAAATATATATTGATCAAAGAGGCTTGAACAAAGCACTAAAATGACCTCATCATCAATTGTATACAGTCAAAGAAGTTGCTGGTATGTCAACTGCCTCTGTTTTTTTCTGTCTTAAATGCAAAAAGTTCATTTTGGCAAATTTTAATTGACTGAAAATCTTCACTGGTAACCACTGTCAGTACACCATTTGGAAGGTACAGATTTTTGAGAATGCCATTTGGGATAAATTCCACCAGTGAAGTCTTTCAACTTGCAATGGAGCAAATATTTACTGGCTATCCTTGTGCTATTATAATTGATGATATTCTTGTAGGAGGCAATGGTGAAGTCAAATATGATAGAAACCTCAGGAAAGTTCTGAAACGTACTTGTGAAGTGAATCTTAAGATGAATCCTCAGAAATGTAAATTCAGGCTACAAGAAGTTACTTATGTGGGTCATTTGTTTACCAATTCAGGCTTACAACCATACCCTTCCAAGCAATCCGCAATGTTTGAGATGGCAGCTCCAATGTAACTTCCTTACACCATTTTCTTGGCATGTCAACTATTTGGGCAAGGTCATTTCAGATTTGAGTGAGCTTTCAGCACTGCTCAGAGAGATAACATGCAAAGATGTATCTTGGTCCTGGTCAGAACAACACCAAAAAGCATTCGATGTCCCGAAACAGAGAATTGCCAGTCCACCCACTTTAAGATATAATGATGTTCATAAACCTGTAAGTCCTTCTTGTGATGCTTCGAAATTTGGTCTTGATGCAGTCATTCCTCAAGAGGGTAGACCAGTAGCCTATGCATCCAGAACTCAAACCAAACTAAAATGCAATATGCTCTGATAGAGAAAGACTTCTTGGCAAATGTGTTTGCATGTTCAAAGTTCCATGATTATATTTATGGTAGACCTATTCAAATTGAGACAGACCACCAACCTTTAGTCACTATTTTTCCAAAGTCAATGTACACAGCTCCTGCAAGATTGCAACGCATGATGTTGAAATTGCAAAAGTACAATTTTCACTTGGTCTACACAAAAGACAACCTTCTTTATCTTGCTGATACTTTATCCAGATCACCCAGAAAAAAACACTAAACAGCATGAAAATGAGAAACCTGATTTTGAAGTCATAGAGGTGAGAAATTTTTCTTCCACACATCCTGATGAACTTAGAACTCACACAGCTTCAGATCTAATTCTCCAGAAGCTTAACCACTTTATCAGTCAAGGATGGCCATCAAAGCAATCTTATTTGCCATCAGATGTGCAGCAGTATTTTCCTTAGAGACAAGAATTTGATGGAAGATGGTACACTCATTAAAGGTCCAAAAGTGATTGTTCCAAATTCTTTGCAAAAAGAGTATATTAAGAACTTACATTGTGGCCACCCAGGAACTGATTCTATCAAAAGAAGGGTGAGAGGACTAGTATTTTGGCCTTCTATGTCAAAAGATATTGAGAAAGAACTTTCAGCTTGTTTTGTTTGTAATAATACTAAGCCACATCTGTAAAAAGAACCACTTCAGCTAAGCCAGATTCCTGAACTACCTTGGTCGACAATTACTACACACATTTCCAAGTGGAATGGTCAACATTACTTGGTATTAGTAGACTCTTACTCAGATTGGTTCAAGATTGACCTACTTCCTAAGCTGACATCTAATACTGTCATTACTAAGTTGAAGAGACATTTTTCTGTCCATGGTAGTCTGCACAAACTCATTTTTGACAATGCCGCACAGTTTACAAGTCAGCAAATCAAGAAATTTGCTGAAAAGTGGGACTTTGTTCATGTTGCGAGTAGTGTTGAATACCCGCAGTTTCCTAAATCTCCTAAATCTCAGAAACATACCTTGCAACAATCTTCTTGGTTCACCTGCCCAGAGGTTAATGTTGAGACAAACAAGAACCACACTGCCAATCAGTAAGAATTTGTTGGTTCCAAGTGCTAAAAATAAAAAGGAGTAAAAGCTCAACTCCTAAAGAAGCTTTTGTCCAAAAAGTCCTACTATGATAAAACAAGCAAGCCTCTGAATCTGTTAAAAGAAGGAGAGATAGTGAGGATGCAGACAGCAAAAGGATTTGACTGAAAAGTACTTGGGAAACATTTGTGTGAAGAACCAAGATCGTACATTGTTGAGTCACAAGGCATGGAATTCAGGTATAATCAGAAATATTTGTTACCAGTGTCCGAACCAGTGTTGCAACATTTTGCTTATAACAAAGACTAATTCTCACAGTGATTTGTCCGATGTTCTTGTTCCAGAAAACATTTCATTGCCCGTTCCTGTTCCTGAAAGTATCTCCAAAAGTCCTCAAGAAGAACATTCCCCAGTGACTGTCCCTGTTGCTAAACCCAGTTCTAATTATTACATTATAAGGTCAGGTTGTATCTCAAGACCTAATCCTAAGTACACAGCAACCTAGACACGATTATTTGCATATATTTGTATAATTTGCATGCTCATATGATTGTCATTGTCTATTTGCATGACCAACTAGTCAAAGAGGGAGGATGTAGATCAGAGTGTACTGAGCACATGCAAGCAAGAGCGCCATTTTGTAGTGAGCAGCCAAGGTGTAAGCATGAATGTGTGTACTAGGCAGTCAGTTAGTTCATTTAGTTTAATGTTACCATTCTCCATCCTGATATGTTTGTGTGTAATAAACTACTTAAACAAATGCCTAGCCTCATCGTCATATTGAATGTGCACAAGATGAGTGACAAAGACATCCTAGGACAATTATGCAAAAAATTGATGACCCCAAAACCTAAAGACATTCAGGGTCTACCCAAATGTTTAGAGCATTTAGCTGCATTCAAATGATGGCAGTATATGAGAGCTGGGTAACTCCTTGACCTGTTTGGACACATATTGACCTTGACATTATTCAGATCAGTTATGTTTGATAAGAACAGTGAAAATAAGTTACGGTAACCAGGAAGCCAAAAAGTTGTTTTGAGAAACATTAGACATTTTAAAGCACCATGTGAATAGAAATTATTAAACAGAATTTGGTGCTTGCTAAGCATAAAGACAGATGTGAATAATATTTGTTGCATTAAATGGGTCAAACCAGATTACATTCATCTGCAAGGTTTATTGAACCTCCAAATATAGTTCACCCAAGATGATTTAAGAACTAAAGTCTAAAGATTCATATATAATGCTTCTTTGGCAACTTTGTATTTCGGCTTTTCCCAGTTAGGGGTCGCCACAGCGGAACTCCGGTCTGCTAATAATTTGGTAGTGAAATTTTTACAGTGTCGAGTTGCCAGCCCAGCAATCAACTTTCAACAAAGGCACACCCACACACACACACACACACACACACACACACACACACACACACACACACACACACACACACACACACACACACACACACCTGCATGTCTTTAAATTCACTTGACCATGGGGAGGACATGAAGACTCCACACAGAAGGAGCTCCAGCCAAGAATTGAACTGGAGAACCTCTTGCTGTGAGGTGACAACACTAACCGCTGCACCACCATGGCCATCTTCTTTGGCAACAATGTTTGTAATTTGTAATTATTTCACTAATATCACAACAGGTATTACTTCTAAATAACTACAACCAGTTTATTAGGTACTTTGATTTTACAACTTTTACCAAAGTAGTACAGTGCAAAAGTATTCTTAAGCTAAGCACCCTTTATGCAGACATTGTCAAGGTCACCTTTTCAGATTTTAGTGATGGTACGTTGAAGGGATACACATATTTAGAGATGGCTGTATATTAAATGGAATGGATTAAGTTGTTATAAAATAATGTCCATTCTAAGTTACCTCCCTTTCTGTCATTCACACTGATAAAAGTACTCTGTTTGTGGCAGTAGCCACCAAGAGGACTCAAGGAAACTGGACTTGTTCTTATACTGGTGTTGTGATATAGAAGGAGCAGATTATTTTCATAAAGCAAGGAAAGGTAGTTCTGTAATGGCTAAATGGTAATCGTTAAATGGGAGCCCTTACTGTCCCTTAGCAAACAGTGTTTCCTGGTCATAAGAATTCAGCTTTTTAGTTATTTTGGAAAGGTTTATGAAAGTAATGGTTTAACTTAAACAGGATTTATGTAGCTTAGATCACTAGTAGCCACATTTCTTGCTTTTATTTTTAAAATTTTTGAAAATTATTTTAGATGACAGGGCTGACTCTCTATTAAACTTCAGTCTTAGGATCAAAGTGTAGTCTGTTGAAAGGGTAAATATGAAAGAAGTCAGTGAATATGGTATATCTTTTTCTTTTTTTTTTTACAGAATTGTTCTAAGTGTTAACAGTTTTGTAGATGTTTCAATGACTGTTTCTGTATTTTCTTTTTAGTAAAGTTGTTATATAATGTATAGGACATTGAGAAGCAAACAATGTATGACCTGCCACTGTAAGAACACAATGGCTGACTGCTAAATAAAAAAATATAACCTTATTATTCAGTATAGTACAAAGTCAGGCTTTACAACTTGTTCTGCACTACCTTTGGGAGAGGGGGTGATAAAGTATAAAAAGGCAGTGGACTGGATAAACAAAACTGTCTGCCATGTTGCAGGTGTGATGCACCATCAATCAGCATACAAAATCTGTTTGTGATTCATAAAGCATCATATGAAATTCACAAACACTACACCATCTGCATACAGAGACTGGATTCACATAGTAACACATGGTACCACTCATCTGATTGCACTTTTCCTCTTTCTCTGCTAATGTAGGGTTCAAACTTGCAGAGCTGAGCAACGATATCAGTACACAAATGTAGTTTAAAATAGTTAAAAAACTTCTTTTCCTGGAAGAAAATATGCTACTAGTCACACAGTCTGCTGTGATGCAGACAGACTTGCTGTTATAACCACAGTGTCCCCACCTCCACACAATGATGTGCCTGGGCTCCAACCACAGAGTACCATAGTAATGACCCTAGCACCACTGTCAACCACAATGTTCCCACCTCCACACAATGATGTGCCTGGGCTCCAACCACACGGTACCATGGTAATGACCCTAGCACCACTGTCAACCACAATGTGTTCCACCTCCACACAATGATGTGCCTGGGCTCCAACCCACACAATGATGTGCCTGGGCTCCAACCACACGGTACCATGGTAATGACCTTAGAGCCGCTGTCATGAATGAAATTGTTTCATGAATCATTGTACGGCATGATGGTATTGCACAGCACTGCATGAAATGGCTACTTAGTAAGGTATGTCAGATTCATACTTTACCAAGTAGCTACATTATGCTACACTTTGATGTTACACAGTAATTCAGTCTGTAGCACCAGTACATAATACATCACTGTGAACCATACATGCCAGTATGCCATTCAGAAAAAATGTCATTTTACTCTTTGTCCCCAGTCATTACCAAGATCCATAAATATGAACTGAAGTAGTGACAGGTAGCATACTAAATAAAGTGCATATTTATGCCAATGCACGCTACTTTTATGGATAGCCGGGAATGCTTTTATCCCTTGAAGTATTTTTCATTTATTTTGTGATATTTGCATAATTGTAATGTGTTCTATACTCTTTTTCTTTTTTGGTTTTAATTGCTATTTTTTATTAATTTCAGTAGGAAGTGCTCATTACATTGTTTATTGAATATGGCTTTATGTGTTTCCATAAGTTATTATGAATATACCTGGGGATTCAGAAAGAATGCCACCACTCATGTTAAGGGCTGTAGTAAAAAGCCCTTTTTCTGCAATGCATTATTTTGTGATTCAGAGACATAGCTGCAATAAGGAAAGACATCATTATCAGCTAATTTGCATGATAGTGAATTGCGATTAACTACCGCAAGTGCACATTAACACTTTGCTGTGGTAGTTAACAGTGGCAACGGCCACATTTTGTTTGCACAGGCACCCACCTCATGCACTGTCTCATACACAATACACATATTCAAACACACAAACACACATACACACACACACACACACACACACACACACACACACACACACACACACACACACACACACACACACACACACACTCCATCCCTCTGTTGTCAGAACTTCCCTGATGTCTTTTTCCTGCCCTCATAAATGACATCAATTTACAGTCAATCATTAATGCAGAACATTACAGTTTTACACTACTTATCGATCAGTAAATCCACGGTAGTGCAGAAGCTGTTATACTACTGATTTTCTGCGTTTGTAGGAGGAATAATTAAAATCCATTCCATTCATTTTGGCTTTGTCCTGATTGTTTGCACTATGAGACAGAAAGGTATGCCTAACAATCCCTGCTCCTGTCTCTCATATGTCACAAGCTGTTGCAAGCATTGAATAATTCCCCAAATCATCAATGTACATTAAAAAAAGCCCCTGCTGCACTAGGTTAGTGATGAGATTTGTTATGGAAAGGGTACTACTTTCAAATCCTTTTACCCTCTCTCTTTGTAATTGCTTGTTTTTTTTCTGTGGGAGTTAAGAGGGGACAGGGCTGGGATTCTTTTAAGGTACTCAGCTTGTACTGTTCCTGGTGTCTAGTGGATTTTACACAATTTCTTTTGTATTTTTCATTACGTGCCCTCTATTCTTTTTGTGTGTAAGTGCCATCAAGGCATTAGAGGTTATCCCTGGTGTCTAGTGTTCCCCCTGACCCACATATGTAAGGTTGTCCCTGATGTCTAGTGGTTCCTCCAACCCAATATTGCAGACTTTGCTCCCTAGTCTAGTGTTATGTGGAAGTATGACAGCCACCCCCAACCCACACACACACACACACACACACACACACACACACACACACACACACACATATTCACAAACTGATTCCATGCACACGTGCACACATACCACACACACACATACACACACACACACACACACACACACACACACACACACACACACACACACACACACACACACACAGTTCCTCCCTATCCAGTGGCATTTAAACACACACTCACCCACTGCTATCTCCCAGGCAGACACACACTCGCACATACACTTGCACATACACACACATGTAGCCCTTTATATGCACAGACTCACTCACACATACCCCTAACAATACCTGACCACTAGAGTCCCCAGCACTTAACTCTACGATGATCTATGAACATAGCCTTTTGGCCTTGTTCATTACTACGAGAGGCTAGGAGCGGCTGCATAAAAGGCTTTACTAAAGGCAGTTTCAAAAGAGAGCACATGGCTAATTTGCATATGCCTATCTGCTGGACTGCCTCATTAGCATTTAGCACAGCTGCAGAGACAGCCCACTGTGACACTATACATCTTCATGTTGCTGCATTGTGGTAGGGCTGTCTCTGAATCAGAAATGTTTAATGTAAGGAGTACACATGATAACCTTACTGAAATGGCCCCATACTGTATTGAGGGTGGTTTTCTACTCAGGTTTCAGAGGTGAATTTTTTTAATTTTTTTAAGGTGTCATGTAAGCTTGTTTTGCAATATCTTAGTAGTGCAGTGCAGGCTATATTATATTTTTTTAGTTTTATAGTTTAGTTATGTTTCTTAGACAGTTTAATCTTATTGGGAGGTTAAGTGTGCATTTTTCATGTGTGTGTTGTGCATAGTTGCATTCTTTTTTTTTTTAGCCTGACATTGAGATAGGATTTAAAAGTAAAGGTTCAGACTGGTTGGGGGTTGATGACTTGCATAATATGTACATAAATGTTTATTGATCTGCATAGACATCCCAGAGAGACAACCATTTTATTGCATAGGGATATATGAGTCTGTCATTAGAATACATGTATACGTGTGTGTGTGTGTGTGTGTGTGTGTGTGTGTGTGTGTGTGTGTGTGTGTGTGTGTGTGTGTGTGTGTGTGTGCATATACACACACACACATATATATATATATATATATATATATATATATATATAAATATATGTGTGTTTGTGTTTGTGTGTGCGTGTGTTTATGTGTAGATGTCTACTGAATTTTGTCAGCAGACCCAAATGGCAACATCTTCAATGTGACCACAAAATGTCAACAATGTGAACATTGAAATACTACTGTGCTCGCCCTGAGCAATAACTTTGGCACATGCAAAAACAAAACTAAAAAAAAAAGAGAATAAGTCATTGTTTTTTGCAGGGGAGGGGACAAGCCCTACTGCACATCCCACGCTAATTATATATACAGCTATGAGATCGCACAATGTCTGGGAAAGGGTATTTTTCCCAACTCTGAGAATTATGCAATCTCACACACCTGTCAACTATCTGTGTAGTTAACCAAATTTTGAGGACTAAACAGATGTCGACCATACATGGATTTGATTAAATTCAGCTCCCCCATATATACATATACACAAACACCCAAAGTGAATATGTAAAACTGTTATCAGTAACCACACAAAACAGGCCGTTCACATTCATGCTTTTCAGAACTTTTTCAGCATTCTGTCTGGTCACATAAAGGAAATATTCAAATGCTTCTATCTACTGCCCTTTTCAGGGCTCTACTTCCCCTTAAGCAGCAAATCAGAGTAAAGTGCTGTGACTGGTGGGAATTATTTTAGCCTGTTCTATTTCCGTGTAATTAAGAGAGATACATCCGCAGTTCTGACAAAAACTGCATTTGTGATAAGTTTGATGACTGCATGGTCGCATATTTCTGTAAATAAAATACATGCTAACAGAATCTATTTCTGTTTCAGAAAATCCATGATGGGTGGCATAGTGGTGTAGTGGTTAGTGTTGCCACCTCACAGCAAGAAGTTCTCTAGTATGATTCTCGGCTGATGTGTCTTCTGTGTGGAGTCTGCATGTCCTCCCTGCATTCGTGTGGGTTTTTGCCAGGTGCTCTGGTTTCCACCCACATTCCAAAGACATGCAGTAGGTGGATTGGACATTCTAAACTGAACCTAGGTGTGAGTGCGTATGTGTGTTTGGTGTGCCCTCCGAGGAGGGTTGGGCTTAAGTTAGCAACCTAAGCCCATAAAACTCATAACTGCTATAGATGCAACGATCTCTGAAAGGTGTTTGTTGTCCTATGTACCACACGGTGCATAAACGGGAAAGTAAGAGTTTTTTGTGTCTGTGGTTACTGTCTAAATTCTGAAAGAATGGGGAGTCAATTACAAATATGTTTACCAAATAAAAAGTGTTACCCTAGAAAATTGATCTATAGGGTAAATAGTTTCTCCCCATTAAAAGTAGCCTGCCACTGTAAAAAAGTCCCTACTCAGGTCAGTATTTATCACATTCTTCTTCTTTCGGCTTTTTTCCCTGTTAGGGGTCGCCACAGTTGATCATCTGTCCGCTCATGATTGGCAGTGGAGTTTTACAGTGTTGAGTTGCCAGCCCGGCGCCCAACCTTCCACAGAAGGCACACACACGCACACACTCACACCTAGGGCCAATTTAGAGTGTCCAATCCACCTACTGCATGTCTTTGGGATGTGGGAGGAAACCGAAGCACCCGGAGGAATCTCACACGACCACAGGGAGGACATGCAAACTCCACACAGAAAGCACCCCAGCCAAGAATCGAACTTCAGTATTTATCACATTAAAGATTTAAAATCTATGAAATTAAATAACATTTCAACCACCAAAGTAGAAATGACCCTTAAAAGCATGAATATAAATAGCTAGGACTGTGTCCTGGTAACTGGGCTATGATGTTTTTCATTAAAGTAACTTTTTGCATAATCGTGTCAGTGTGCATGCTGCATATATAGATCTTTCACAGCTAGTGCTTGCAGCAGTTATTGGATTAGTGCCAGTTTCACTGTGACCATGGCTGCTTTAAATATTATTATCATTAATGGAATGCATGACCAAATACCCACATGTACTATTTCCTCCTGCACTAAGAATAGTATATTCTTTTTTTCCTATAGTAAAATTTCATTGCATTTTCACTCTATTGTTTTTACAGCTTTTGTCTTTTATCATTGCTGCATTTGCATCTAAGGAGTATGCTTTTTCACATCTAAAATTAGATGTTGTAAGGGTCTATCAAAGGGTTCTGGTGAGAAGCATTACCACAGAATCAGCTCATAGTGCAGCACTGGCTATCATGGTGACCAATGTCTTAGCCATTTCATTGCCAACTTTAGAAATGTAAATCATTTCAGGAGGTGGCTAATGACCTCAAAAACACAAGGAGATTCCCAAGGCTGGATGAAATTGCCACTCTATGTATAACTCAAATCTGTCAGATTTTTATTTCCTGATCCTAAATTTAGGATTATCTTAATGCATATGCCTTCTGGTTTAAGAGATTACTGTTTTTATAGATTCCTTAGTTTTGTTCTCATCCAGTAAATTATGATAAGGCTGTAAATGGATGGAGCTCTGATGCTCTACTGCCATATTTCAGTTAAAATAATTGACTAAATATTAATAATTTAATAATAATAATTTAGTCAATAATAAATGTAACATTTATCTTCAGTTACAGCAACATATACCAGTCCTTTGTGACAATATCCATTTTATTATGTTAGGTGCTCTGTATCATGCCCGGTCTCTGATCCTTCACCTGTGTTCCTGGCTCCTGAAGTCACAACATCTGCCAAACTTGAATCCACTTTTATGACCAATCAAAGTCCTTCTTTATAAACATGGATTCCATTCCACCCGTGCATGTTTTGGAGTAAAGGCATTTTCATTCTGACTTAGTTTCCTCAAGATGGGATCTTCAGGTATTCAGAAAACAAAACACATTATTACAAAAATGTTCTGTTTAGATTTACCCTTTAGCTTTACCCAACTAATATGAGACTGCAGAAGTGTGAATAATAGCTTAAAATACTGTCTGTACATTTGTGTATCTGATTTTATATTTAAGCTGTTGTAGTCTATATTTATTTTAATCTGGACCTTGAATTTTGTTTTAAAATGGAATCCTGTCTTCTATTGATACAGACACATCTTGTAAGCTCTGAAACCTCACCTGGAAAGACATCAGCATTACTATGAGATGAAAAGCATCAGGAATGAATGAAATGTTATGAAGACTCAAAACTGCCATGAGAAAACCAACGCATCATTGCATAAAGCAAATTGTGAAAGCAAACATAAAGAGGAAATACACTGTTTCTCAGTGGAAGTTACAGATAAAGTGAAGCATTAAAAGGTAACTATAAGAGAATATAATTAAATCCAAAAATGAAGAGAAAAGCATTGTATCATCTATGTTAGTAAGATAGAAAAAATAATATCGAAAACTTGGCATGAGGAAAACTGCTAAAACAACAATGAAACATTTTAATACAGAAAAATAATATATAAAACTTGGACTAAGGAAATAAACATCAAGTTCTGCAAAAAAGAGCAATGAAACATTTTAAAACAGATGAGAAGGATATTCAGGCTTGACAAGAAGGGTAGAAAGTTAAGTGGGGTGACAGACGAAAAAACAGAAACATTGCATAAATATATATGTTTGCTTTCTGCAGAAAGAAAGATGCCTAAACCAGACAGTAGAAATGTTATAGATGTTTAGTTAGGTATTGGGATAGTGTTACTAGAAGCCCACCCAATAAATAAAGGATTGTGAAAAATTTAAAAAAAAAAGTAGATGGTGCATGTACAGAATTCAGCGCAGAATTTTAAAGGCACTAAGAACAGAACTAATCAAACTGTACACAAATCTAACAAAATCTTGAAGATGGCAGGTTATTATGGACAAGAAGAGGGCAGATGTAATTCTACTTCACAAACCCAGGAGAAAATTGTTCATCAGGTAGACTCATTTGGGAAGTAAATGCACTCAATGATTAGAGGCCAGTGGAACACAAGACCCAAGGCAGCATAGTCACAGAAAGGTGGTCATAGCAGGTGAGTCTAACAGGCTTTCATTACTTCACAGGCAGCTCAGTCCTCTTAAAATATACTTAATAAGATATTCTTTGTTTGAGAATCTCTGTCTTTAAATGTTTAAAAACTGCATAATAAATGGCTTAATTGTTTAATTATATATGAATTCCTGGGACAATGTTGTACCCACATTTTATTTATTTATTTATTTTTAAATCCTTATCAGGTGTTGTAGCCAGAGCTGAATGAAGAAGCTATTCAGAAGAGCTGTAGTAAAGGAATTTTGTGATATTGAATGACAAGAGTACAAGTTTTGTTTCTTGAAAAGGTCCTGTGTGATGGATTTATAGGAGTCTATTAAAGTTATTTTTATAGGAGACTAAAATAGTAAACCAGAATGGGGCTATGTCTCTGGATTTTAGTAGAGCATATCACCGTGTGCCATGTAAAAGTGTAATAAAGGCAGTGGACACCCTTATTGTAAGTTGAACATTGGTAGCCTGTATTGAAAGCTGGTTGTATAACTGACTGTAGAATATGGTAGTAAAAGCTGTATTTACAGTCAGAAATGGCTTATTACTGAGGTTCTCGAGACCCGGACTGGGACTTGTCCTATCTAACACCTATATAAGTGACAATGTAGAGGAAATAAAGGAAAAGTCTGCCTCTGATTAGAATACAGAAAGAGCTTAAACATGATTTAATCAATGGGAAGATGTGGAAAAATGAAACAGAACTTGCAGGTAGGATAATGAGCTGTATCCAGCTTAAATGAATGCCACCTGACCAGAATGATTCACTGTCAAATCAAGCCTTTTTTAATCTCATTACAGTAGCACATATATCCATCAAATTTGTAGCATATTAAACATGTAAAAATGTTCCATATGTTTTTTTTTTAAATCAGAGCAAGCCTTCCTTTGTACTCCCCAGTAAAGGGAGCTACACTTCTTCACTCCCACTACATACAGTAAATGCACTACCTCTGATGTCATAAAAAAGAAAGGAGAGAAATTGGTAAATAGTAGAGCAAATTGCTTCACCTCCTCCATAGTTACAAACTGTGGAAAATGAGCTAAACAGCATAATTTAGCCATTCTATCAGTTTGGCTGTGTTCCAATTAACAGCAGCCCAATCAGTTTATGCAGCATTTTTGTGCAACCCCTTATGCAGACTGCCTTGCCAGCTCCATTCTCCACTGTAACCCAGAGTGCCTCCTTTCTTTGTATACTTATGTGTTCTGTTGATTTGATCCCTTCTGTGATACAGAGAGCTTTGCCATCTCCTGCTCTCTTACTACACTTCTCTCACAGACTGTGTAGCGCAGTATATTTATAACACAGTCACAGTTCTCTTTGTACCATATTTCTGTTACTGTTGCATTTCTAAGTGTCATTCCATCCATGCCACTCTCTCTCTCACTCTCTCACTTTCCTGGTTATGCACTGTGATACATCAGCCAATGAGCACCTTTCAGCACTCGTTTCTGTAGCAGTTACAGGTTTTACGGGCTCAGGTTGCTAGCCCAAGGCCCAACCCTCCTTGAAGGGTGCACCACACACACTTGAATGCTCACACGCACACCTATGGCCAATTTATAGTGTCCAATCCACCTACTGCATGTCTTTGGAATGTGGGAGGAAACCAGAGCACCTCGAAAAGCCCACACAAATGCAGGGAGGACATGCAGACTCCACACAGAAGGCATCCTAGCAGAGAATCGAACCAGCGAACCTCTTGCTGTGAAGCAACAATGCAAACAGCTACACCACTGTGCCACCCATCCATGCCACTAGTTTAGGTAAATTTCTGCTCAGACTGCAGGAATCAGTACTCATAACTTTCCTTGGTTCTGTTAAAAATCCCATTTTTGAGTTATCCATGTTTGTACTTCTCTTGGTTTTCTCCTGTTACTTGTATGTATTTTATACTTAAGTGCTAATTCGTTTGGCTGGTTTAATGCTTGTTAATGAATCCCCTAAATATGTTACCTAAGATTTTACCTCTTATCTCAAAGGGATGCAAAGTGTCACATCACTGCAGGGTCTACATATCTCCAAATGGAGCACACGTCCCTCAGAGAAACCAAAGCCTTGTGCTCTGCACCACCTGTTTAATACTTGGCCGAATCAAACTGTGTTGTCATTACCTGTACTATGAGCAGACAAGACTTATAAGCAAGCCATGGTGTGTGTTGGCCATCCAAGGCCTCTTCTAGGTTATTAAAACTAATCCTGCACTTCTCTGATCCCCTTCCCAGACATCTTATTTGTTTCTACATAAACAGTGACATGAAGTTTCCTGCTTAGTGCAGCTGCTTTGGTCATAAGGATTTACTGTTGGTTATTCCCCTTCATGGTCTCTGGCATACTTATTTCTCTGTCTCTTTTCACCTTCATGTCTTCTCCCTAATTACTGAATCCCCTACCAGAAGCTGGTTCTTCTCCTGAGACTGCTGTCATTCTTTTGTGAGTCTTCTTTCTAGACTCCAAAGATGGCGTATAGTTCATAGATGGAGGCAGTTGCTACCTACAGATGAAACTGAAGTTTTTATATTTGTTATTATGTGATCTGCCTGTTTTAACCACAAATGTGGACACATTTTAACTTTTCAGCTTGTATGGACTTCTTAGAGAATTTTGTTTTTGCTATTTCAATGCATTAATTTGTTATTTGGAAGGCCTGTAGGTCTGCTTCCGTGTTTCTGTGTTACACCAGTTTGTTTGTTACTTGGGTGGTGGGCTTTTGGTATCTTACCACCCTCATTGTTGCAGCAGTGTTATATTTTACAGAGTATCTTACTGCATTGGTCCCTTAGATATCTGTTATACAGTTATCTGCTTTGCTTATTTTAACCTGTAATGATATATTATATGGAATGCCCTGACTGAACTCACTGTTGTAGTATTCTAAACAGATAGGTTATCACCACTGACATCCAGCCAGGTTACTAAAACTTAAACTTCCCTGGTTCATATGTCCGACATATGACCCCCAGCTCTCAAGCATAGAGATAATTGGGTGGATGTATGAGGTTAGATTGTCAAACTATCTTGCTGCAAGCCTGAACACAGGTTGTGCATGCATTGAACTGATCTTCACTTGGTCATTGGTATTATTGCTTCCTGATAAGTGCCTCATTGGGGATCCTTGCTTTCCTTGCTTAAATTGTTTTGTCGTATTTGTATTACAATGTCAGCTAGGAGGGGATAAGTGTGAGTGCAATAGGCAAATTCCCTACAAAAACCTCCATATCCAGTGTCTCTTCTGCCTTGGTGTGGAGCAGGACTACAAGGTCCATTCCATTCACCAATCTTTTTTGCTCACGACTTTGCAATCCCATTTATCTTCTCTCAGCACTTTTTTAGAGATCCAGTGCCTGAAGTGTTTGGCCCATTCCAAGATGGTGAATTCTACCTCACCCTGTATACCTCAGTCCCACAAGTGAAAATTTAAGAGACCTAGGCCCAACACTCAGTCCATACATTCTGATGCCAACACACCAGCTGAGGTTACAGAACCAACGGTAGTTCTGATTTCACCTTTGATGCCCTCTACTATGACACCACTGGTAGCCATGTATGGCATCAGAGGGTCATAAAACTAAGGAGCCTGCTTCTCCAGAGAAGGAAGAACCGCAACTTGTAATTTTGGAGGGACCAGAAGGCATCAAGCAAATTTTAGTCAAGGAAGAGATTACCAGAAAGTTAAGTGAGGTACATCAGGGTTTTGAAATGTCTCGTTTAATTCAAGCAGATGTCGCTCCAAAGAAAAAGCATCATAAGACCATGCATGTCCTTTCAACTCCTTCATCAAGTGAGAATGAATGATGGATTACTCTCAAGGCCTGCTTAATGCCATCATGGCAATGAGGCCTCCTCCTGCTCCTACACCTCATAAAATAAAACAGTGGATTCATCTTCCTCTGAAGATGAAGAGGTCAATGATTCTGACCATTCTGTGGCCTACTCCTTTCAAATTCACTCCCCTAATCAAATTTCTTCAGATGATGAAGACTGTATTTCTGCTGACTCCCCTGTGGAAGAAGTTTCTTTTGGTGAGACAATTGTAAGCATGATGAAGTACTTTGAATGCACATCACGTCAAATTTTAGAGGTTCAGAAAAAGTATTACAACATTTTTGAAAGTAACAAGCCTGCTCCTTCAACTGTTCCTCCAGTTCTGAATGTTTTTTTTTTATTCATGTTTCCTTTGTTAGAAAATACTTCACAGCATTAATGTCAGTACTTTCTTTTCTGGCGGGTGACTCCCTTTTCTCTTTTATCTGTCTGTTTTAAGTTTTATACATCAGGATCATCGTATTACCAGATCACTGTTACATTTCTTTTTAGATTTTTCAAATACAGACAGTGTTGTTAATCACACCCATGCTTGATCTTATAAGGAGAAAAGTCGATGTATCCAAATCTTAATCATGATATTGTTTTAGTTATATACTTCTGTCAATTGACCATAGATCAGTATTATCTTTAATATTGTCAAACTCATTATAGAATCGAGAACCAGATCATTCCTCTTATAATGAGACATTCTTTTTTTAGATATAGTGTGCCCTCTTTGTTTTAATCTGTTGATGTCTAGTTTATTACTTCTCCATTGCTTTCCTTTTTCTACTAGCCTTCATGCTACATTTTCTTCCTCATTTACTTTCTGTTCTAATTTTGCCATTGCTTCCTGCCAAATAAGCTATTTCTCTTTATGGTATTTATTCCAGCTTAATTATTTATATCATTATTTCCTTTACTTATTCTATTGTTGCAGGTAAGTTCAACTTGCATCCTCTCATGACTGTTTCTTTTTTTGCTACCAGCCTCACTATCATGTTTAATATTGCTAATGTTAGAGGTTCTTACATAGAGGTTGTTATATAGCATAGTAAGAAGTCAGCTGGATTTCGTGTCCAATTTTCCTGCAATATTACCTCCACTAATTCTCAGAGGTTAGTGTGAAACCACTGGAATCATGTCCAACTCAAAAAATATGCTTCAATGTACCTATAGGTTCATAGGTTGGTACTAGGCTATCAGCCCTAGGGCCTATACAAGTCTAGCCATAACAATTCCCTGGCTATTTCTTCCCACACTATTTACTTCCCTGGACCCCTGTCTAGCAGGGTGACTGACGTGATCCTCGGGGTAAATTTCCTTTCACCCATCCAATCGTCAAGGTTCCTTTTGAAGAGGGCCAAAGAGGCACTCTGCTTGACATGTATGGGCAGTCTATTCCAAAGTCTGGGGAGTCTTTGGGTCAGGAACCTATCCCTCCAGCATGTTTTGTTTATTGTGATGACAAGGTTTAGATCCCTGGAGCATGTGGCTCTGAGGGATTGGGATTTCTTTAAGTGTAGCATGTCCAACAGCTCTGGGTTTGACATGGCCTTGTATGTTAAGCAGAGATCGTCTCTGAGTAGACGATATGCAACAGATTATAGCTGGAGTTTTTTAAGGCGGTCAGCATAGGGCATCTGCTTTAGGCCTGTGATTCTTTTAGTGAGGTATTTCTGTGGCCTTTCCAGTTGTTGCAGATGTCTTGAGAGGTACATACCAAATGGGGCGTTATATTCTATAATGGGTCTAATGAGGGATGAGTACAGTGGGACAATGACTTCCTTTTTTCTGGATGAAAAGCCCTTAGTGATGAGGTGTGCCACATAGAAGTATTTCCTGACTATTGTGGCGATGTGGTTATCGAAGGTGAGACCACTGTCCACCTGTGTCCTAAGTCTCTTATCACACTTTCGGTGTTTAGTGTACTGCCACCTATGTTGGACATGCTACACTTAAAGAAATCCCAATCCCTCAGAGCCAGGAACATGTTTTTTCCCAAAGGGGATAACTATACATTTCTTGGCATTGCGCTTGAGCCCATGGCTCTAGCATCAAGCATCTGTTTCTGTAAGGCCCTTTTCTAGAGTATCCACATCATTTGGGGATTCAATAATGGCTCCCAGTTTGCAGTCATCTGCGAACTTTGTTAGCCAGAGTCCCTTAGTGTTGGCCTGTACTTCAGAGAAGTAGATGCCAAGCAAGAGCGGTCCCAGGACTGAACCCTGAGGTACTCCACTTGTCACTTGTCTGGAGCTGGATTTGGAGTCGGCTACTTTTACAGTGTGGGTTCTGTCAGTAAGCCAGGTGGAAATCCATTGGGTGATGTAGGTATTAATGTCCAGCTTAGTAAGTTTATCTATGATTCCAGAGTGGGGGATGGTGTCAAAGGCCTTGGCGAGGTCTAGATAGGCTGTGTGGACCACCTTACCCTTGTCCATGGCTCTGGAGACTGATTCAAATAAGTCAATCAGGTTCAGGAGACAAGATCGGCCCTTCATGAACCCAAACTGGGTGGGGTCCAGTGTTTGAAGGTTGCTAATGTCTTTGTTTATAAGTTCCATGATAATACGCTCTATGGCCTTGCAGATAAGGCTCGTCAGACTGATGGGACGGTAGTTTCCGGGATCCAAGGTGTATCCCCCCCTTGTGGAGTGTGATAACTGTAGCTCTGCGCCACTCAGTGGGCATGAAACCTGAGGTGAGGCTATGATTAAACATGATACTTGGGTGAGGTGCCAGTTCATATTGTAGTTTATGTAGTACACAGCCCGGGATGTCATCTGGTCCCATGAAAGCTGTATTCTTAGCTTTGGAGTGTGCGTTTTTTACCTGTGTGGCCATTATTACCGGAATTTTGCAATCTTCCGGTATTGAGATGGGCCATTTAGGGGGTGAGACGGGGGTGAAGTTGGCACTGAATCGATCTGCCAGGATATTGGCAATATCCTTCTTTACATCTCCAGAATGTTTCTCTGATCCCTGGAAACATTTTTTGTAGTCTTGCGGAGTGTAAAAATGTTTGTGTGGGTATTTCCAGCCAAAAATCTGAAAGCTCCTGACTCATGTTATGTTATTTATTGTTCTGCCTATCTCATCCCAATAATCTCTTAAATTACTTATTTCAATATTCTTTTCCCAGTCTTTAATCCTTTCTTTCTGCACTTTTCCTCATCTACCTTCTTTTAACACTGCACTTATTCTACTCAATATTTTTTTCTTGAGTTGCATTTATTGTTCTCGTCACAACCAGCAATCATATTAATCCTCAACATTTTTTGTGTGCCCTCTGTGTCCTTTTGTCATATTCTTTAAAGTTTGGATTAACAGCCTGTGATATAGTCATTCTGTTTTCTTTATTTAATATAATTAATTGAGTTCTACCTTATTCATAATTTCCCCACATTTCCTTAACTCCTCCCAGAAGTTTATTTCTCCCTTTCCATAGGGGCATCCCAACCTGAGTTCTTTCCAAGCATATGGACCTGTTTGGTTTAATCCTATCAGGTAGAGCGCCATTGCTCACCAATTATTTGCTCCAGTGTAATACATTTATTGGCAAGATTTATTAATTGATTTGAATATTCTGATTTTATTGTCCTGTCTCTTAGCTTTCCCCAATATTTATGTGACAATGTGAGGTATTGCCAGTTATGCCAGGAGAAGAAGGACAGTGGATGTGTAACATATGCCACCATGGCTAGCTGGAATTTTGTAAAGAATTATATGTCATTTGTATATCAAACTGATTTGTACAGATGCTTGTGTGGAAAAATGTGTTTGTAAAGCTGTCTGTGTTAAAAATGTACCAACAGTGTGCCCTGCTGGACAGAAATAGAAATATACATGCATTATTGTAACTTTTAAATGTATATTTTGCAACAAAGGATACGGGAAGAGAAGTGGTTAATCTCAATCCACCTGACTTTAAAACAATTGTAAGAAATGAAATTACTTAATTTAGGCCTTAAAGATTGTATCTTACAGTTCTCAATGCAGCCAGAGACAAAATGTCTGTACTAGGAAGCTTCCTACATTGTTATTGGGTGAGCTAGTTACTGCTCTGGAAGGGTGGAGGTTCAAAATTTTTTATGTAACGTCCAGGAGCTGCAGCAGGTCTTAGCAAGGCTGTGTGTGTGTATACTATTGACATATATGTGCTAAATCCTGACAGTTTCTAGCCAAGGGGGGAAGCATGGGAACCATAAGCCAGATGACCAGATGTATGTGATGTCATTCTGTAATCCATCACTAAAAATAATGTTTAATATTAGGTGAGACTGAAGTCTCAGGGCACTCTGTTTTTGTAACCCGACAAAGAAGGATCTCTCACCTACTTCATCTTGCCTTGCTCTAGTAAGTAACCAGAGAATAATAACTTTTTAGATCAGTCAGAAAATATAGTCAAATTAGTTAAATATTGTTTTTCTGTAACTGTGTGAACCTGTCCACCTGTGTTATTTTTAATATCCCTGTGATTGAAACTCTGGTGTTTCTTATAAGTAGATATTTAGTATGTTCATGTTCTTTTATTGTTTATTATTAAATATATTAACACTTTTCATTGTGGCTGGTCCTTTAGAGAACATTTTAAACTTTGAGAGAACTTATATCTATTTAGTGACACTGTGGCCTCTCTTTGAAGCCTTACTGCATTGGCCAAATACTATCATTTGTATTAATATTAATTTCATTCAGTATAATTGGGTACCATTGTAAGAGCCTTACAGTAGCTGGCTTTGGAGTGTCTGGTAGTGGTGTAACTACCTTATAGTCTGGGCAGAAGGGGACATAGCTAGTAAATCTGTGCCAGCCTTTCCCAGGTGTATGTATGTGAAAATCAAATCTCAATGAGTGTGTGTGCCAGCTGCTTGGAGCAGGGACAAGAACCAGTGTTTTCACAGACAGAGTGGTGGAGAACTTGGCGTGGACACTCAGCTGAGGACTCAACTCTATAGCTGTGCCAGTGGGCAGTCTTACTAGGAACCTGGGGGGAGACAGAGAAAGATATCCAGCCACCCGGCTGGGTGTGTTCCGTGTGTGTTGTTAAGGGAAATTGTGCTTGATGCAGAGAGCTGCATCTGGAAATACTGGCTGTATCATTTTTATTCCAAGTGAACGTCCCTCTCTAGTGTCAGTGGTGAGGATTCAGGCTCCTTGATTACTGGCCCAGAGTGGGGACATCACATATTTGTGTGCAGTGGTGTGGATATTAATTAAACTTCTGTAGCCTGTAAGCAGTTGTCACTAAAGGTGTGTGTATCCTCGGCAGCCGCAAGGTAAACATACAGAGTTTCATTTTCATAACAGTTTTTTTTTGTTAATTTAGTTTAGTCAGGGAAAGAAGGCAAATATGTCAGCAGAGGATTATAGCAAGCTGGCAACAAACCAGTTAGCCAATGTGTGTGAAGCCAAAGGACTGGTGTATGCCAACCTGACTAAAGAGGAAATGATTTCAGCCTTAGTTGCAGCTCAGACCAGCAACCAGGAGGACAACCAGTTTGGTGATGGGATGTACAACCCTCAAAAACTGGACAGTTCACCTTTTCCTCGGAGGACTTAAAAATTCATCTGGAGTTAAAAAGACTTGAACTGGAAGCAAAACATTTGGAATTAGAATCAGCAGAAAGACTGCAGAGTTTGGAGGGCAAATTAGAATCAGCAGAGAGACTGCAGCATTTAGAGGCTGAAGAAAATGAGAAGTAGTGTCAACATGAAAAGGAGATGCTGACTCTTCGCCAGGGTCATGGAGGTAATGGGAAAGGGAATAACCAAACCCCAGAAGCAATAAAGGTCAGTAAATTTCTTTCACAGTTTACAGAGGGTGATAATTTTGATGGTTTTATTCATATATTTGAAAGGGTATGTAAACAGTCTAATGCTAACCAAGGGCTCTCGGTATGGTTCCTGACCCCCTTACTCCATGGTAGAGCTGTAAACTGCTGTTTCTAAATTGTCTGCTATTGATTGTTTAAACTATGATAACATAAAGAAATGTTTTACGTTAGCTGAAGCTTACAGAAAAAAAGTTTTGTAAGCATAGATACAAAACAGATGAAAGTGTGTGATTATATTGCTGAGTTAAGCACTTATTTTTATAGGTGGGGTAGTGGTTGTCAGGTCACCACTTTTGAAGGGCAGGCAGACCTTTTGGTGATTGAACAAGCCCTTTGCACTTTGCCTGAGGACATGAGAATCTGGTTGGCAGACCAAGAGTGTAACTCTGCAGATGACCTGGGGAAAAGGAGGATCTTTACTTAGCAAGCAGGGCATCACTGCACAGGAAGGGGATACCCAGTGCTGCACATGGATATAAGGGAACTCATGGTAGGTGGCCTAAACCACCCCAACAGAGTCCACCAGTAACAGGGCAAGCAACTAGTTCAGGTACACAGCCAGGATTAAGGGTTAAATGTTTTAAATGCAACCAGTGGGGCTATGTATCATATTGATGTCCACAGAGGCAAGGTGGGGAACAAAAGTTAGGGGAGCCAGCAAGTAGGAATAACAGTATGCCAGTAGTAAGTTGTCTGGAGACAACAGGGGTACCAAACTATCACCAGAGGTTATATCCTATCTTAGTGTATGGAAAACAGGTCACTGCTAAGCAGAGGCACCGGAAGCTGTTGAAGACTGGGGGCGGAGGGTGAGAGGGGCACTTAGTGATCTAAAAAGGGCAATTTTTTAAAACTATTTACTACCACAACATAGATTCACTTGGAGGACATTTTAAGCTTAGCCAATTTCCCTTTTGGTGCTTGAATTAACATTTTCTAATTGGTCTTACCTATCCCATGGCTGATAATTGTATATTAGCCCTAGTGAGAATAAATGTGATCATACTATAGATAATTTGAGGGGACCCATGTAAGGGATGCAGCATATAGGAATTGCCTCTATCCATTAGTGGCATGAGAGGCAATCCTGGAATACATTTTCTATTACCCATCCTTAGATCCAAGTTGCATTTGAATGTGGACAGGGATGAGCTTTGTTTTACACAACATTCAGTTTAGATACCTGGACTGAGTATTTCTGATGCCATTTGACTTGATGTTCAGTAGGTTCATCTGTATTAGGTCGGAGGATGCCTTGTATGCCAGACTCATGTCACCTCTAAGCACTCTGTAGGATACTGAGTATAGTGATAAATCTTTGAGGTGGTCCATGCCAGACCTATTGTTTAGGACCTGTATCCTTTAAGTAAGGTATATTTGTGAGTATTCCAATTGTTGCATGGGTCTGGACAGATACATGCCAAAGTAGGCATTAGACAAAATGATTGACCTAACAGTCACTTCTGCTTTCATGCATGCAATCACTCTCTCTCTCTCTCTCTCTCTCTCTCTCTCTCTCTCTCTCTCTCTCTGTTCAGTTCATTCAATTCCAATCCACTCAGCATGCCACCGAAAACCATTCTGCTTGCCACGCTTTCTAGCGGAAATATAAGTTTAAAATATTATTATTCCAGTCAGGCTTTTAATTACTGTATTTCAATTAAAATCATATCAATACAATGTTTGTGGTATGGTATAGTATAGGGTACAGTATTTTTAATAGTAACTCTCAAGCAACCAGAAACTACATTTATCCAGCATCAACCAATCCGCATGGGTGCCGGTTAACTGAGAGTTTACTGTACACTTTTAAAAATAAAGTTGTTATCTATAATAATTTCATATGCTTGGCTACAGGGCCTATTAAGGTCAAAAGACTATAAGACCTCAGAGCTCCAACATAGTCTGGCATCCACTGATTCTAAAAACTCGACAAACGATACTAGAGATCCTAAGATTTTTCTAACTTCATAATGAAGCAGCATCTCCATTCTCATTATTTTCTTCCTGATTTCTGGGTGTTTATCCATCTTGCTTTTATAGTTCTTTATTTCCTTCATGCCACTTTCTGTTCAGTGTTCCATTTATTTCTAATTAAATAATTTCTGGCACTTCTGGCAGATAGTTCTTGTTTGTAGAGATGGAGATTGTGGGTTGTGTGCGCGTGTGTGGGGGGATTTATATGACACACAAAAGAGATAAGATAATATCAGATGTGGAAAATGCTGATTCTTCATAATGCCATTAAATAACAAAACTACATTAAAAGGGGACGAAAATGGATCTACAGTAACAGAACTGCTGGAAGTAGCCTGACAGTTGTAATGAAAATAACATATTGTTTTTAATTCTGTGAATAATTTTCATTCTGTCTACCTTACATGAGCAAAAAAAATGCACTGACATCTGGGTTGTATGCACATACACTGCACAGAAATGCTGACAAACTGATATTCTTGCTCACATGGAAGAAAAAAAGTCACTCTAAATTGAATAAAAGACTTGTGGTTTCTCATCTACTTGAAAGATCCATTGCCAAACTTTCATAATGCATTCTCCATTAAAATGCAAAGCACCTGAAAGTAGAAATGTACTGTCCAGGCACAACTATCTTTTATATTTCCACCTCCATTTTTAAATTCCCCATCTATGCATTGTATTAAAGATAAGCCAACACAGAACATATACACAGACTTTAACAGCACTCAGAAGTCAAGTAACTGCAACTTCATAGCCTCATGTCTCTAAAACATTGTAATATGTGTTTGAGAAAATTTGAAGAGGATAAATCTTTCATAAATGCTTCTTAATACTGATTATGTTTTGGGTTAGCATGGTACATTCTTTCGGCTTTACCCAGTTAGGGGTCGCCACAGCGGAACTCCGGTCAGCTAATGATTGGCAGTGGATTTTTATGGTGCCAAGTTGCCAGCCCAACACCCAACCTTCAAAGAAGGCACGCCCATTCACACTCGCACCTACTTGCATGCCTTTAACATCACTCGACCGCGGGGAGAACATGCAGACTCCACAAAGAAGGCACGCCAGATGAGAATCGAATAGGAGAACCTCTTACTGTGAGGCAACAATGCAAACCGCTGTACCACCGTGGCCTGTTTTGGGTTAGCATGGTAAAGGAAACATTTTCTGGAACTAAAACTGATAAAATGTGTTAAAAAATCTTGCCTAAGTTGTGTCTGTTGATCATACAGCTTTTCTTTAGAGGTTTAAATTTTAATTTATGTCCTTTACAACTGTGGCTATCAAAGATTTTGCTTCTATTTAAAACAACACATGTCAGCTCTTTATTAAGAAACAAAAATATTCTCACTTCTTGCATTTTCCAGAAAATGTTTTTGGTTAGCATGGTAAAGGAAACATTTTCTGGAAAATGCAAGAAGTTGTGAGAAAATTTTTGTTTCTTAATAAAGAGCTGAAATGTGTTGTTTTAAATAGAAACAAAATCTTTGATAGCCACAGTTGTAAAGGGAATAAATTAATATTTATCTAAAGAAAAGATGTGGAGAATCAACAGACACAACTTATGCAATACTTGTTAACACATTTTATCAGTTTTATTCACCTAGACAGAACTTTGCCCCCTCATCTTAACTTCACATTGTGACTCACTCCGCTCCCCTACCCTATCCCCAAATCCCACCCACCCCCAGTGCACCTACACTTATATATCTGCAAACCACATACCCTCATCACCTGCACCACTCACACTCACCATCTACCTAACCCCTCCCACTTCCATAATCACATCAATCTCACACACCCTCTCTCATACATACACCACACCTCACACAACCATACTACAATGCTTACCTTCCCACAACAAACTCTACTACTATCTACCCTTCTAGTATCCCTAACCTATATTACCCAACTTAGCCTCCACACTAACACATACCTACCTCTAACCACACACACACACACACACCACCACCTCAGACCCCTCAAATACATCCCACTCATATTCACAGATCTCCCCAGAACTCTATTCCTACAGCCCATCCAATCTTTTCAAACCCTCCTTACTCAGTACACCACCATCTCCTCACCCTGTTCTAACAACTATCTCAAAGAAAAGCCTTCCCCAACAATATCATACTTCTGTTTACCCTCTACTTCTCCGCAGACATCTCCTCCAACATATCTCACTCTCTCTCTCAGGTGACACCCACCCTAACCCCGGCTCAACCCCCACCTTTACCCACCCTAACCCAAGTACCAATCCATAAAAACACAAGGCTATCCACCTCATGACCCTAAATGCACAAAGCCACTGTAATAAAATCCCCAACCTATAAGCCTGGCTCTCTTACAACCAGCCAGACATAACTGCTGTCTCTGAGACCTGGCTCAAACCCTCCATCAGAGGTAATGAAGTCCTCCTCCCATGCTACTATATCATACACAATGATAGGCCTCATAGAAAAGGAGGAGGCATAGCAATAATCTACCCCTCCACTCTCACTTTTACCCCATCCACCAACCCCATCCCAACTTTTGCCAATGCAGAAATGACTGTGGGCTTTTTAAAACTTAACAACTACAAATCCATCTGCATCTGCTCCATCTACATCCCACCTGGAGACAATACCAAAACTCTAGAAGACATCCTCTCTTGGTTTAGCTCAAACATCAAAAATGAAACCTACATTCTTGGTGATGTAAATATTAACTGGGCCTCCTTCCTCGTAGATACCCCAACTGACTCTATCAACCTCTACAATTTCACCCAGCTAATCGACCTCCTTACCAGGCCAAACAAAGATGGTTCCTCTGGTACCATCTTATATTGGATAGTAACAACACATCCCAACCATATCTCCAAATCTGGTATAATACCTGACCCCCTAGGCGACCACTTACCAGCCTTCACAGACTGCCTACCCTCCCACATAGAAAAACAACACATATTCAAGCAATCCCAAAATCTATCTTCCTTCAACGCCAAAATCTTCTCTGAATACCTCAAGGTTACTAATTGTTCTCCACTGGAAAGCTTTCCACTAGATAACGCTGTCACATACTTTAACCAAACTTCCTTACCTTACTTGATAAACTAGCCCCTTTACAAATGAAATGTATTAGGTTCATAGGTTCATAGGTTTATACTAGGCTATCTGCCCTAAGGCATTTATAAGCCTAGCCCAAATTTTTGTGGCTTACGCCACCCCTTATATGAAAAAATACTGTGCCCATTAGTTTGTTGTGCCTCTGTCCAGCAGTGACACAGAGATGATTCCCGGGGTAAACCTACAATCTCCCATCCACAGGTCTAGATTTCTCTTGAACAGAGTCAGCGAGGTGCTCTGCCTCACATGGACTGGGATTTTAATCCACAGCATAGGGAGTCTCTGAGTGATAAATCTATCCCTCCAGCACATCCTATTTATATCCGTGCTAAGGTTTAAGTCGCTTGCTCTAGTGGTTTTGGTGGATTTGGATTTTTGAGGTGGAGCATGTCCATTAATTCCGGGTTGGACATGGCCTTGTATGTCAGGCACATGTCACCTCTGAGCAGATGGTATGCGACTGAATAGAGCTGGAGTTTCTTCAATCTGGCAGCATATGACAGATTTTGGAGTCCCTTTATCCTTTTGGTGAGGAACTTTTGGGGTCTCTCCAATTGCTGCAGATGTCGGGTGAGATACATCCCGAATGGGGCATTGTACTCGATCATTGGTCTGATAAGTGAAGAATACAGGGGAACAATGACCTCACTAGATCTGGATGTGAATCCCTTCATGATCAGGTGGGCAATGTAGAAGGTCTTTCTAACCACTTTAGCAACGTGAGTGTCAAAAGAAAGGCCACTGTCAACCTGGGTCCCCAGGTCCCTGATAACCTCTTCTGTGCTTAGTGGATTGCCACCTATATGGTAGCTTGGGGTTACCTTGTTTTTCCCGAAGGGTATGACTATACATTTTTGGCGTTTAACTTCAGGCCATGGCTCTGGCACCAGCTATCTGTTTCCGTGAGTCCCTTCTGAAGGATATCCATGTCCGATGCACTTTCCACTATGGCACCCAGTTTGCAGTCATCTGCAAACTTTGTCAGCCAAAGTCCTCCCATGTTGGCCTGTACTTCTGAGAAGTAGATGCCAAACAATAGGGGCCAAGGACCGAGCCCTGTGGGACACCACTTGTGACCGGCTTGGAGTCTGACACAGCGCCAGCAACTCTAACCCTGTGGGTTCTGTCCTTAAGCCAGTTTGCAACCCATCTTGTGACATATGGGTTTACATTTAAGCTGGTAAGTTTTTCTACAATACCCGAGTGGGGTATTGTGTCGAAAGCCTTTGCAAGGTCAAGGTAGGCTGTATGGACTGCCTTTCCTCATCAATGGCCTTGGTGTCTGTTTCGAGAAGTCAACCAAGTTCAAAAGGCATGATCTTCCCTTGACAAAGCCAAACTGGGTCGGGTCCAATGTCTGCAAGTCCCCTATATCTTTGTTTATGAGCTCCATTATGATCCTCTCCATAGCTTTGCAGGCTAGACTTGTTAAGCTTATGGGGCGTAATTACCAGGGTCCAGAGGCCGCCTTTGTGGAGTGGGACCACAGTTGCCGTACGCTACTCCTTGGGCATGTATCCTGTGGTAAGGCTGAGATTAAACAGCTGCCTTATGTGCGGGTTTAATTCCTCATTTAGCTCATGTAGCACACAGCCGGGGACACCATCCGGTCCCATTGATGCTGTGTTTTTAGCTTTAGAGAGAGCAGCTTTCACCTGCGCATTTGAGATGTCCGGGAGGCTACACTCGGCTGGGATAGTTATCTCTCCTTTAGGGGAGAGGGGGTGAAGTTTGCACTGAACCTGTCTGCCAGTATGTTGGCAATGTCTGTGGGTTCAGTGATTTTTGTATCATTTTGGACTAATTCTGAGCATATCTGGGAGTTTCCACCCAGGTTCCTAACATAGCTGAAAAAGGCCTTATGATTATCCTTTGAATCCATGGCAATTTTTCTCTCAAAATTGGCCTTAGTTGATTTTATGAGTGCTCGTATTATTTACTAATAATGATCAGGGGTGACTTCCCTTTTATGGATTTTGTTCTATCATGTAATAGCTTTCTCCTCTTATTGTAAAGTTTGTTAATGGCTGGGGTCCACCAGACTGGACGTTTGCCCTTTGTGGAAAGAGTCTTGGTTTTATTTGGGATTGCCTGATCCATGCAGTCCTGGAGGTGTTCATAGAAGGCATTTGTAAGGGCTTCCGCAGCTTGGGTTGTGGTTTCCTCTGGCTCAGGGGCCTTGAAGGATACCACACCAGTCTTGAGTAGTGTGAAGTTTGCTTTAGAGAAGTTCTTCACTATGGTCTTTTTGTTTGGGGTGGGGGGATGTGGATTTCCAGTGAGATTAGTTTATGATCAGATCTCACCAATGAGGGATATACTTCGTGTGGAGCATTTTGTCCCCATGTTTGTGACAATGAGATCTAGTATATTTTCTCCTCTCGTGGGAACAGTGACTAGCTGTTCCATGGCATTTGAATTTATGAACTCCAGGAACCGTTGGGCTAGAAAGTTAGGGCTTGAGTAATGTTCCCAGTCTATATTCGGGTAGTTGAAGTCACCCAATATGATGGTGTTTGGAGATACATTTATACCCTCCAGTGTCTTCAGGAAGGCTGTGTGGGGTTCCTGAGTTTGAGAGGGTGGCCTGTAGCATGCTACAATTTGTAGAGCAGTTTTGCCTATGGTTAGTTGCACCTGGATGGTTTCGAAGCTTGTGCGTTGCCACCAACCTGGAGGTGTGGGTATCCTTTATGAATATGGATACACCCCTCCTTTTGTGGTGTGGTCCGGGTTTTGGGGCCGAACGCATGATATGAGGTAAAACCTAATAGTGCCGGGTGCTCTCAGGAGCCTTGAACCAGGTTTCAGTTACAGCACAGACATCGATGTTCTCCATACTGAGAAGGGCCTCGAGTGCGTGCATTTTGAGATTTAGACTTCTGGCATTGAGCAGCATTACCCTCAGTTTCTTCCCATTTTTGTTTTCTAGGGTGGTAGGTTTAGAATTTGAGCCTTGCCTAAAAAGGCACTATGGGGTGGCAAGAGCCTTAGCCAATATCCGAATCCCAGGGTGACAGGTGCAAGCCGTCCCTTGCGAAGCAGCGTGGCTTGTCAAGCATGTCATCCCAGGCAGACAGACACTGGATCCCCTTTGAATGACACCAGACATTAAGCCAATTGTTGAAGCTGATCATCTTGTCTCTATATTGTGGCATCATTCTTGGTGAAGGAAGGATACTGCTCAGGGTTAGGGTCATACCTGCCTGGGCTACATAATCAGAGAGCTCCTCTATGTCTCTTTTCATGTAGTCCAGGGAGGTACGCCTCAGGTCGTTCACACCAGCATGGACAATGACTGTGTCATATTTGTACTTGCCATGGAGTGACCCGAGTGCTTGTGTTATGTGGCGGATTCTAGCACCCGATAGGCAGCTTACTGTGACCCTCTCCTTGTTCAGCCTGGTGAGTGGGACGTCAGTGTGTCTGACTATGGAGTCACCTATGACAAGTATGTTTGGTGTTGTATTTGGCCTTAAGGGCTGTGACTGCTTTGCACACTGCTCTTGTGGTTTATGTGTTGCTTGTGGGGTGTCTTGAGGTAGCAGTTGTTTGGGTGTCTGCTTTGGAGGCCTCTGCTGTTTAGGTAAATTTTACTCAGAGCCTCCGAGTATGTCTTTGTGTGTTTATGTGTTTGATTCAGTGGAGTGGTAGCATTATGTGAGGCTGGTTTTGTGGTGTGTGTAGTTGCCTTCTCCTCCTGTCTGGTCTTGCCAGTCCTGAGTTGAGAGAGCTCAGCCTCCAGTTTGGCTAAATAGCTGCATCTCTCGCAAGTATTTGTGTTATGTGGGAGGAGGAGAGGGTTGCCTGTGTACATGAGGCAGTTATAACATTGCCTCAAGATTCCCAGATTCACCAGCTGGACCGGAGAGGAGATTGACAACTGACCTTTGGACATGCTAGAATAATATTGGGAAATCCTTAATTGAAAACAAGGGCCAGTGGGGAGTGAGGGTGTAGTGCTTTTAATTTTTAGTGCTGACTTATATAATTGCTTTAGTGAGCAAGTGCCAGGTAACTTACACCAGGTATCAAAACTAATTCCTGCCCCTGGCTATCCCAAGAAACTAAACTTCTAATGAATCAAAGAAACAAAAAGTGGAAACTGTACCAAAAACTAAAATACCCCAGCACCCTCCAAGAATATAAACATCTTCATAACCTGGCCAAACAATCAATAACAAAACATCGCAAAAACTACTACAGCAATCAGCAATACAAGCACTCAAACAATCCAAAGAAATTCTGGACATCCATCTCCTCAATACTCAACCCTGGTAATAATTCCAACCTCTGCCCCAGTCCTAACCTCTCAAGTCTAGAAATAGCCACTAACTTCAACACATTTTTCATCGATTGCATAGCTAAATTATCCTCCATTTTCCCCAATTCACCCACCAATACTAACCCCTCACCCTGCACCCCAAACCCTCTTTCTCACCCCCCTCCTCCACCACTATTCTCACTTAAACCTGTCTCCACCTATACTATAAAAAGACTACTTCAAAAGCTAAAACCATGCCACAATGCCCTTGACAACCTTCCAGCAAATTTTCTTCAAATATCAGCCGAATCTATAGCCTATCCCATATCCATCCTCATAAATAGATGCATTCAGGAATCCTATGTACCAACCATCTGGCGTCAAGCATTCATAATTCCTCTCCACAAAGGCAGTAAGAACACAGACACAACCAACTTTAGACCCATAGCTATACTCTCTCCCCTCTCTAAAATTCTAGAGAAAACCATCCACTCCCAGCTCATACCCTACCTAATCCAGCACAAACTCCTCTCTCCCATCCAGCACGGCTTCCACCCTGGTCACAGCACCATGACAGCCCTCCTTTCCTTCCTTGAAACAGTCAACCTAGCACGTGAGAGTGGCAAATATGTATCTTCTCTATTTCTTGGCCTCTCAAAGACATTGAACACTATCTCTCATTCCCTTCTGCTGTCCCATTTCTCACAGTTGCATCTATCTCCCTCAACCCTTGACTGGTTCACCAGCTACCTTTCCATGCACCAACAGGCTGTACAATGGAAAAAATCAAACTCCCCTTTCTTACCTACAACCACAGGAGTTCCCCAAGGATCAGTACTTGGCCCCCTCCTCTTCATCTTATTCATTAACATCTTCCACCTCTCTATCCCTGAAGCCTCACTCATCCAATACACAGATGACTCCACTATCATCTGCTCTGCCTCCTGCCCCTCCAAACTTCTACTCAATACCCAAACAGCTTTCTCCAAAACTGAAATATGGATGCAATCTCATCACCTGGCCCTAAATGCCAACAAAACAAAACTTATGATATTCACTCCCACCAAAACCTCCCAGTTCCACAAGGCCCGATTTTCCATCAAAATTCACAATAACACCCCTCTAGAAATCGTTCCTAGTACCAAGCTACTTGGAATTACCATCGATGAAAACCTAAAATTCGACTCCCACATCCTCTCAACAATCAAAAAAACCCACCAGAAAATCAATCTCCTCTACAGACATAACTACTACCTTACTCCATCCTCTCGTCATACCCTTGCATCTACCTTCCTTCTCCCCTCCCTCTTGTACGGTGCTCCCCTATTCTCCAACCTACAACTTGGCCTTCATTCTAAACTCGAAGCCTGTTACAACAAAATCTGCAAATTTGCAACTAATTCTAAGAGTTCTTCCCATCACTGTCACTTCCTACACACCCTAAACTGGCTAGAACTCCACAACCACCTAAAGTACCTACAACTTACAATAGCCCACAAACTCATCTTTAAACCAACAGAATGCCCCTCTCTTGCAAAATCTCTAACACCCTACACACCTACCTGCACCCTGAGATCCAAAGGCCCAAACCTCCTACATGTACACAAACCCATCCACCCTCCTGGCAAACTACTACTATCCCACACCATAGCCAAGCTATGGAACAATCTCCCCACACCACTATGTAATATACCTAACCAGAACAACTTCATATCCATGCTTCTCTCCCATCTCTCCTCCAAATGGGAATGTCCTTCACATGCTCCCACCTAAAACACCCACACTACAATCTCCACACCTAAAATCATCACTTCTTTGCCAACTTTAACAAACCTCATAGATCTTGCTCAGAACATCTTTCCATAAATCTTTTGCATATGTGCCTCTGGCCTACCTTACTCATATTCTCAAACTGACAAGCTCTAAATTGCAAATCAGTGTGTATATATTACTTTAAAACTGTTACTCCTGTACAGATTAATATTGACACATGCTACTCACTTTATCTATTGTAAATGTGGCAACTCTCTGTAATTCTGCCTTTGTAAACTCACAACTGTTTGAACTTACATCATATAATAATGCATATTCTGTATACTTAGATATATTATAATGATGTAAACCTATATATGTTATATTATGTATTGGAGCTTTTCTCCTCGGGTCTCCACTGAAAATGGGCCACTAGCCCAGCTGGACTAACCCGGTTAACAAACAATAAATAAAATAAATAGACAGAAGGGATCTAGAGAGAATTTCATCACCCTGATAAAGTTGTCCCTGGAAAAACAAAAGTGCTATCATTTGTTAATAAATGTATGTTATATTTATCCTTTGGTTGCCCACAGCTTTTCTTTATTGGTTTATAATTTTATTGTTTTAAAGATCACATAGAATTTAAAATTTGCTATTCTTGTCATGTTATTTTTCTTGAACTATGCCTTGAATGTTGTTTTTCAACAAATCAGCATTAGTAGAAAATGTGTGTCTCAATCGATTACATTTGTCTGATTGCAGAAACTGACAATTAGTCTAATATTCCTTTTAGATACATTAAGCATTCTACTTCCCCTACACCTCTACCATTCTCCACCTACTCCACACTTTCTGAAATGCCTAAATGGATTCCCTCTCTACCACCCATTCTGGTAGTCCATTATGTGGGTTCATAACCCTTTCCTTGAAAAAATGGCTTCAAAGATGCAGGGGAACATGTGGACCAAATAGCCTGCTTTCTGTATCTCCTCTCTTACCTTTGCCCTCCTGTTCAGGCTGGCTGACTCCTTCATATCTTCCTGCCTTGAACTTGCATAGCCATATCATGAACCCCTCTGTCCCATTGTCTGTAGTGAGAAAACCTCTGACTCCTCTAATATCTGGTTATATGCCTTCCATTCTATCACATGGATGATTCCAGCTGCTTTTCTATGGAATGTTTTTCATCATTTTGATGTCAGTCGAACTGTATGACATATAGATCTGCACAAGGTACCAATGTGTAACCTGACCAGGACCAGGTAGAGCAGGATTATTACCTCTTTGCTCTTCAATCTAGTCACCGTAGTGAATACCCAAGCATTCTGTTCACTGTTATCACAGTCCTATCAATGCTGTTCCTGTTTGTCCAGTTCAAATGCGATCAACACCCCCCAGATAAATTTCACAGTCTGGGGTGATTATCTCCCATGCTCACAGCTAATACGTCTTACCAGAGTTCCTTTTAACCAAGTACAGTACTTTGCATTTTCCATGCATACATGTCAAAATGATCATTCAGCCAAAGAACACTGCTGTCACTGTGACACATTGTGTTGCTATTTTAAATCTCTTTGCATCACTTTGCATCATGACCATTTGTGTACATTGTGCAGCAGATTTTTAGTGTGTTTTGCAGTGGTAGTTTTAGGGATTTAGTAAATATTTGGAGTTAATAAATTTCAGCTACCCAAGCCTGAATGTCACTAGACTATGAACTCTCATAGTAATGGCTGAAGATCTAGCTATGCAAGCTTCACAGGGAAGGAACAACTGAGTCACTGATAATGATGAACATTTAGAAGTTTTCACTACCAACATTTTGTAGCCAAGCCGTAACCCACCTTAAAATGATGTTTCAAGATACATATATCATACAGTTTCTAAGAAACCATAAGTATAAACTCATTTCTGCACTAAAAAAATCTAATTTTGAAGAGAATAACAGAATGTTGCGTCCTATTTCAAATTTAACATCTTATCATTTTGCAATAATTTCCTACCAAAAGCAAACATTCATTCTCTCAGATCATTGTCAAAATATTTAGCTTCAGAACTTTACCCCCTCATCTTAACTTCAAAATTACAAAAGGCATGACACTTACAGATGATACAAAACCAACATGTGACAGAGAATCAGCGTGACAAAGCTTCAGAAATGTGTATGTGCCTCAGGGGATTTTACAATGTCCTGATATTACTTATACATTTGTTTTGTCACCCTGTGACCTTACTCCCACAGTATACACATTCTGAATCACATCAATGCCACCCCTGCACTGTGCTTCAAGTTCTGGGGCTCAGAACCACTGTCGAATAGCTGTCACTCCCTCCCACCTCCTGCAATTTTAAACACAGGTTCTTTTCCACTTTTTAAATTTCTTTTATACCATGGAGCAAAGATAATAAAAGAGAAATATTCCTGACACTGTTCTGAAATGGATTCAGAAATTGCTGTTTTTGCACAAGACTTAAGAGTTGGTTTGAAAGCCTTAATGAATAAATGTGGGTAAGACTCATTAGAAATAACAAAGCATCATTTATTTCTGTATCTTGTGGCTTTGCTTGGAAACTGTTCCGGTCAGTATTTCTGATAGTGCCTTTATACGGGTTGTATTAGACTAGGTTAGGGAAGTATCAGTTTGTTAGGACTGCATTTTGTCTGTGTTTAGCATTGTGATAACTAATTTCCTATTTATTTCAGAAGAGAGCAACATCTTGTCAGACCATTGTTGTTGAAAACAACTATAACTGATGCTACGTTTAATAGATTCTTGCTTGGCATTATTATATTATGAAAAATCTGCTTATTATTGTGCAGTTGGAAGCAAGTGTGTTGAAACATTATTTTTTGGCAAACTCACTTATCTCCCATGATATGTTAATAGAATAATTGTAAATATCTTCACATTGCCGTTTAAGGTGCCTTTGGACTGCCTAACACAAAATTGAACAAAGAGGATTTTTTAAAAGACACACACCTCACATTAAGACATTGTCCTGTTTGATTCTCAGCTAGAGCGTCTTCTGTGTGGAGACATGCGTGAATGGGAGTACCTTCGTTGAAGGTTGTGTGTCAGGGCCGGCAACTCGGCACATAAAAACCTACTGCCAATCATTAGCAGACTGGAGTTCCACTGTGGCGACCCCTAACCAGGAAAAGCTGAAAGACAGAACAACAACGGCAACACACATACACACACACACACACACACACACACACACACACACACACACACACACACACCCTTAGTTTCCTTACCTTACTTCATCCGACACAGAACTCGCCCTGCCTGCAGCCGATGTAAATCTCTCCTGCATTTTGCCCTGCAGCCGATAATCCAGTCCCGCTCGCATTTGAATTTGAGCCTGGTCGGAAATGCATGAGCTCCTTCAGCTCAATTCTGACAGGCTGAAACAAGAGAAAAGAATCGGATGGATCTGCTGCAAAAGTGGGGGGATGGCGCCCCTCCCCCTTGCTCTATGGTTCCGGTGCCCATGCTGCTAAGAGAGACACAGCCTCTGACATAACCATTGTGAAGCCTGCAGTGGTTAAAGAGGAGCAGTACTTGTTTGAGCAGTCCACTCCAGTCAGAGCTTTAGGATGGACCCCATTCCAAATGCCTTTGGCTAGGGTTCATCTTGACTGGGCCGGTAGAAAAGGAAGCAAGCAAGTAGGTGTGTTTGAGGATATCCCTGCAGATGTGTTGACAGGGAATGATTTTCATAATGCAGTACCTTGTGTGCATGCAGTTACATGCAGTCAGGCTTGGAGACAGGCATGTGGGTCTGGTGGCCTGGGGGAGGCCCAGACAGACCTCACACCTGAAGCCCGGGCTGGTGAGGTGGCTATTTCAGGGAGGTAGCTACCCTGTAGCACTGAGCCTGAAGGTGAGCCACAGCTGCTGGTAGGTACTGGTGTTCCCTTGGATAGGGTGACTGTAAGGGCAGAGGTGAATGGTAGCATCCAGGCTGACACTGAGGCACTGCTGTCAGAGGATACCAGACTTCCTGTGGAAGGGGAGCAGGGAAGGATTACAAAGAGAGAGTTGAGACAGGCTCTGATCTTGGACCCTACACTGAGAGACTTGAGGGAGGTAGCTTGGGAGGCACCTGATTCTCAAGGAAAATGGAAGTCTGTGTACTGGAAAAAAAGATTACTGTATAGAGAGTGGACCCATGAAGGAGGCCTAGAGGCTGAGTTAATACAGCAGTTGATAGTGGCTACAGCCTAATGTCTGGCAATACTAGCCATAGCCCATGAAATTCCTTTTTCAGATCATATGGGCATAAAGTGTACCAACAGACTTATTATGCAGAACGTTTACTGACCTGGGATTGCAAGGGATGTAACAGTAGGACCCATGAGCAGTGACAAAAAGTAGACAAGGCAGGAGACAAGGTCAAGGCTTCTTTGATGCCTTTGCCTGTGCTTGAGGAACCATTTCAGAGGGTAGCTGTAGATATTGTGGGGACTCAGAGTACCCCATATTCCACAGGGAAGAATTATATCCTGGTGGTAGTACATTATGCTACTAGATGCCCTGAGGAGGTGGCTGTTTCCTCCATCGAGGCAGAGAAGGTGGCAAATGCTTTGTTAGAGATTTTCAGCAGGGTAGTTTTCCTGAGAGAAATACTGACTGAGAGAAGTGCCAATTTCATGTCAGATCTGCTGGTTTGTCTGTGGAAGCACTGTGAGGTGAAGCACTTAAAAATCACCCCTACCATCCCCAGACTAATGGTCTTGTGGAGAGGGTAAACTCTATACTAAAGACCATGCTAAGGGCATTTGTAGACCAGTTTAATAGAGAATGGGACAAATATTTGCCCAATCTGCTGTTTGCATAGAGAGAGAGGGGTACCCCTGAAATCCACAGATTTTTCACCCTTTGAGCTGTTGTATGTGCATAAGGTGAGAGGGCCTTCAGATTTGATTCATGATGAGTGGGAGGGTGAGTGTAAATCCCACAAGGAGTCTTTTGTGGCATATGTCCTAAACCTCAGGACATGGCTTAGGGAGCTCACGGGCTTGGCCCAGGAGAACCTGGCAGGAACCCAACAGCAGTAAAAGGTCTGATATGACAGGAGTACTCGAGCCTGAGAGTATGCTGTGGACAGCAGGTTATGGTTCTCATTCCTGTCAGACACAATAAGCTGCAGGCAGCTTGGGAGGAACACTTCAAAGTGATAATGATGAAGATGTTAACTATATGGTAGAACTGCTATGCAGGAGGCAGGGGCACAAATTAATTATACCATGTTAACATGATGAAACCTTACCATGATAGGGAGGCCTTGGTGCTAAGTATTTGCAGTAGGAGGAAGGAGGAGTCTGAGGGAGATCTATAGGTACAATGATTCAGCCAGCAAAATGCAACTTACTAAGGTGGAGCCTAGGGTTGCAGGCATATAACATGCCAGTGCAGCACTGGAGTGGGGTCAGAAATACCAATGCAGATGGGTTCTCAAGACTGTGTATGGGTTATTGTATTCCCAGACAGGCTCATTAGTCTCAAGCAATTTTCAAGGACCACTTGAAAAACTAGCTTGAGTATTCAAATGGGGAGAGGCGTGACACAATGAAATATTTCCAGCTATGCCAGGAGACGTAGGGCAGTGGATGTGTAATATATGTCAGCACAGCTAGCTGGAATTTTGTAAAGAATTACATGTTGTTTGTATATCAAACTGATTTGTACAGATGTTTGTGTTGAAAAGTGTATTTGTAAAGCTGCGTCTATTAAAAATGTACCAACAGTGTGCCCTGCTGTACAGAAAAAGAAATATATATGTATTATTGTAAATGTTTAAGTGTATATGTTTTAACAGAGGATACTGGAAGAGAAGAGGCTAATCTCAATCCACATAACTTTGAAAATAGTTTGAAATTAAATTACCTGGCTTAGGCCATAATAATTGTATCTGACAGTTCTCAATGAAGCCAGAAACAAACAGTCTGTACTAGAAAGCTTTCTGTATTGTCTTTGGGGTGAACTAATTGCAACTCTGGAAAGGTAGAGATTTGAAATTGTTTTATAACTTCCAGAAGCTGCAACAGATCTGAGCAAAACTCTATGTGTGTGTGTTATGGACACATATGTGCTAAATCCTGGCAGTTTCTAGCAATGGGGGTAGCATGGGAACAAGAAGTCAGATGATCAGATGCATGTGATGTCATTCTGTAATCTAGGACAAAAATGATGTTTAAATACTAGGGGAGACTTAAGTCTCACTGCAGTCTGTTTTCTGAAACCTGACAGAGAATAACCCTTCACCTACTTCATCTTGCCTTGCTCTAGTCAGTAATTCTTTAGATCAGTCAGGAAAATATAGTGAGATTACTTAAGTACTGTTTTTCTGTATCTGTGTGAATCTATTCATCTGTGTTCTTTTAATATTTCCTGTATCTGAAACTCTAGTATTTAATGTAAATAGATAGTTAGTATTTTCATGTTCTTTTATTATTTATTAAATATATTTAAACTTTTCATTGTGGCTGGTCTTTTAGAGAATATTTTAATCTCTGAGGCTACTTATATATATTTGGTGACACCTCTGGTCACCCCTGAAAGCCTTGCTGTTGGTCAAACTACCATTTGTATTAATATCAATTTCACTCAGTATAATTGGGTACCCTTGTAACAGACTTAGGGTAGCCGGCTTTGGAGTGTCTGGTGGTGGTGTAACTACCTTATAGTCTGAGCAGAAGGGGCATAGCTAGTAAATCTGTGCAGGTCTTTCCCAGGTGTGTGTGTGTGTGTGTGTGTGTGTGTGTGTGTGTGTGTGTGTGTGTGTGTGTGTGTGTGTGTGTGTGTGTGTGTGAAAATCAAATCTCAAAGACCATGTGTGTCAGCTGCTTGGAGCAGGGACAAGAAGCACTGGTTTCAAAGAGAGAGTGGTGGAGGGCTTGCCTTGGACACTCCGCTGAGGACTCAGCACTATAGCTGTGCCAGTGGGGAGTCTCAGTGGAGACCTGGAGGGAGACAGAGAGAGCAATCCAGACCCTGGACTGAGTTAGTTTCCTGTGTGCTCTTAAGGGAAATTGTGCTTTTTGCAGAGAGCTGCATCTGGAAATACTGGGTGTATCCATTTTTGTTCAAAGTGAATGTCCCTCTCCAGTGCCAGTGGTGAGGATTCAGGCTCTTTGATTACTGTCACAGAGTGGGGATGTCACAAGTACCCCTACCTATTTGTATTTTCTATTACTCTGCCGTTGATTTTTAGTCTGCTTCTGAACCATATTGTTTATTAGATGTATTAAACATTGGATGTATCCCATAATCAACAGAAATTCCCAAAGATATTTCCAGTCTACTCTGTAAAGGCCTTTTCTGCATCCAAACGTATCATAGGGATCATAGGATCATAGGAAGTTACTGGGCTAATGGCTCTAGGGTCCTTACAAGTCTAGCCAAGTTCTACCCTTATTTCCATGATCAGCACTTATTGCCCCATGTCCAAGAGGGTCACAGGTGGAACTCCGGGGGTGAATTTATTGTTATCCATTGTCCAGATTGAATTTGAAGAGGGACAATGAGGTCTGTTTAGCATGAAGTGGGAGTCTGTTCCAAAGGTGTGGTAACCTCTGGGAGACAAATCTGTCCCTCCAGCAGATTCTATTAATGTCACATATCAGGTTAAGGTCTTTAGAGCGAGTAACTAGTGTACCATTTGACTTGTGAATATGCAGCATTTCCAATAAAGCAGTGTCAGAAATTGCCTTATAATACAAGGCAGAGATCACCTCTGAGTAGTCTGTATGAAACAGAATAAAGTGGCAGTGATTTCAGATGATGCACATAGGACAGGTGCTGAAGACCTTGAATTTTTCTTTTGAGAAACCTTTGTGGTCTCTCCAATTACTGCAGATGCTTAGAAAGGTACACACCAAAAGGGGAGTTGTACTCAATTATTGGCCTGATGAGGGAAGAGTACAGGGAGGTTATAACTTCTTTTTTTCCTGGAGGCAATGCCCTTACTTATGAGATGAGCAATATGGAATGCCCTTCTTACCACTGTGGAGACATGGTGATCAAAGGTAAGGTTGCTGTCAACCTGTGTGCCCAGGTCTCTCACCACTGAATGCATACTTAGGGTGTTTCTATTGATGTGGTAGTTAGCAGGAACATTGCTCTTACCAAAAGGGATAAAAATACATTTTTTGCTTTGAGTTTAAGGCCATGACTTTGGCACCAATCATTTGTTTGTGTAAGACCTTCTTGTAGGATGTTGACATAATTTGGAGATTCTATGACCACTCGCAGTTTGCAGTCATTAGCAAACTTTGTCAGCCACAGACCTTTAGTTTTCACTCATATTTCAGAGAAATAGAATCCAAACAGTAGATGTCCCAGGACAGATCTCTGTGGAACACCACTGGTTATAGGTCTGCTGTTGGAGGTGGATTCCCCTATTTTGACAATATGTGTTGTATCAGTGAGACAGTTAGCAACTCATCTAATGATGTAAGGGTTTATTACCTAGCTGGGTGAGTTTCTCAATGATGCCTGAGTGGGTGATAATGTCAAAAGCTTTGTCTAAGTCTAGGTAGGCTTTATGCCCAGTTTCTCCTTATCCAGGGCCTTGGTGACTTCTCAAAGACGTCCACCAAGTTTAACAGGCATGATCTCCCTTTGATAAATGCAAACTGAGTAGGGTCAAGTGTTTGGAGTTTACCTATATCTTTGTTGATATGGACCATGATGATTCGCTCCATGGTCTTGCTTATAAGGCTAGTCAGGCTAATAGGTCTGTAGTTGCCGGGGACAGTGGAAGCATCACCTTTGTGCAAGGGAATAATGGTGGCCATTTTCCATTCAACAGGGATGAAGCCAGAGCTTAGACTATGATTGAAAAGAGTATTAAATAGTGTTGCTAATTCTTGCTGAATCCCATGTAGAACATAGCCTGGGATGTTATCAGGTCCCATAGACGCTGTGTTTTTAGCCTTAGAGTGGGTATTTACGACCTGCTCTTCAGAGATACAAGATAGGGGACAGGTGATTGGGATGTCATAGGATATGTGTGGCAGGGACAGAGGAGTGAATTTTTCACATAACCTGTCAGCCAACAGGTTAGCTATGTCCACAGACTCAGTATATGTGGTATCATTAAATACCAGTTCAACACAAATCTGGGCCTTTCCTTTTAGATTACGAATGTAACAAAAGAATGCCTTATGGTTGTCCTTAGTTGAGGAAGCTAACTTTAATTCATAGTTTGCTTTGGAGGACTTCACAAGAAGTCTTATTCATTTGTTTAAGCTGAGAAGGGACTGTTTCCAGTTTAGGGCTCACTCCCTCTTACTCATAGACAGCAATTTCTTTCTCTTATTGTAAAGCCTGTTAATGGCAGTTGTCCACCAGGGAGGTTTGGGAGCTTATTTTAATCCTATCAAGTACGGCCGAGTCAATGCAGTTATACGGGTGTTTGTATAAAGCATTAGTGTAGAACTTGCCATAGTTGCCAATTCCATTTGAGGGGGGAGGTGCAGTGAAGCTATTTATACCATCCCATAAGAGATTATAATCTGCTTTGGAGAAGTTTTTTAGTTTAGTTGCTGCTGGGGGTGGGTGGTGGCAGGTGTGATAGCTACTTCAAATGAGACTGATTTGTGGTCAGATGTCACCAGGAAAGACCTCAGAGTGGGGGTGGTACAGTGGTCACCCATATTGGTAAGCATCAGATCCAGGAGGTTGGCACCCCTTGTAGGGGTGTCACCCACCTGGTCCAGGGCATTGGAGTTAATGAAGATGAGGAACCTTTGGGCAAGTGAATTTAAGCACAAGTAATTTACCCAGTCAATGGATGGGTAGTAAAAGTCACCCAAAACCATGTTGTTTGGATGTATGTTGATAGATCCAAATAGGCAGAGTGGGTGTCCTGATTCATAGAGGGGGTCTTGTAGCTGGAAATGACTTGAATAGGTATCCTACCAGCAGTTAATTGCATCTGAAGTATCTCCAGGGAATCATGCTGTTTAACCAGTCGTTTTAATTTTTAATGAATATTGATACACCGCCTCTTTTAGTTTTCATGCCTTCAGTTTGTGGTCTGAACATGTGGAAGGAGGTGTAACCTGGTATGGCTGGGGTGCTCTCCAAAGCATTGAACCAGGTCTCCATGACTGCACAAATATCTGCATCTTCCTTGTCCTTGAGACACTGCCTAAAAAGGCACTATGGGGGTGGCAAGAGCCTTAGCCAGTAGCCGAAATCCCATGGGTGACTGATGAAGACCATCTCTGGCAAAGCATCGAGGTCTGTCAATCATGTCATCCCAGGCTGATAGATACAGGATCCCCTTAGAATGACACCAGAAACTAATCCAATTATTGATGTTAATCATTTTCTGTTTGTAATGAAGCATCATCCTAGGTGAAGGTAAAATGCTGCTTAAGGCTAGGGATATACCTGCCTGAGACATATAATCCGAGAGCTCAGTCACGTCTGTCTTCATATAGTCCAGACAGGTACATCTGAAGTCGTTCACACCAGTACGGACTGTGACAGAGTCATAACAGCACCTGTTGTTGAGAGACTTGAGTGCATGTGTGATATGGTTGATCCTAGCACCTGACAGACAGCTGACAGTGACCTTTTCCTTACCCAGCCTGGTGAGAGGGACATTTGTGTGTCTCATTATGGAATCACCTATGAATAATATGTTTGGTTTTGTGTTTTGCCTTAAGGGCTTGGCAGGTGAGATGTTGGTGCGTGAACTATTATGTGTATTGTGTTCTGCAGAGGAAGTATTATGTGCAGCGTGCTAGTGTTTGCGTTTGGGAGGTCTCTGGTGTTTAGGTATGTTTCTGGTGAGGACCTCTGCATATATATAGGTATGTGTGATGTGTGATGTGTGTTTGGCTGGAGTAGGAGGTGAGATGTACATGCTGACAACCTGCTCATTTTCATATGTACTGACTGGTGTGTGAGAGAGCATGAATTCAAGGTTCTTAATACAATTGCATCTCTCACAAGTTGAGTTTGTGTGGACTAGAAGTAGAAGGTTGTCTGTGAATATGAGGCAGTTGCTACACTGCCTCAGAATGCCCATATCGACCAAGCTGACTGGAGAAACTGTGGGAAATTGTCCATCCATAGTGTTAGGTAAATTTATATGGTCAGGAAAAGAGGTCACACTTGGGAGTGGTTAGTGGGTGAGAGGTGTGTTGGTATCACTGAGGCTAGGCTTAGTGTTCCACCTGACAGTAGAGCAGGGCCATGAAATCTCGGGAGAATCACAACCAAAGTGCTAAGGGAAAATTTAACAAGCAAAACATTTGCGTCTATAACCACAAATGGTAATCATCACTACTCAGTAGTGCAAGATGGTGCACTACATGCAGAAAAGCGCAAATCCAAGGCTTAAATAAAACAAGAAATAATCCTTTTAACCCAAACTAGCCAATAAGGATGCACTATCTGAGCTCTAGTCCAATCACCCTTGATTAGATGGTACCATGACAACACTCTCCTCCCACAAAGGTGCAGAAGGGCCTTCACCAACAAGGATGGCTTGAATTTGATGATCAGAAGTTACAAAACAGACCCTGAAACAGCAAAACCTGGAACTGGGCCATGCTACACCTGAACTAGTACAGTATAAAGTAATATGTGGCAAAAAAACAGTTTAGAAAATTCAAACAGACAGTAGAATGCAAATACAAATTAAACGTGCAATATAAGAGCAAAAACAGTCACTTATAGTGAGTTGGAAGCAGCTGATGCCTCAGATCTTTCAGTATCTCAGTGAAGAGCTGGTTTTAATGCTCAAGTGATACCAAAGAGTCTAGATTCAGCAAGTCCGAATCTGACCTATGATATAAAATACAAAGTACTAGAAATTTAAAGTGCATAAAAATCACAGTCACAACAGCAAAAAACAGTTTAAATAAAGCATCAGTTCACCAGCAATTCCCAACTTAGAAGGGTGTAGCTCACACTCTACTGCCATGAGTCTAGACCACAAACCATCCTAATGTAAAACAACTGGTTTTGGAGCCCAAGTGCTTAAGTCAGAACTAAGACACTTCAGAATAACAGATACAACAGACCTTCAACCATTAATTTCTAGCTTGAAAAGGTGTAGGCTATCCTCTCCTGTCACAAGAGTTTAGACCACAGACTCTTGCTTTTGATGCTGTTCTCCCATCTGATATATTTGATTTGCCAGGTGTATATTGTCAAATATTTGTCTGCCTTTAATGAACCCTAATTGATTTTGATTTATTAGGTTTGGTAATATTTTTGCCAACCTGTCTGCTATAATACCTCCAAATATCTTATAGTCATGGTTTAATATTGCTATTGGTCTATATGACCCTGGATTTAATACATTTTTCCCTCCTTGGGTATAACTGATGTAATTGCTTGCTTTCATGTGTTAGGTATTTATTGCTGCTCCATTATTTGGTTAAACAAAATCTGCCAATACCATATTACGGTCTCACCTGATATTTTCCATATTTTTATCAGAATGCTATCCCACCCCTATGTTTTTCCCTCCACTTGTTTCTCTATTTGTTTCTTTATCTCTTCTATTGTTATTGTCCTAAGAATCTCCTCCCCTTCTGTTTCAGTAATTCTTTTCATTTCAAAATCTTCTATGAAACCTTCAAACATCTCTAGAGGCATTTTTGGATGATATCTAATGTACCTCAACTGCCCTTTTTTAGAACTTTCAGCTACTAAGAGACCAGACAAGTTCTAAAAAGTTCCTGATTAACTTAAATTCTTGTATAAGAATCCAGTAGCAGACATTCTGCTGTATCCTTCTCATCTGGCAAGTCTTCTAAATTGCTCCCCAACATCAATGCTCTCCCTTCAGACAAGGACAGTAGGGCCATGGATAGGTGGGGAAATAGGGTTTGTACCTCTTCCACTCTGGCATTTAGGGTCACTAATTACCCAACCCAGATGACCAAGAACCTGTTGTTCATACTCAGCTCTTTGAATAAAGTAGTGATGGATTCACAGGGCTCAGAATCCAAATAACAATTGTTACCCCTGGTGAATCAAGCTACCCAGGTAGCAAGACACAATATCAAATGTAGTTATGGTGTGGAAGCCTCCTCAAGAGCAGCTGATAGTGGATGGGTCATCCGCAGGTTTGCATGACTGTGCAATCAGCCCATGCCAGAGGACTTCAAAGCCAAACTCACTGGCTCTCCTTTAGACAAGAATCTTTTGACTGGTCCACAGGCAACCAACTTATTTAAAGCCTTTCAAGAGCAAGGCAAAACTGTGAGAGACTGTGGACAAATTCTGCTTACCACTGTGCCTAGATACCAGAGGGGTTACCAATCCAAGCCCACTTCCTTTGTTAGAAGGAAGAGCAGGCCCCCTCAAAAATACAGGAAAGCACTGATAAAGAAACTTCCAGATAAACCTCAGAAAGACCCCAGATCTGAGAGGCCTTCATTTCCAGAAAATCTCTGTGACTACCTTCCATGGTCCCCTTCCCTCCTCTCAGTCCTGCCCTGCCCCTCTTCTAAAGACTAACTCACTCTATCACAATCTGAGAAAAGATTACCACAGATCAGTGGGTACTTTCTATCATAAAAAAGGGTTCTGCTATGGCTTGGAAAAACTCCCTCCAATGAACAGCATACCTCCCCTTCCCCCACAACCAACTTCAGTTTCTTCTCCTATACTCTAGGAGCTATAGGCTCAGGGTACAATACAACCTGTAACCAGAAAAATATAGGTAGAGTGTTTTACTCCAGACTGTTCTTACTTCCAAAAAAAGAAGTACAATGGAGACTCATACTGGATCTCAATTTGCTAAACACCTTGCTAAAGGTGCCAAATTTCAAAATGCTTTCCTTACAGACTCTGCTGTCTTTCATTCTCCCACAGACACACCTAGTCTGTCTGGGTTTAAAGAATGCCTATCTACAAATTCCCATCCAAGTTTTCTGCAGGAGATTTCTGAGGTTCTGTACTGGGTCATCTCACTTTCAGTTTACTGCTTTGCCCTTTGGGTTTTCCACAGCTCCAAGAGTGTTCATAAAGTGCCTAGTGCTACTAATAGCTTTTTGCCAAACACAGGGAATTTGGATTTTTCATTACTTAGATGATCTGCTGATCCAGGCTGCATTGCAGCACACCCTGCTACAACACCTCCAGTCCTCCTCAACCTCCTCTTTCTGTTGGGGTTCACTGTCAACTACAGAAAGTCTTCCCTTCAACCTACTCAGGACCTGGTGTTTCTGGCCTGAAGGCTGAACACCAAAAAGAAGCAGGCCTTCCTATCTCAGGAGAAGATACTAAGCTATACAGACTACTTTCACAACCTTTCCTCCCTCGATATATGCTCAGCCAGGGACCTTCTGAGAGCCCTGGGCTTCATGGCAGCAACTATCCCAATGCTCCCACTGGCCAGGTTGCAGATGACAAAGATTCAGTGGTACTTAAAAGTAGTATGGTCCCAACGCTCTCACCCTCTAGATTCAGAGATCACCCTCATGCTTTCTCTCAAAAAGGAGTTCTCATGGTGGGTAGCCAAGGTGAATCTCAACCCAGGGCTTCCCTTCAAAACACAGCCTCGACCTCAAGAGGTGCATACAGTCACCTTAGATGAAGTCTGGGGGTGGAGCCAGACAGGTACCCACAGAGCCCAGGGCAGGTGGCAACACAAAAAGGAGCACATCAGCCTGAAAGAGATGACAGCCCTCATTTAAACTCTTCATGTTTTCTCATACATCTGGAAACCAGGCCCTCTTTGATTATTCACAGACAACACCACTGTCTTGTGGTATATAAACAAACAAGGGAGCAGATCATACCAGTTATGCAGACTAGCCCAGATTGCATGGGACCTAGTCACTCAGACGAGCATATCCCTGTTTACTGTACACATCCTATCACAGGGCAATGCTCTAGCAGACGCACTGAGCAGAGATATTGAGGACCATCATGAATTGACTCTAAACAGACAGGATTTCCTGGACAATTTGCACAAGTATTGAACACCTCAGATAAATTTGTTTGCCTAAGAGAGTTACAAACAAATTCCCCTCTTCTGCACCAAGATTCCTTGCTTCTCAGCTTGGAGGACAGATGCATTTTCCCTTCAGTGGACTGGGAAGTTCCTGCATGCCTTCCCTCCAATCCCATTTATTCCAAGAATATCACTAAACATCCAAAAACAAAAACAACCCCCTTCTGGCCAAGACAGCATTGGTTTCCCCTTTTCTTTCATTTGGCCAAGGGAAGTCACCACAAACTACCACACAAGGTGTATCTTATTACACAGCAAAGGGGATCACTGCTTCATCTGAACCTGTCATCCCTAAACCTAAGCCTATTGATGATAGGATTCTGATCCCTTTTAAACACCCATTTTCAGAAGACGTATTTTGGGATCTTCAAGAATCAAGGGGACTTATTTCTTATATTTTCTACACAGCTAAATGGAAGAGATACTTCTGCTTGTGTCATAACAATAATCAGGCACCCAGGTTGACAGCCACCTCACCTTCGACCACCACATTACCACTGTGGTCAGAAAGTCCTTCTAAGTGGCACATCTTATAACCAAAGTTTTCATATCCAGGATGAAAGAGGTCATCATCCCTCTCTACTCATCCATCATTAGACCAATCATTGAATATAATGCCCCTTTTGGCATGTACCTGACCAAACACCTACAACAGCTGGAGAGGCCACAAACGTACCTCACAAAAAGAATCCTAGGCCTTAAACACATGTCCTACATGGACAGACCCAAGAAACTTCAGCTGTTCTCAGTCTCTTATCATTTATTTAGAGGTGATCTTTGCTTGACTTACAAAGCCATGTCCAATCCAGCCCTACTTGAAATGCTACACCTAAATAAATCTCAATACCCCCTCGTCACACACTCCAGAGATCACAACCTCATTACCACAATTAACAGAACATGCTAGAGGGACAGGTTTATCTCCCAAAGACTGCCCATACTCTGGAATAAGCTCCCCATTCATGTCAAGCAGAGCACCTCACTGGCTCTCTTCAACAGAAATCTCGATGAGTGGATGGGTAACACTCCAGGGATCATTCCAGTTGCACTACTGGATATGGGCACTGTGAACCAACATCAGGTGGCACAGTGCCTGGGCAATTCTTTTTGGGCTAGGCTTGTAAAGGCTCCAGGGCCATTAGCCTAGTACACAGCTATGAACCTATGAACCTATGAAGTCAAAGGTCCCTTCTGTCTTAAAGTATTTGTACGAGCTCATGAATACAGGTTTGGCATACTCCTCCAGCAAAGCCCACCTTTCAGCCATATCAGACTGTCTCCCTCTCAATCCACCTGTTACATCCAAGCTTGAATCAAACAGTTTCTAAAAGGGGTACTGCATTTAAGACCCCCCCTCAAGGTAGCCAGTACCCTGGCTGTGGGACCTCAAATTTGTACTTGGAAAATTTCACTCTGCCAGCTTTTGAACCAGCTTCTTGAAGAAACCTCAGATTTTGCAACTGGAAAACTATCTTGCTACTTGCTCTCAATTTGGCCAGGAGAATCTCAGAGCTACAGACACTCATGGCAATTCCACTGTTTTTTTTTTTTATTTTTCACAAAGACAGGGTGTCTCTGAGGGTTAACCCCTTCTTCATGCTCAAAGTGGTAAGAAAAATGTCCCTTAACCAGGCCTTCAACTTGCCTTCAGTCCTTCCCATCTCACAGAACAGGGAGGAAAAACTCCTACACTCCCTAGATGTACACAGACAGCTGAGATTTTATTTGGACAAAACAAAATCCATTTGCAAATCAGACCAACTGTTTATCTCATTCATGGACATTAAACTGGGACAGCCAATATCTAAACAAGCCATTGCAAGCTGGATCTCTAAATCCATCTCCTTTTTATTATTTGCACCATGGCAAATCCTTGCCTTCCTGCCCTCAAGCTTACTCCAGGGCAGTGGCATCTTCAGGGGCTTTCCACAAAGCAGTTGATGCCAGGACAATCCTGAAAGCTGCCACTTGCACGTCTGCACACATTTTCACTAAACATTACAGAATCGATGCCTTTTCAAGATCCAGATTGGCCTTCACTAGGTCAATCCTGCCTGGTCTTTTGGACATGTCTGTACATTAGCCTACCTCCTTTCTGATCTCTGAAGTTCTGGGAATCACCCATCTATTTGAAATACTACAACAGTGATTTAAGTCAGAAAGTAGTAAAGTTGTATAAGAACTTACCATAACAGCAGATGTCCTACTGATCACTGTTGTAGTATTCCTTCCCACCCACCTTCCCCCTCATTTCTTGGATACCATCCTTTTCTCTTTCTCTTACTGCCCTGTCTGCAGGACCTTAGAACCGAGGAGGCATCTCTCACTCCCTGCTTCACCCCTCCTAGTTGACTACTCAGTCTCTCAGAGGTCTTTAGATAGCTGACTTAGAGATAGTTTGAGGATTTACACTCATACATCAGCCTACATACCCCATACACTTGTGAGATGAGGTCATGTATCAGACATACAATCCAGGGAAGGTTAAGCCTTGGTATCCTGGCCAGATGTCAGCGATACTAACTCATTCTGTTTGTAATACTGCAACAGTGATCAATAGAACCTCTAATGTTACGGTAGGTTCTTACACAACTGTACTTTCTGTCTGAGACTTGCTATAGTCTTTTTTTTTTTTGTTTTCCTAGAAAGTGCATTTAATCCATGAGGACATTTTTATATGCTCTGGAAGTAGTTGGATTTTATCTGGCCAGTGTTTCTTTTTGGCTCCTTGCCTGAGAGTCAGGAAACATTTACTTTTTACAACACATATACCTGTTTTATGGAACAAATTGAGATCTGTCCTCTAGATCACTTCAAAGTGCTTGGCCATTTTTGTTGCTTCTTCACTGTATCAAGCCAAACATTTGTCTTACATTTTATTTTTCTGTCATGAACAGGGAGTTGAGGATGACTTCTTTCCAGTCTTACAGCTCGAGTATTTTTTGGTTTGGATTGTTCTGTTGAATTCACATGTACTTCAGTGAAGGAAAGGGCAGATGTCTAGCTTTTAAAACTGTGAAAAACTTATTAACCCCTACAAACAAGGTTCATGAGTTCATTTGTAAGTACTAAGTTAGGTACCCTTGTGAGCCATTTTATGCCTGGCCAATTTCCCCTTTTTGTGCTCAACATAACCTATCCCATTTGGTTATAGACTGGTCTTACCTGCCCCATGGTTGATAATTATACGTTACACCTAATGAGAATAAATGGAATCATACCATAGATAATTTGAGGAGACCAATGGGGTAAAACATTAAGGACCTGCTTCTGTCCATTAGTAGTACATAGGTTCAAATGTGACTGCTTTTGATATTTTTGTATGCATGTTTCAGATGTTCAGATAATTTGAAAAATAAAAATACAGTACCAAAGATTAGACCAGATAAAATCACTTTAGCTAGCGGATCTAGGAGACTTTCTCTCTCTGATACTCTCCTTGTGAGAGTAATAAAGATACCTTGAAGTTTCAAGTAGTTTATTCAGTTAAGTAGGTAGATGGGTGAGTGTTCTTGTTCTATTCCAGGTCTCCAAGATTTGAACAAGAACATTCTTTCATCTACCTGCTTAACTGAATAAACTGCTTGAAACTTCAAGGCATCTTTATTCTTCCCACAGGGAGGTTATCAGAGAGACAGAATCTCCTAGATTTGTTAGCTAAAATGATTTTATCTGGACTAATCCTTGGTGCTCTCTTGCTTGTTAGTCCTGTCACTCTCTGGATCACAGCTGAGATACCAGACTTCACTTGAGTCCTCTGGATTATATCTGTTTTATAATTTGAAAAATATGGATTTTTTCAGATTTCCATATATTTTGAAAATGTATTGATCTATTTATTATTCAGTTATGTAATCTGTTTAGATGGTCCTGGCATGTTGATTGCTTAATAGTGTTTAATTCATAGTTTCTTAATTTATTTGTTTTCACTCTGTATCAGGTTCAATCTGATAGCAGTGCTTTGGAAATAAACACTTAAACAAATAGGAAAACATATCTAAACTGGACAAGAACTTTAAAGACCTGAGTACCTGTCTTTTAAGTGGTGATGCATACTTAGGAGGATCTAGTTCTATCAGGAGATAATAAGAATTTTAATGTGGTACATTTCTATGGATAGACCTGCATACTGTATGAGAGATGACTGGGGACAAGATTTGTGGAGATCATTAGTAAAGATATTAAAAAGGAGGGGTCCAAGGATGGAGCCCTGTGGAACACCTGTGTTAATAGGGAGAAAAGGAGAGAGAACAGAGAGCCATTTGACAGATTGGTACCAGTCTGAGAGGTAGCTGCTAAACCAAGAAATAGTTGTTGGGGAAAGGTTAAGTTGAGAAAGTTTTGAAAGAAGGATAGAATGAGAAACTGTGTTGAAAGCTTTGGACAGATCTAAGAATAGACATGAAATGAGTTTATTATTTTCTTTGGCTTGGGAGATAATATTGGTGAAAGAGATAAGTGCCGTGGAGGTGCTATGGTGAGGACGAAAACCATGTTGGGTAGAGGTGATCAGATTGTATTGTAGTAGGTGGGCCAAGATTTGTTTGTGTATACAGTGTTTAAGGACTTTGGAGAGGGGAGAATGTATAGCAATTGGTCGAAAGTTTGAGAGTTCTAAGGAGTTGCCACCTTTGTGTATAGGAATAGTAAAGAATTTTTTCCAAAGGGTTGGAACAGTTGATTCAGTGATAGAACGGTTAATTAGGATGGAAAGTAGTTATGCTATGGATGGTGCAGCATGTGTTAGAAAGATAGATGGAAGGTTGTCTGCTGATGAGGAACAGGGTTTTAGCATGAGGAGGAGTTTTTTAATGTAGCTAGTGGGGACTGTTTTTATGGCGATGAAGAAGTTTACCTGAGGTGTTGTTGTAGCATGTGGGGGGTGGGGTAGGGAAGAATTTTGCATAAAGTGACTTATAGTCTTGATAAAATAGGAGTTAAAGGAGGAGGCATTTTTGAGGGGAAAGTTATTGGGACAAGGGTTGGGTGTTGATGGGTTACCTGGGTGGAGAATTTGGTTAATAGTGCTCCAGAACTTTTTAGGGTTACTGGATTGTGATGACTGTGGCTGATAATAGAAATTCTTTTTATCTTGATTAATCTGCTTTCTAGTGAAAATTCAGAGTTCCCTATAGGTTTGGAAATGGTTTGGAGATTTAGTTTTGGACCAGAGTTTCCATGCAGAGTCTCTTTTGTGCATGAGAGTATGAGTTGTGCGTGATAGCCAGGGGGAGGGAAAATTATGGGATTTCACTCTGTACGTGAAGGGGCAAGAGAGTTGAGTATGTTAAGAAAAGTGGAGTTAAAAAAAGAGATAGCATCATCTAGGGGTAATGTAAAGAGTGAGGTCCAGTTAATTTGAGAGAGGATGTGATTAAATGTGTCAGGGTTAAAAGTAGATAATTATTGGATTCCCTTGTATTTGTGAGGTTTGGGGATGCGGGGGGAGATTCTGTGGGTTTGTATGGGGCAGTGATCACTGATGGAGTTGGGTAATGTAGCAGTATGAGAGTAGAGGTTGGAATTGGTAATGAGGATCCAGTCAATGATAGAGCTATAGTTGGTGGATTTGTTAAAAAATGTAGGAGAGGAGCTGAGCTGGGTGAAACCATATAGGTTTATGCTAACGGAAGGTGAGTTGCTGGTAAGGGTAAGCCAATTGATATTAACATCACCCACTATAATGGTTTCATTGGGTATATGGTCACATAACCAGTTAAGAATGTTCAATTATGGGTATATTGTCACCAGGTATATAGATGGCAGCAACTGTTATGGTCTTGTGGGGATTAGGTTTAAAGTTAGCTATTAGAAGCTCAGCAGGGAAGAAGGAGGGAGGTGGGTTAGGAAGGGAAGTTAGGGTTAGGAAGTTGGAATACAGAATAGCAACACCACCTCCTTTCTTATGGGTTCTGTCTAGATGAAGAATGTTGTATCCTGGGGGGAGGAAGTCTTTGTCAGAAATATGAGGTTTAAGCCAGGTCTCTGAGAGAGTGACAATGTTGGGAGAGTACTGAGTTATCAAAGTGTGAAATTCTGTAATTTTGTTCAAGATACTGTGGATATTGATGGAGAGGAAAGAGAGATGCTTAGGAAGATAGTTGCCAGTATTTGGGGGAGTGTGTGTGGTTGTGGAAGGAGCAGTCTATTTAGCTTGAGGGCCAGGGTTTGGGTGAATGTCACCAGAGAGTAGGAGAGTGTAAGATGAGTGAGAGAGATAGGATGTAAGTGAGAATGGGTTGATTAATTTCAGTTTTACATGGTTAGGTGTAGTAGTTATGGGAAGTAGTTTAATTTTAGGTAAGTGGAATTCAGATAAGGAAAAGAGTGAGGGTGATATATTGAAGAAATGGTGTGTATTAGAGTGAGTAGTGTAGTAAGAGGAAGTAGGGGAATTTGGATGGAGAGTGAGATGAATGTGGAAAGAAATAAAATGAAAGAAGGGCAGTAAAAGGAGGGATAAAAAGGAGAGGAAAGAGGGGGAAGGACAGAAGAGGACATGATAATGTGGAAAGTAGTAAGATGTGAGTGGAGATAATAGGGTTACAAAGATGGAGTGAAGAGAGGAGTGTACATTTGGGAGAGAAAGTGAAGGTGGATGTAGTACAAGTTGAAGTAATAATGTAAGTGTATGAGGTTGGGGAGGAGGAAGGAGGAAGAGATAAAGAGAGGTCAGAATTCTAAGAAGAAATCAGTGTAGGAGGGATAAGGTTAATGCTAAGTAAGAGGAGTGTGTTTAGATTGGATAAAGAGCAGGAAGAAATGCAATGTTAGTATATTGTAAAGGGTGGGTTCTAGTGGGAGGAGTATGTTTAAATTGGAGAAACAGAGCAGGACGTGACAGAGGGATGAAGAGTGGGTGTGGTCTGTAGCTATAAAGGAAATTGATATGGGGTGGGTGGGAATGGGAGTTGGGTAGGGGAGTGAAGTGAGCCCGAGCGTAGCGAGGGCAAATGGAGCAGGGTAGGCCCAGATACAGCAGATAGCCAGATTAGAAAAACAATGTGTAGTGAAGCAGAAAGTGCAGGGTGAGCTGTTGTAATGTTCTAAAGAGGAGAATAAAAAGGTTCAGTGAGAGAGCAGGCTAGCAGAGTACAGCAGGGCAGGTATAAAGGGTAAGACTAGGTGTGTAGGACAGAGGAGACTGAGTGGGAGTCTGAAATGTTGAGGGGAGGAGATAGTGGGGATATCAAGGAAAAATCAGAGAAATAATAAGTGCAGAGTAGAAAAATAAGGTCAGTGAGGAGGATAAGTAAAGTGATGAGAAGCTGTGAGGGAGGCTAGATGGGTTTCATGAGTGTCTGGGATGGGGGGAGGCAGAGGTCTGGTTCAGGGGTGTGCAGGTAGCCTTACAAACACCAAAAATAAATACAGCAAAAAGTAATTATCTACTGCACATACTCCACTGAGTTGGAAGAGTGTAGAGTTGAGTCCTTTAAGCCTTCAAGTTGAACTTCTTTTCAAGTGGGAGATGGGGGGTGATAACTTGCTTTACCAATAGTGAGCAGGAAAAGCTTCCAACCTAAAAAAAAAAGAGAGAGGAAAGATAGGAAAAAATAAGTATATGAGGATTAAAAATGCAAAAGAGGAGAAGGGGAAATAGTCAGGAATGGAGGTAGGGGTAGGTCAGGAGAACAGGGTGGAATACATACACACACACACACACACACACACACACATAAATATATATGCACATTCGCACAGACACAGTCAGACACAAGTACATGCAAACACATGGACAGAGTCATACACACATGCAAGTGCACAGACATCCATACACACACACACACACACACACACACACACACACACTCTCATATATACAGTCAAGGCATGCACTCACACATATATATATATATATATATATATATATATATATATATATATATATATATATATATATATATATATACAGGCATACATAGTTGCATATACATACATTTATACACACACACACACACACACACACACACACACACACACACACACACACACACACACACACGCACAGACTTGCACTGCCTATGCCATTTCAAACTGGCTCAGACCTAGGTGCTCTTTCAATTTCAAAGCTGCTTTCTGTTCCAGAAGATCACCCTTACCTTTTATCTCTGATCTCAGCCCCACTGCAAGGCACAGCTGCTACTTTCTACAGATATAGCTCCTTTTAGTACATCTGTCTACTACTGACATGTTTAAAATGAATTTGAAAAAAACACTTCGGTTTTTGCCCCCCTCAGAGGTTCACTGCAAATTAAAGTCCTTCAAAACCCATATCATTAATCAGGTATACTCAGTAGGTGATACCTCAATTATCAGTAAATTCCCACACACACGTTTTTATTTTATTTCCCACTTTTCAGAAATGGAGTGCAATTAATTGGCAAGAATATAGCTTTGCCAACAGAGTCCTAAATAGGGTGAAAATGTTGTTACATATGTGATCCTTGTTATTCCATAGTCTTTCTGGGGGGGGGTGAAGCTCATCTGAATGGGAGGTCTGACCTTGGCATGTCCTACTAGACTAATATGAAGGGCAAGTATCAGCTATTATAAAAATATATTTTTTCATCTGTGAAACATTTCCCAGTTGAGACACTGGATTCCTTAGCAGAACCTCCTAATGACTGTACAAAGATACACTTCTTCAATGTTCTCTATACAGTATTAGTTTGACTGGCCATTTGCAGTCACAGTTGGTGGGGATAGCAGCAGCTGGGTACTTTCTGAAGCGGTCAGCTGAGACATTGTTGTACTTGTAATGGAACCATGGTGTTAGTTGCCTCATCACTGAAAGATTACTCTCTGTACGTGTTGCCCTGCATAACCAGGTTAAGCATGCCTGAAAGATATGATTCCTCCCCATTGACCAGTTTATTTTCTCTTCTCTTCCAATATGGGGCTGCTGGCACACCCCTCAACTTCTGTCCTCAAGAAATGTGGACAAAGACAGAAAAAATGGGAAGACAAGGGTCCAAATCAGGGACAATTTTAATTATCACTTTAATTCACTTAAAAAGCAAGTAGAGCAGGTTTTGCATCAACATGAATTTAATAACAAAGAGAAGTGTGAACCTCTAATGTCTGTTATTATTGGCTGACAGCAACATTTTATGAGGGACAGGGCAGAAATTTCAGGCAAAGTCATGGATATTTGAGAGGTATGGCTGCTAAAGATATCTAAATTGAGGCCTCTGTCTTTGGCAATGTTATCTTTTATGCTTGCTATTTGTACATTGTAGAATTTGTTGTCTATGTTAAAATGCTATTTTTTTTTTCAAAAAAACTTTTGAAAATTCCAAAAACTCTTACTTTTTGTGCAAAATATGTCTGTGTTTATGTGACAGAAATTCATTTATTTAAGCTTGAAAAGCACATATACATTTCATTTATAAATATCAGATACAAAAATATCCACATATTGTATTTAGACCTTAAATTTATGATACTCTGTGATTTGAATATAGTGTCATATAAATACATTTGTTTTTATTTATATTATTTCCTTTCACTTCTGTTTTCTGTACTACCCTAGCTCTAGTTTCTGCCTATCCAACTATTTTAGTCGTGGTTTCTGCTGCCCTTTCCATTCAGCTTCCCATGGATCAGTTTGCCTCTTTATTTTTAGCATTTCTGTAGGTCTGCTCACTTGCTTTGGTTTTATTTGTTCTAATTTTAAGTATTTGTTGCCATTTTTATATCCTTTAGCAATGTATACTATATTCCTTGATGTGGATGTTTGTGCTCCAAAAATGTACACTAAAATAAAAGTATAATCGAAATAAAGGGATAACTATGCAAATTGTTGTTTGAATAAACACTGAAAGGTTTCAAAACTATGTAGCTGTGATGCATGATTTCCTAATTTGAGCTACAAGTATAATAGGTTTTGAAGTGGGGGTAGAGAGCTTGGCCTAAAAGTTACATAAATGTCACTAACAATATGCTGAACATACATAAAAAGTGATGATCCTGTAACAGGAGTCTCTATAAATTGCCTGTAAAACCTAGAAACCTTCTGCAGTCTTTGAGTAAAAGAATAGTTAGAAAAGTCCACATCTATGCAGCAGGAAGGACAGCAGTTACTAAGCCTAGAGAACAGACTTAAAATAGTATTCGAAGCTTTAAGTGCTAAAATTATATATAATACTCGGAGGGAACCTCTATTTTCTAATTGTAAAATATATTTTGTAGAGAGACACTGCACATGGGCCGGTGTATGAATTAAGCCTGGGACTGCCTTGTGAGCTTACCCCCCTCCCCCAAGGAGCTGTAAAGATAAGAAAGCAGCACAGGTGCTTGCCATGTTTGGCTGATCAGCTGTCCAGAACAGGTGCCCAGTCTAGCTTGCTCCGAGTATTTCTATAAAAGGGAAGCCCTGCTTCCCCTCCCAGGGCAGCATGTCACACATAAGAGCCCACCGCCTCCATCTGAAGTATAGTATGTCAGGAATGAGGGTTTATTGCTCCCCCCATGTCTTTATCTCTGGAAAAAGCTGAGCTGCAGGCTAAATGCTACCAGGAGGCACACATTAACAGGCACTCAGGCTGGGATGCTGCTGAACAAGACTGGGGTTTGCAAAAGTTACTTCAGTTTGGCTAGATTGGAACAGATCCTACAGAGACGATGAACAAAATCTTTCCATTTTTAAGGAAACTTTGAGGTATGTAAAATCCTTGTGAGTATTGTATCCTGTTTAATAACTTCTTATTTTAGACCTGCTTAACTGGATTGGAGTGGTATTTATCTTGGAGAATGACATACCAGAATGAAAGTAGATAAGGCAGGAATTAAGCTTGGTTCCCTCCTATCAGAAGAAAGCTGGTTTCCTTTGTTCAGAGAAAAGTGACTTTAGCTTTAACGCTCTCTGTTAATTAAACATTCAGAATTTTGACTAGAACTTTACAAACCAACAAAACTCTTATGGTCACAGAAGCAAAAAAAAAAAAGGCAACAGTACACTAGAATAGCAAAAGGCATATGTAATATATAAAGTCTGTACTACTTTTGCATTTTAACTATTCGCTTTGGGGACATTTTCCACTTTCAAATATCTTTCGAAATTCATTTCTAGACTATTACTTAGCTATTTTCAGTACTTTAACCAGATTACTTCAGTCAGTAACAGGATTTCAAATGTCTCTTTTGGGGAAATTTTGTAGATTTTAAATACATCTTAAAATTCATTTATATGATAGATTTCAATCATTTTCAATACTTTACATTTTGTTAGTCAACAACTAGATGTGGGGCTGGCTGACAATTAATGGTCTAGAACGGTGCTAAATTTAAAAATGAAGTTTTCATACGTTTGGGCACTCCATCTCTCAAATTTGACAGAAAGCATTTTTCAGACATTCTAAATTCATACAAGTAGTTTCAAATTGTGTGGTAGGTCAGATTCACCTCAGCCATAGTTAAGAGTAGGGGGCAGTCTTCTATGACACATTATGCTTTTGAATTTATTTTGTCTGCCTTATTTGGCCAGTTTCACTGTGTTGTTTGTATATTGATTATGAGCTAATTATATCTAGAAAACTTCTGAACCTCTTCCTAAACAGAGTTCTAATATTCTGTCAAACAGGTGAAGAAACACAAAATGTACTCTTTAGTCTGTCCAAGAATGTTCTTCTATATAAAAGCAGAAGCAGAATTATACACTTATGTGGCTTGTACTACAGAGATGTAGCTCGTCTCTTCCACCCTCCAAGTTACTGGTGCTTTGTGACATTGTTTGAGAAATTCCACAATATTTTATGTTCCATACTGTTTCCTTCATCAGCACCTTCAATTAAAATAAAATGCTCAAGCCAGTGCAAAGTGTAGAAAATGTAATGTACACTACCTTCCCACTACAAAAATAAATGTTATCACTTTTTTAAAAACGTGATAATTTGCTGAAGTCAAAAAGGTAAACATGGATGGGGGTGGGGGAATGTAGCATTCAAAATGGAAGAGATGAAAGATTTAGCATAACACCTTCAGTACTTCGTGTACTCCAAACTATTAGAATCTTTGGTGTGTATAATTAATAAAAGAGGGCAGATATCGTAAATGTCATATTAATAAATATGGCAGCTCTTAGTGTTTCATATTTGTTCTTATAGTGATATTATGATTCTGACATAATAATTAAAGTTTGTGGTCCTTTTACCATTGGAGCAATAAGTTAGATATTTGCTGTGTGTGACCTTATACAACACAAGCAGTATTTCATTTGTCACTCTGATAAATGCTACTTTACAAAACAGCTCAGACTTAGTGTGCATAGAACTAAATAAAGATCACCAAAATCAGATTAAAAATACTCTCTAAAAAATAAACCAACTAATATACAACATTGCAGTCGCCTTTCAAATATGAAAATACATTGTTTTGCCTTCATATATAGTACTGTTTTGAAAAAGCAACAGGACAGGGAGTCAGCTGTTAGAATGCAACTGTTCTTCATGAGTGATGAAATATTTGCACCCACTGAACTGGCTGGCTGCCATCAAAGAAGTATATACTACACTCAATTTGGCTAATTAAAAAATTACTAGATGATTTTGCAAGAACTCTTAACTAGACGGCATGCTTGTGCAAATAACAGCACATACAGAAATGGCGGCATTTAAGACGTCTGTGTCACTGACTATACTGAGGAATGATTGAATAAACTTCCTTGTAAGGTTCTGCCAAACGTAGGAGCCAAGGGAGTTCATACTAAAGCAGCTTTCATTTACATGTTCAGGGGTGAACTGACTGTACATACCCACCAAGTTAATAGGGAAAAGCAACTGATCTCTACTGTTTTATTTATTTTAATAACTTCTTTAACACATTCTTGTTGTCTTGGCCATTAATCAAATATCTGTTCACTGGCAAATGTATATATATATATTTTATGACACCAAAATGTTTTGTTTTAAATAGCAACATTACCCCAATGGAAAAATCTCCTAACATGATGTTCCAGGTCAGTTCTGAACAGTACTGCAGTAATGCTTTGAAGTTTTTATAGTGTTTCCATGGAGATTTCTAAACAGACTACTCATCTGCCTCATTTCTTTTATAGGTTTCACTAAAAACTGTCACTAAGTGTAATCTCACAAATGCTTTTACTCTGCATTTCTGTCATTACTTTTTGCATCCACTTGAACCAAGCACCATTTCATGCACTCACCTAATTCTCTGACTTCTGCTGGGGTTGGGGAGCACAAAAGAGGCAGAGCATTGATTGCATCACAGCTTGCATTCTGCAGAGTGGCAAAAGATCTCCTTCACTCAGTCTGTTACATAACTGCACCACTAGACAAGGTGCCTTTCTCACTCTGAAACTCTTTGCAAATAGGATCTTTTTGCACATATTAGTTTTGTGGAGTTCAGTGCAGGGGCCCCATCTTCATGATGGGTTATCATTTAACAGATGAATATGTGTGAAAAGGTAACTAAAGCCTGAAAATAGAAACATACCTCCAAAAATAGGTGGCTATCACATGCAGGATAAATATATCAACCATCACTTACAATAGTAACAAATGTACCTAAATGTGTTACCTTCTGACTAGGACAGGGGACCATCTTATAGTGAGGCAAGAAAACTGTACTGAAGGTTTCAGATTTTTCTCTCGTAGTTCATGAGTATGAACCTTGATTGCTTCTACTAAGCTATTGTTGGTTGTATGTTTGTGCGTTTGTTTTGTTTTTGGTATTCATCATTTCCCTGTGTGCAAAAAGAGATTGAACCATTTATGATGTAATCCTTTACGGAGGCAGTACTTACTTTGGAGGAAGAGTACTTCTTCCCTGGTACAGTGCCTTATGTCCGACTCAAATGTTGCATGGGAATTGACAGGTGTTGCTCAGTTGCATTTGGGGGGTGGGGGTGAAATGCAAGCCTATCACAAAAGCAGAGTTTAGGGAGTGAAAGATCAGTGCAGTTGCTCCCATGGCACGTTGTATTTCAACAGTTGGTTGCACCCATTTGTGCCATATTAATGCAACATAGTAGTGTCTGATGCACTTTACTACTGATCTGATTACTTGATCTGTACATAATTAAAACAGGGCCATTGTTTCATGGTTTGCACTGAAAACCAATATGCTTGGTAAGTATTATTTCTGTTCAGGACTGGCCAGGAGGGCAGAAGGATAGACATGAATTGGTACTTTTTTTTTTTTTTACTTAAATAGTATTGTGGTGCAATGCTCATCCCCATCCATCTAATAATTAAAACAATGTCCAAGTCTCTCTCACATTTTGCCATTTGTATGCCATTTTCAACTGTTGACTCAACGGTTGCTCTTAAAGGGAACATTCCATCTACTATCATGTTATGTGCAGACATATATTGCCAGCATTAACTGAGACAGTTTTAGATGTTTTGAATTCTATGAACGATAGTGTATTTGAAGGGTATAAAAATGCACTTAGCTGAGTTTGTGTAGAGTAAGTCTGACTACCTTTGGATTGACATAAAAAACAATGGGTACTTTAAACAGTGATAACTGACACAACCTTCTCCTCTAAGTGATTGTATAGCTGTATGAAATCAGCCTTCTGACAACAGGGAGGTAATCCTTTGAGATTTGGAACATACTGTCAGTAGCTCAGCAGACAGCACCTCACTTTTTATGCTGAAAGATCAAAAGGTTTTGGGTATTATTCCCAGCTCAGGTGATTGGATTAATTTTCCATTACTGACACTGCAGTGCAGCGTTAGGAAGAGCTGTACTCCTGAGTGTGCTGTCCTTTGAATGACATATTAACTGAGGTCCCATCTGTCCGAGTTGGTGATAGTTCAAGTAGATGTAAAAGATCCCATGCCACTTATTAAACAAGAGTTGGGGGAGTTTCCTGGTGCCCTGCCCAAATTTCTCCTAGTCAGTATGAATACCATCTCGGTTCTCACCTGAAGAGAGGCTTCAGGCTTACTGGAACTAATCCAGTCAACAAAGGGTAGCTAAATAAAAACATAAATAACAGTAGCAGTTTTTACTTTTGGTGCCAGGTACGTGTAAGTGACAATTACTGAGGCATAGTAAGATGTCACCCCAAAACTATGTAACTGAAACAACAGCAGCTACAAGGCTTTGCAAAGCTAAGGTCCTGACAGACAAGCATATTTTTTTATTTATTTTTTTTTATTTTTTTATTTTTCTTTTACTGCGATCCTTACAATCAAGCTTGTTCTCCTTTTGCTCCTGATGTAAAAATTAAATAAGGGATCAGTGTTAATACCATACCAGTTGTTTAACTTAACCTTTTACAGCCTGGAAAGTGGAAGCTTAGCTGCAGAAAGAAGGTCAGATCATGGAAGCAAGTTAAAAGGGATTACAGGATACATTACGTACGCCTGCTTTCAAAGTTCTGGCCTATTTTCTGCTGGTACTGTTTTCAGTACTGCATAACAATTCCTTTAGTTTCCTCACCAGCCTTGGTATATATGTAACTTTGTTACGAGAAGCTCAGAAAAAGTTTCCTTACCAGCCTTGCTGTATATGTAACATTGTTACGAGAAGATCAGAAAAATGGGAGGGGGGGGGTTCTAGCACTTTTATAGGCACTAGGGTTAAAATGCCAACAATAATATACTATGTTAGGAGACGCTGCCAAATTCCTGATGTGTTGTACATCAGATCACATATTAAAAATGCAGTGCTAACCGTCAGCTGTGATGTTGTATCAATGAGTTTTAAAAATGGCACAGAGCCTGTCAAATGAGCAGCAAAAGTATTGAATTTCAAAATTCTTCTCTCCCCTTAGTACATAATAAAATATATTACACAAAATTCAAAATTCACATCAAACTTTATAGTCAGCCTGTATCTCCAGCCATGTTCCTTTGTCACTACTTTCCATTTTTCCTTTATTTTTTAAAGGTTCTTGTCATCCTTCCAAGCACTTTATCTGAAGAACATTCTACAACATATGACAACAGCTCATGTTCTATTTTTACCTGTATTATCCACCTACAAACTATCATAGTTATTATAGTCCAGGCACACAATTTTTTTTCAGAAGAGATGTAGCTTTGCATATACCTCTGTAAGCCATGGCATAGAAATAATTTTTGAAGGGGCAATATTCTGACCAACCTAGAAAAACTAACTGCCCAGACATCAAACACATAACTGAAACTAAATGGTGCAAATGAGCCAACAAATAAGGTAAATATGGCCGCCATGATGTCTGCTTGTTATATTATTAGCTATCCAATGAAATGGTTCTAGTACTGAGTTTTACAGTGTGTCTTAATTGCATATCCAGGTAATAATATGTGATATCATAAATGAGCTTTTATTTTGAGGATGAGGAAAAGTCTACAAGTTTGATTTACAAAAGTGAATATTCTGTATGCACCCTAAATGTGAGAAGTCCTATTTTGCAACCAAGCATACTTGTTATAGAGCAGGTGGCAACATGTTGAAAGTTGGTCTTCAGTTCCACAAATTCTCGATATACCCATTATTCATACTACAGTCTTGTGACCTCAGAGATCAACCTGCAGACTCTGAAAATAGGTGCAAAAGTCTTTGAAAGGTAGGCACATTCAGCTAAAAATCTGAACATCTAGTTAGCATATGATCTGAATACCAAATAGCACAAAACTTTTCCTGCTACCTTTAGGGATGTGGATACTATTCAGAAAGACTTGTTTAAAAAAAACAGAATGCGACAAAATGATGGAAAAATATAAGCACATTATCTAAGAGATATTGCAAATTTCTACCTCACAAATGTATTTATTTTTTCATTCTGAAAAAGGAAATTTAAGATGTATGTCCTCTTTCTTTAAATTATTGTTGCTAATGGTATGTCCGTTATGTAGTATGGTTTTTTGTGTACTAGACAGCTTCAAAAATAGAAATGTTCCTCCAAATTAGGGACAGTTTTCCAAATGCTAGGAAGAATAGAATAGAATAGAATAGAATAGAATAGAATATTTCTTGTTATTTTCTAACCATATGTCTCCCATTCACACTACGTACCTCCCCAGATTATGAATAAAAAAGGTCCATTTGATCAGGAAATTTCTCTCTGTTACTGTAAGTACCTACCTAGAATGTAACTAGGAAGGATCCATTTGACTGGAACCATCAACTGGTTTCATAAATAAATATATAAAGCAATCAAGGACAGATCTGAATGCAAATGAAATGATGTCTGACGGTGTGTATGCAGTGATGAAAGGCCACTGAGAAAAAAAAATGCATGAAGGCAAAGATTGAAGATGTAGTCCAATGTTCATTCGCTGAAGATCTATGCTCAACATTTTAAATTTTTCACTTGAGAGAGGTAATTCAAGGACTGATTTTTGGAAAGGTATCAGCTGGTACAAATATTAAAAAGTGAGTGATCAGGGGATTATATTTAGTAACAGACACCAGTTGTTATAGTAAGGTCTTGGGGTGTTACAGTATGGTGTTAGAATGCAGAGGTAGGGTCCTTGTCATGAAGGTGCAAACTCCTTTTATTAAAGTGATGACAGTCAGAATGCTGTGCACAGTTCTGGAAACTCAGCTAAAAAGAGGTCGCATACCACTTGGCATCAGTCCAGTAAGTGGGAGTCTACTGGCTCATTGCCAGAAGGGGAGGTACTATGAGAGTGACTTGCTTGTCTGGATATGTGCAATGGATAATGACACAGATAAATGCACTGGTTAAAACTTTAACATCCCTGAAAAGTATGTAGGAATTGAATCAGAACTGAACTATACAATAAACCTGCCAACTTTGGAGGGGAAAAATAAGTCATCTTTGCTAGCTGAAGTACTATAAAAGTGTCCTCTGAGCACGCACACATTTTGGTGTGAAGCACCATTTCCTCTTTTGGATCCCTCAGTGCCTGCTCTAATAAAAGCGATCTATTTCTGCAGTCATTATCAAATGTCAGTATGCAAGAGCTGCTCTACTGGAAAGATCGGTGTTGACTTGACTTTTGTTTTATGATAAATGACTTCTAAATGTTTATTTGCAAGATCCAGCATTCTTATATAACAATTTTAGTTGTACTAGGAGTCACAGCGGAGCAAAACCATAAAATGTTAGGATATAAGTTTAAAGAAACCATAAACAAGTAAAACACAAGAGAGGTAGAAGAAAGGAAGAGATTTTTGAAATGTTAGTGCATGTGAAGTCAGGGGTCATTTCACAAGACATGAAGAATATTTTTAGAATAAAAGGGGATACTAACTGAGAGGGAGCTTTAGTGCAGGTAGAGTTCTGCGATAATCAGGACCTTAAATAGATAACCACTGGTAAGTTATTTCTGAAGCAGTGGAAGAAACCTGATCAGAAGCTTCTGACTTCATATTCTTCTCTTGACACCTGCTGCAAAGTCATTTCTTACAGTGGCAGCAGGCAGCAACATCCAGCAGTTGTCAGATAACATAAATGTTCTCTCATTTCGAGTGTGCTAATTTGTTGAACAAGGAACATCAAGCTCTGAGTGATTACAGAAGTTATGCAAGCTATCTTAGGAATAACATTTCATTTTACATGCTACACATAATGGCTATACCTTTATTCTGTAAAAATGTATGGTACAAATGTCACGATAAGTGAAAAAAACTGTAGACAGAATGGCTAAAGAACAACTGAAATACCCAGCAGAATACTGAAAAACACGGTAACACTGGTACAACTTTTCCTATGCTTTGTTAGCTGTAGAACATTCCAGTTATAAGCCATCACAAGTAGTATCTATGAACCTATGTTATAAGCCATCACAAACAGTAGCTGCATAACAATAGTTTGATTTGTTAATAACTCATCTGCTATTTATTTCATCTTAAGGAAACAGAGTGCATACAGTGCCAGTGTCGTTACTTTGTTGTAAGTGATCTTAGTCACAACAGAAGAATAAAGCACAAGGTGTGGACAAGTACAGTTTAAGTACCAATGAAATTCTATGTTCATGCATAGGTCTTTGAAAAGAGTGTATCAGTGAGAAAAGAAAAATTCAGACTGTCAAGTCCAGAAATAAAGTTATCTGACAGCCTTGTAAATATGACTGAGCAAGTAGCAGGCAGACTGAGGGAAGACTAGAAAGACAAAGAGAAAAGCACAATAATAAACCAAACAGGTAAATGGTGGTGGTTTAGTATCTAGTAGAAAAGCTGTCACATTTCCAGTGCATGTGAGCTAGTTTTTTTAAATTTACATATTCAAACTGACATGTGGCCTAAGGAGGAGTGTCTTTAATTTCTTCTCTTTGTCATTTCTGGAAGTTTGTACGTTAGTCTGAGAACTTATCATGAGAGGTTGTTTTTTTCCATGTAGTGTTTTTATATGGATCCTTTTAAGAGTATTGAATTAAGAAAATGGGGCTCTGTATAATTGTTTTAGTTTTCTCATAGAGTCAATTACCCAACCACGCACACACACACACACACACACACACACACACACACACACACACACACACACACACACACACACACACACACACACACACACACAGACACAAAACATGACAAGGGGCATACCTCTCAACTGTTCAGAATTTTGAAGAATATCTACATTTATGCATAATATTTTTAGGCCTCTTCCTCATAAAATGTGTGGTTTTCTGGCAAATCATTGAGAAGTGAAAACAATATATTATGATGGACATTCAAGCTTGAGATTTTATATCGTTCAGAAAATGCAAGCTAATGCAAAACCTGTTAGTCTGGCAGCTTTCTAAGTTTAAGTTTACTGTCCACTGTAAATGTATGTACACACCATTGTGTAACTGACATATCCTTATGTATATTGCATCTTGTAATTCTATGTGCATAATTTATTTACTCTGTAACTATTGTACAACTTATTCAAAAATGTTATGATTGTTAAACTATATTATGGAGCTTTTCTCCCTGGGCCTCCACTGAAAATGGACTACTAGTCCAGTCGGACCTCCCCAGTAAACAAATGTCAAATAAATAAATAATTATTAAATTATAATAGCAATATTTAAAATTTGTCCCTGATTTTAGGCCTTTGTCCTCCCATTATTTTGCCTTTGTCCAGAATTCTTGTGCTAAAAAATTGAGAGATATGGCACAAGTCTACATACACACACACACACACACACACACACACACACACACACACACACACACACACACACACAGTGAAACTACTGTTTATACTGCCCCATTGGCTACTGTACATGTTAAGTGAATATTTAGGAAACAACAAACAACTAGCCAGTATCTCTATTATCAAAGTGTAAGGGCCAATAAAATGGATTTTACACAATAACTACAAGTAATCATTTTTCTAAATTCTTGGCACTGTTTACAAGGCAAGGAGACAGAGAGAAAAAAACATAAAATGAAAAAGTAATACCTTAATTTGCTATCTGCAAGTATCAAAAATGAAATTCACTTGGATGTTCTGAGGAAGAACATCATTCTGGTCTGTTTGCCCACCTGTCTGTACACACACAGTCATAGTCACATGAACACATGTATGTATCAAATATGTGTATAACTGAACACACACACACACACACACACACACACACACACACACACACACACACACACACACACACACACACACACAGATCTACCTGATAAGACCAAAAGCTCAAAATACCGATAACGAGATCACCGACACCACAAGAACGTAAGTGCAAAAACACGAAAGTTGACATGCCCGACAAAGCACAATCCCGAAAGTTAACAAAACAAAAACAATTTGCTGTTCCATAAAACACACACACAACACAAGCACACCAAAAACCTCATAAACCTACACTAAACCTTACATGCACAACTATCTATGCACTAACCTTAACCCAAACCCCTAACCCTAAGGTCCGTCACTATTGCACACTTACCTTACCCGCACCCTAACCCTAAAGTCTGTCGCTATCGCACACTTACCTTACCCGCACCCTAACCCTAAAGTCCATTACTATCACACACTTACCTTACCCACACCCTAACCCTAAAGATCGTCACTATCGCACACTTACACAGTTGCCTCAAATGCAATCACACATGTTTCGCATGTCGGTGTTTTTGGTGTCGGCATTTCCACTTGTCGGGTATTTGCTTTGTCGGTCTTCACACACACACACACACACACACACACACACTCACATGTACACATGTATGTATCATATGCGTGTATATGTGAAAACACACACATACTCACATGAACACATGTATGTATCATGTGTGCATATCTGAACATGCACACATACTCACATGAACACATGTATGTATATTATGCGTGTATATCTGGATAAATTCATCAATGGACTAAGTGCATTGTGGGCATCAGAATAATATTTTAAAGTCCTCAGTAGATAAAACCATGTGACTCAACAGGGGATCTAAATAAACTGTCATTGATACAAGGAATGAATATGGATGACTGCAGCCAAAGATGGAGCCCTGAGAAACAAACAGCCGCTTCATCCCCATGCACCACCTCACTAATGATTGATAACCCAAGCCCTGCTCCTAATCCCAACCCTATACCTTACCTTATGAAAAAACATTTCCCTACTGCTACCATTAAACAAGACAACCACACACTTCATAACAGTAAACACGCACTACACTGTACCTAGCCCCTTCTCCATCCCTCCCTGTAACAATAACCTACACACATTCACACACACAGTTTCACCGTTAAAGCTGAAACTTTATGTATATCCAAATGTTTTAGCATTAGAACAATTGGCTAGGCTTCATATGGTCCTCATGATCGCCTGTCTAATATTGCTCCAAAGTTCCAAAAAAAGTAGGCATAAAATCGAGGGAATTGTACAAGAGGTTATAGGGAGATAAAAACGTGTCTTCTTATAATGAAGAAAAGTAGGAGGGGATGGGCAAACATTACTAAACAAGAAGTAATGATGGGCTGATAAACTGATGCGGGCAAGAAAGAGAGAGAGAAAAGGAGACAGAGACCAGTTTGGCTATGAAAAACTGTGTCCCAAAAATAATCCCAAAACCAAATGTGATTCAGTTACTGGGAAAAGGGAGTGCATTCTATATTAGTACATGAACAAAGAGAAATGCTAGGTGTAATTAATTTATCAGTACAGAAAATAGGACCAAAATATATGGGTTGAGTATTTCGTTGTTGTATAAATGGTCATTGACCATTTCCCTTTCTACCTTCTTAACAGATCCCACACTAGGATAGCCGTACTGTTTTTATTTTAAATATATCAAACATGCACTGAGATGACACATGCTGAGAACAGCTATCACAGAACCCATTTTTTGTTGTTATCTTCATCAGGCAGTCAGTTTAAAGGGGGAATGTGGTTTGCTATAAGAGATAGTCTAAGTTAAGAGCATGCTTAGTTGGCATTGATGCCTGCTTGGTTGTCTGCTTTGGTTCATGGTTACCACGCCTCCTTAGTGGAGTCTGTATGCCCCCATCAGTATGGATTTTGGGGCTTCTGTTTTCTCCAACATTCTAATGATATGAGGACAAGTGAACCTGCAGTATTTAAATTGTCTCTTGATATGTGTAGTCCGTCTCCTGAGATGGACTAACATTCCTTGTCATATACCTATTCCATCGAAAAAAACTGTAAAACGAACTTAGTCCCAAAAAGTCCAAGAAAGAAAAGCAAGTGCACTGATGCAAACCAATGAACTCTTCACAATGGGAATCCACAAAATCTTCAACGTTGTGTGAATAAATTACTTTATTATATGACAAAATCAACGAACTGCACGAACAGAAGACAAGTGTAAATCAAGCGCTTTCACCCGTACTATGACAGGCTTTTTCAAGATGAACCACAAGCGTAACGGGTTTGCTTATATTACAGCTTCAATTAAAAAATTAAAAAATTAAACCATTAAGAAACCATTAATAGGTTTTAAATTTAAAGTGCTACGTGCTTTAAACCTTATTTTAAAAACCGAAGTACTTAACATGTTGTTCAATATAATGAAAGAAACATATAAACATTTAATTCTCAAATCTAACGTGCATATTGTGTGTTGTTAGATAAATAGAACTAACAAGAGCCATCGTATTCAAAGCTATTAAAAAATATGTATATAAAAGTTAAAATACTTAGCATAATGGACTGCTCGCCTTGAAATGAATTTTGGTGAACATGATTACTATCATAGCGAATCAAACCTTTTTTGCATTTAACAACTAGTGCTGAATAATGTAGATGGCAGTGATAGTATTTAAAAAATTCAAAATAGCATATTTACATACAACAATACAATCCTGAGATGGACTAACATTCCTTGTCATATACCTATTCCATGGTAACAGACGTTTAATGATATTCAGTCTCCATGTGACCCTGAGTAGCATAAAGCATGTACTGAAAACTTTTTTTCTGGATATTCATTTTTTGGTAAAAAAAGTGACATGCACATCTCATGAGCTCTTGTGGGATGTAACTTTACAGTGAAAGTAATGAGTAGTTTAGAAAGATGGGAGGTTGTAGCAGAAATAATGCTGCAACACAAGAGGTACTAGACAGCAGGAAAGAGTGACAGTGATGTGTACTTTTTGAAGAAAAAGCATTTAGGGGTAATGTGGAATCTAATAAATTCTACTCATTGTAAGTTATTAGATCCTAATGGGCTGTATGTGTAGACATTTTTATATGGTCTTATCCAGTGAGTCCCAGTTTGGCTTTGTCAAGGAGAGGTCATGTCTGTTAAATCTGGTCGACTTTTCTGAGGCAGTCACTAAAGCCATGGACGAGGAGAAGACTGGACGAGGAGAAGATGGTGCACACCACCTACCTTGACCTGGCCAATGCCTTTGACACTATTCCCCACTTGGGCATAGTAGATATACTCTCTCAACTAGGCATCAATCCATATGTTACCAGATGGGTAGCAAACTGGCTCACTGATAGAACCCACCTAGTCAAAATAGGGGGTCACCTCAAGCAGTAGACCCGTAATGAGTGGCGTATCCCAAGGGAATGGTCTTGGGGCCTCTATTATTCAGGATATACTTCTCTGAGATGCAAGCCAAAATCAATGGGCTATGGCTGACCAGGTTTGCAGATGACTGCATGATGAGCACAGTCATCAATTCCCCAACTGATGTTGACGTCCTCCAAGAGGTTCTCACCCAAACAAATGACTGGTGCCAGAAACATGGCCTCAAGCTGAATGCCAAAAAATGCATCATCATCCCCTTTGGGGAGAGTGATGTCTCCACATATTATCACATTAATAACAATGTCCTAAGTACACAATCAGTAGTGAGGGATTTGGACACCCAGGTTGATAGCAACCTGACATGTTGCTTCCTTTGTACAGAAAGCTTTCTACATGGCCCACCTCATAAGTAAGGGTATTTCATCCAAGGACAAAGAGGTCATAACATCCCTGTATTCTTCCCTTATAAGGCTAATTATTGAGTACAACACCCCCTTTAGCATGTACTTCACAAAGCACATGCAGCAGCTGGAGAGACCACAGAGGTTCCTCACCAAGAGAATCCAGGGTCTCAAACATCTACCATATACAGATAGGCTAAAAGTCCTGTCCCTCTACTCAGTTTCATACAGACTCCTCAGAGGTGACTTCTGTCTGGCATACAAAGCAATCTCAGACCCAGCCTTGATGGGACTGTTGCATATCCGCAAGTCAAGCTCCACTCGAGCAACCCATACGTGTGACCTCAACCTGGTCTGTAATATCAATAGGACTTATTAGCGGGACAGATTTGTGTCCCAGAGACTCCCTCATCTGTGGAATAGACTCCCTCTCCACGTCAAGCAGAGTGCCTCATTATCCCTTTTTAAGCGCAACCTGGTTAACTGGATGGGAAACAGAAAATACACCTCTGGGATTCCACCTGTGTCCCTGCTGGTCAGGGACTTTGGGTGCTGACTTGTCTAAACATGGGCTAAACTCTTGGCTAGGCTTATAAGGGCCTCAGGGCCAATAGCCTAGCAACCTTCTATGATCCTATGTAAAGACTTTGTGCTGATGACCTCATAGACAGGATCTAATATGGGCTGGAAGACACCGATGCACTGTTATTCAGCCCAGACATTACATGCAGTGGATAAGTAGACCAGTGCAGCATTCCTAGATAAATCTAATTAGCACAGGTATGGCATAAGTGGTGGATAGTAGGCATGGAGCAGCCATTTAGTAGTACAGTCAGTAATCGTTATAGCTGGCTTCCTAGCTTTGTAAACCCTGTCCTATTTGCCTTATAGTAACAAGTCAAGGCTTTGTCTACCTAGCTGTTACTGCTGGGAAACAATAAGGGCTACTGCTTCACAGTGAGCTCTGGAAAGGGTACAGCATTCAATGCTGTGCTAAAATGCAGCAAAAAGTGCTCTTCTTTGAACAAAAATGCCCTCAAAATTAACATTTCAACAAATCTTCTTCCTAAAAGTCTGTTTTGTGGAAGGACAATAAGGTACTCACACAGGTTGTTCTTCCTACCCATTCCTTTGGCGGATAAAAAGTCTACAATTCATGTTAGGCTCCACTACAAGAGTTTCATTTCTCTGGACCTCCCTAGAAATAGATTCATAGACTGTTACTAGGCTAACTACCCAGGGGACTTTCTAAGCCTAGCTGAGTTTTCCCTAAAGAATAATGATGCCCTCTATCCAAATAGGACATTGAGAGCCAGGTATTTATAAGCTACTACTGTCCATAAGGGATATGGGTGCCAGGCCTGGTGTAAATTTGCTGTTCTCCATCCACTTGTCAGGGTTGTGCTTAAACTGTATAATAGATGACCTCAGCTTCATATGGATGGGAAGCCTATTCCATAGGAGGGACAGTCTCTGGGACACATATCTGTCTCTCCAGTATGTTCTGTTTATGTCACAGACAAAATTCAGGTCCCTAGACCTTGTATTTCTGCTATGTTTGACTTATGAAAATGTAAGATATTTATAAGTGTGGGGATTGCTGATGCCTTGTAAGCCATACATAGATTGCCCCTAAGCAATCTGTAGGAGACGGAGTAGAGGGAAAGCGCTTTAAGGTGCTCTTTGTAAGGCAGGTTTGTTACACCTTGTATTCTTTTTGTAAGGAACCTTTGAGGTCGCTCTAGTTGCTGCATATGCCTGGTCAGGTACATACCAAAGAGAGCATTGTACTCTGTGATTGGTCTGATAAGGACAGAATACAGTGCTATAATTTGTTTTCCAGCAGTCAGAAATCTGGGGACCAGATATTATTTTTATTATCATTAGAAGCATTCCTTTAGCAGACAGGGACTCTGAGAAGAAAGAGTGAAGTGACTGTCGCTTCCATGGAATAGGCTGTCAATTCATGTGAAGCAGAGTACCTCTACAACACTATTCAAAGGGAACCTGGACGAGTAGATGGGGCACCGTAAATTCTTTCCAGGGATAGCACCACACCTCTCCTGGACATGGGCAGTCATTACTAAATACAATCCTGGGTATTGACTAGCATATCTATAATATTACATTGGGATGAAATGGCTGTACTTGAAATGACCTCCAGGTCAGTAGCCTAGTATCCTCCTATGATCCTATGATTTGTTGTCCACCTTTTCCCTTTTATCCAAGTCTGTGCCATCTCAGAGAGAGAAAGAGAGACTGGGAGGGTGAGGGCTTCACCAGGAAATTGTGGCAAAGGTGGCAATGCAGACACTATGCTGCATGTGAGAAGTGTGTGAGGAAGACAAAGATGAAGAGAGGAAGTATGGCATGTGAAGTTTGTAGTTTGCAAACAGTACTTAACTCTGGCTAATGTCAGAAAATTCTCTTGTATTAAGTATTTATTAAAGGCTACACATATTACACAGTTAAGACTACAGTTTAACTGTTAGTCTGAAATGGTGTACTTTTCTTTTTAATAATTTGTCAATATAAAAGCAAATGAAATTAGGACCACATTTATTGCTTTCCCTGTATGCATGTTTATAATTTTTATAATAGTGTGCATATTTGAATTTTAACAAATCTTAGATTTCTGAAAGATGATTTGGTAAGCATTCCAAACAATTTGCAAAATGTAACAGCATTTTAAGTAATTAATTCCATCTAGTCACTACATTTCTGCATCTCTCTTATATATTAGATATAGACATCTCTATAGCTGTAATAGTATCCAGAGCAAGCATTTGGCACCAGTGCAACTTTGGAATTAGCTGACAATAAGTACAGGGATGTCAGTCAATGTGTAAAAGAAAACACCTAGCTGAAGGTGTGCATGTTATGAGCAGTCTGTGTTGGCAGCACACTCAGTGTGTACATAAGAGAAGTCTGTGTTGGCAGCACAGTCACTGTGTACATATGAAAAGGCTGTGTTGGCAGCACAGTCACTGTGTACATATGAAAAGGCTGTGTTGGCAGCACACACACTGTGTACATATGAAAAGGCTGTGTTGGCAGCACACACTCTGTGTACATATGAGAAGGCTGTGTTGGCAGCACACACACACTGTGTACATATGAAAAGGCTGTGTTGGCAGTATACACACTGTGTACATATGAAAAGGCTGTGTTGGCAGCACACACACTGTATACATATGAAAAGGCTGTGTTGGCAGCACACACACACTGTGTATACTCACACACACATAAGTACAGGTACATATACATCCAGCATGATTTCAATGAGATGCTCATTGAACGTTAGAACACTGTAAATAGAATCTTTATAACAGTGAAAATTCAAAGTGTAAACTGGGAGAATATACCTTAACTGTGAGACTGCTTTATTCTAGAATATTTCCCCAACTCTATAGTACAGTGATGTCAGCATTGGTAAATATATTACATATAAGTAGCAAGGATGTGGGGGTGCAGCCTCCTACAAAAAAGCTTAAAAAGTATAACAATGTGTTTTAAAGTTCACTTTTATTGTAGTAGAATCAGTTTAATTTTTGAAACTTTGGGACTTGAATTATAAAGGTCTCACAACAGGGGTCTATGATAATACTGTCTCAGGACTTGGGATTAATTCAGCACAATTGTTGCATGTAGCTGTATGTATTCATTAACTGTCCGAATGTCTTTTAAATGTGGCATTAAAGTTTAAGATATGGAGAGAGAAAGAGACACATAACTAGTCAAGTGCTTTCAGCGCCCCACAGTAATGGGCAGTTTTAGTGTCATTGGAACTTAAAGTTGGTTAAGGGAGGTACACATTTTCTGCCTCACTATAGGACCCATGATCAACTTAAAGGAAGTTAGTTCTCTGCTGCCATAAAAGAATAGTGGAGTAGATATGCATGCATGTATGGCATGGTACTGTGAAGATGGACCTTTAATCATGAATATTAGAATATTATGTGGTATAGCACTCTGAAAAAGACATATCGTGGCTGCCATTAATCTGAAACCATGCTGGATTTACACGTATCATGTGATCAGCAGTTCACAAAAGTTAGTTACTGCTTGTGCTCTGATAAATAAATGCACTATAAGTAACGTGACTCACGTATGTATAGTACAAGTGTTTCGGAAGATGGGAAGGAGACAGAATTTATGGCTTTGCAGTATACTGCTCAAATCTGAAAACAGTCATTTTTTGTGGGTACTAACATGGATTATTTTCTTTGTCCTTTCTTATTTCAAACAGTTTTACTACTAGCACTGACAGCAGCTTTCCTGACAGCAGCAAAACGGTGCCAGCTCCCTTAGCGATACCAGTACATACATGCTACGTAAGCATTGCTCGAACTGGGTACTCTCTCCGTCTCAAGGTCACATACTTCTTCATATGCCCATATGGAATAGCCACTGGTTATGGAATGTTAAGAAGTATGTATCTTTGCTGGCGGAATCTCTACATTCCATGACAAGGAAGACAAGAACTACAGCTAGAAGATATTTCCTCTTCTCTTGTTGGTACATTATTTCTGTTTCTTTTCTATACCTAGTGTTCAGTTTATTACATTTTATTGACCACTGATAGGTTATGAAATGTAAATTGAACTCTGAATATATTCAGTGCACTGTTCACATTTCATGAAAGCAATCAGCTGAAGGACTTGTTTGTAGGCAGACTGTTGTTTGAGCACTGGGAACTGCCCTATGTTAATAAGTGGATTTTGTATTTCAGTGTTACTGCAATATTCCCAGGCATCTGAATGGAAAGTTATCTTGTGTTTTCTGTGTTGACAAAAAGGTAAATAATGATAATGCACAAGTGTGAGCTTAGATACAGAGAATAAGACGCTGTTATATAACGCAATTTACAACAGGATAGCTTTGAACTGGTATAATATACATTTAAGCCCTGTCTCAGCATGCTGTAGACAGTTTGTTTCCCTGAGATTTATTGCTACAGTTTATTCTTTCATAAACAGCAAGTGTTCTTTGATATTTCTGAACAAGAAAACTAGAAGCTCCAATTGCACAGGTCCCAACCAGACAGAAAACATGTATATCCATAATGTGAACCGAAGCTTTATGCATCCAATGCAAAGTCCCCGTATACAGCTAAGTACTATAGAGCTCTACAGCAGAATCCCTACATTCCTTGAGAATCAAGAAAAGGAATACAGCTGAAAGATATTTCCTTTTCTCTTGTTAATTTTATACCTTACCTTTGCACAAATTAGGAAGCCTTTGAGGAATGGCTTTTTCTTGCTCATCTACTTCAGGAGGAAAGGTGGTGTTCAGCCTAGGATTTGACATGCCCCCAGTGCCTGAGTCAGCTCCATAACTGCACAGCAGATTGTTGTTAAACATTCAGCATAATTGAGGGTGGGGGGGCTAACTAATGTTGTGTTCATTGATGCACATCATAACAGTAGCTCCACCCCCTTAGGGCATACAGTACAGTGCATGTGACACTGTCTGTCTGATCCAGTTCCCCTTCTCAACCTGCTAATATAGCTGTCGCAGCTCTGGGGAGGTAATACTAGGGACACAAAGAAAAAAAAGTAGCAATTGGAGTAAACCTAGAGTAACTGCTAGTCAGCTGCAGTGCATGGAAAGGGGACCAAAAATAATAAAATAAATAATAAAAAGACAAATGTGACGTAACAAAGTAAAAGAGGTACACTATAATTTAATCCCAATTGCACTAAGTATTATTAACTGGGCAAACCCACAAGGCACAATTTAGTCTTTTCAAAGATGACTACAGAGTACTGTCTAGTTAAGTGCCTTACTCAATAGTACGCAACAGAGACTGAGAGACTCAAACCCAGGACTGTAGCTTGTACCCCAAATCCAGTACTTTTTGTCAGCACCACAGTAAAGAAACTGAGCAATGCAGCTTGCCCTTGCTTGTCACAGGGACATAAACACCAGTGTTGGGTGTTTAGAGTGATAGACTCACTTAGGGACAAAGACTGCTTGTGTTTCTAAACCAAGCAGGCCTGTGTGTGTGTGTGTGTGTGTGTGTGTGTGTGTGTGTGTGTGTGTGTGTGTGTGTGTGTGTGTGTGTGTGTGTGTGTGTGTGTGTGTGTCTGTATGCTCATGTGTGTGTGTGTTTCTATGCTTGTGTGTGTGCTTTTGTCTGACAAATTGTTTTAGAAAAAGCCTTTCAGTACATGCTTTCTGAGTGTGTCTAATAATACACTGCACTAGCTATGACCTCCTTTAAGCTGACAGTCTTACGTTTTGTGTGCTTCACATAGCACAATTGTGCCTAGCCTTTCACTGTGTACTATAGGGGTAGGTGGAACTGCAGAAACAGAAGCATCAATTGCCTCTGTACTGAGAATGTGCACACTTACCCTTGGCCAGAAGAGTATAAGAAGTTTTCCAAATCTTGTTAGCCACATGGCACTGTTTACAAAACTGATGAGCAAGCAAAAGCCTCTCAACAGGAGACTGATTGCACTGTCAGGAAATCTAAAAAGCATAATGTACTTACTCCTTACTTTCATCATGCACTCAGTCGACACTCTGACAGGCAGGAAGCACTTGACATTAACTTTTAAAATATTGTTTTAAGAGGATATCAGTTCTAACCCAGAGAAAATGTTGCATCACTAAACCATGTAAGCCTCACATTATTTTTCATGAGGCTGTTATATGGATTAATAACTCACTACTAAGATTCACCTTGCTGTTGAAGTGTTTCATTACACACCCTGCTGTGCTCTGTGTGCATCAGACAACATCTCTTTTATCATTTCTGAGTCTGAGAATTTATAGATCATACTTCATAAATGCTGTACTTTCATTTCAGAGCAGGAGAAACCTGAGAGTATACTAGAGTGCTTGCATTCTTGGGAAATTCATGCTGATGCATTCACCAGGAAGACATTCTCAACACCCATGGGAGAAAGGAATGCTTTGCTGAAGCTGGTAAAATGGAACCAGATCGACTCTGAACTGGATTTGGTCCCCTTCAACCAGCTGCTGCTGTGCATTTATGTCAGTCAGAATTCTCCGTTTGCAGTGTCTGCCCTTGGCTGGTATTGTTACGCAATGCCTTCCACATGCACAACCTCTTATTATGCTTCATAGTTATTTATTTGGTTGCATTGTGATGCTGAGCAATCCTACTGCTTATCAGACCTGACACTGCAGGTTACAGCTTCATTTAGAAACAAAAGAAATAAGGCAATGCATAAATAAAACAGTACAAGTTAATTACAATGACAGGGCAAAAATACTATGACAATGTATACAGGTAAATGTGCACTTTACTGAGTAGACAATAATCTGTTTATTTCTGAAGGTTTCTTTGGTACAGTTTTCTTTTTTCTTCATTTAATATAAACTATGGCTATATCTACAGAAGACTTCCCCAGGGAAGTTATGGGAAAGGAAGCAATTAAGAGGTAAGAAATACCATTGTCTGTTTGTGATGCAGTGTTAAATAATTCAGGCTCGTAGGACATTGATGCAAAAAAAAAAAAAAAAAAAAACAGCAGCTAAATTCAAGATGAGAAGGCAAAGTATGCATGCAGCTATGCACAATTCAAAAGGCAGTATGTGTGTAGCACAGTACAAAGTGTACATTATGTAATAAGTGTTATGTCTTTTATTTGAATTCCTATATATATATATATTTGAAGATTTTGCCAAGTAGGTCATCGTACTGGAATAGTCAACACAGATAGGGCAATAAAGTAGAATGCAAGGAACTCCATATTAGAAGTACATCAAAAACATAAACTGTTACAGAACATTGCCATAACAGAATAAAATAAATGTTTGTAGTAACAGGTCTATATCTTATGAGTGAATGTTAAGAATATTGAACGCTCTAAAGAGCAAAAATGCCAGACCTCGAACTCGTTATTATGGGGATCGCACTACAGTGAGGAAAGGGCAAATATTCCAACCTACACTGTACTGTGATCCCATAAGATGCACTTTGAGGTCTGGCATTTTCACTCCTTAGAGCGTTCAATATTCTTAACATTCGCTCATATGGTATAGACCCTGTAGTAACATATATAAAGGGCCTCAAACCTATTCATCTGATTATTCAATTGATTAGCCTAAGTTAGAATTTCTAATGGAGGAAGAGAGTGGCTCTCAGTCTACAGGTTTAACTGTATTTCTTGGCTAGATGATGATCTTATAAGGTCTTTGTTAAAACAAATTACCAGTGATATTTGTACATGTGGAAGGGGTCGTTTCTAACAGCTTCATCAATGTAGTGTGCATGTTTGGTAAGACACTTTCCTGGAATCTCTGTATTGGAGACGTATCTAGTAATAACACCACAGAGATTCCTGTAGACAACACTGTGGATTAGTGGGTGGGGTGATGTACAGCAGAGCTGCATTCAGTCCCAGCTGTAATTCATCAGGTACCAGGGCAACAGCCTGAGGGCTGCACAGCAATCCTTAGAGGAATGGAGCCCACCACTGTTTTGTTTATTCTACCCTAGTTTTGCAGAATGTGCTGACTTCCCCTGCCAGCAGAGGGGACATAACCATTCTATGAAGCATGATCAGAGGAAGGAAGAACTGAAATTTCTGAAACACAATGGTGGGCCTAATAAAAACAGTCTTACACTAAAACAGACAATGTAGCATAACTTGTAACTTTGAAATCGTGGCACTTACATCAGATGAAAAAGGTAGCTTTTTATTGTCTGATTGACCACCATATTTCAGAACGAGATTGTTACTGTTTATGGTAAGCCCATTAGTCACAGGTGACTTTTTAACAGGGTTACTAAGCCCGTTAGTCACAGGTACCTTTTTAACAGGGTTTACATGGCAGCGCTGTCCACTTAACTCAATAAGGATGTGAGGATGAGAGAATTAAGGCCAGGACTACAAGATGAAATTCATTGGCAGTTTATTTTCCTAATCCCTAAAACTGTACTGCTAGACCTGTTTGATGTGATCATGCAGATTGTTTTTAAGCACTTACTTTCCAAATGGGTCATGAGACAAGAAAAGAAGTGGAGCAGGAAGATGGTGCTTGCAACAGTGGCTTCAGTGGCCTTTTATGAAAACTTTGCTAACTGTAACCCAAGATTATGTGAAATAACAAGTAAACATAACTTACTTTTCTAGCATCATTTAATTAGACCCATTTCATATTAGTTTTGACAGATGTTAATTCTCACTATTTCTGCAGATGTTTTCCAGGTGTCAGGTATTAACAGAATCAGCTTCATTGTTCTCTAGATGGAAACATTTTACTTAGTTATTTACATAGTTACACACTCACATATTTTACCATGTTACTCTAACTGAGCATAGCTGTTTTGTAGCAGAAAAATAAGAATGCTCCAACAATAAAATACATTACATAACAACAATAAAAATACAATTTAAAGATGAGCAGTACACATTAACCAATGCAGAACACTGTCTCAGTTATCTTAAATACTGTCAAAAGCAGAGTTTTTAAACCAAGATAAAAAAATAGTGCCAACAGTCACACAGCCGTCAAATTAAAAAAAAAAAAGATGAAGTTAGTGGTACAGAACATAAAGCTCATAAGGCTCTCTGTGTGACACAACAGGGAGTGCAGTTTGAGGACTGGTTAAAAAACGGGTATGGCTTATTTTTAATAACTGTGTAGCAGGAGTGACGTCTGACCTGTACTTGCAAGAGATTACATATTCAAGGGCTTTTTGAGCTGTAAAGATAGCCCTCAGAACACAAGAAAATATAATGCACTAACAATGCAAATGTGGTTACCATGCCATTCTGTCTGGCAGGTACAAGTGAAAATTTATAGCTAGTATAGTGCACTCTCTCTAAGCAATGTGTGGAATTCAGGTTACACTTGAGCATTAACAGCTTTGTTTGAAAGATACAACAACCCCAAACAAGGTAATGTGGAACTATGGTAAGATTGGGAAGGTGTAGCCGTAGTGAACTTTGCATGCCACCCCCCCCCCTCAGAGTTGTAACTGGTGTGGAGTAAAGTGGGTGGCTGTCCTGGGTGCAAGCTGTTGGGGGTGCAGTCAGCAGGTGTGACTGTGTAATATTGGCATTTGTAAATGAATGGTGATACTGCATTTGTGGTCATGGCTAAAGCACTGTGTATAGTAATTTAATTGTAGCAAGCTGCTTGTAACATTAGATCTGATGTCAGTCTTCATTTAATCCTTGACTGTGGGTTCAGTTCCATATATCGGAACCCACTCGACCATTATTCCAGCTCATGCCCTCCAAAACTCTCGAGCTAAGCTTTACCCATAATGCTCCTCACAGGATTGCCTCAAATCTCGTTTGCTGCTTTCAGTGCCAGATAGTTCTATCAAAAACAGCTCTCGAGCAAGCTATTTCTACTTTGCTATAAGTGAAATTTCTCTTTTAATCACCTCTTTAGGGACTTCTTTCTTCTCTTATTATACTCAGCTCCTCTTTTCCTGCTTTCGTTTCTTAACACGAGTGGTATTTTTTTCCTATAATACCATCGTTGGTATTTTTCTCTCTCTTACCTTTAAGGTAATTCTTTCTTCCATCATTGGTACCTTTCCTTCTTTCTTCCTTTCCTTCTTTGCCATCAGGTAATGTTTTGTACCATTGTTGGAGTTTTCCTTATTTAAAAAAAAATCTAAACTTTAGACTATAATTTCTTAATTTCCATTCTGCCTTCCTTCCTTCCTTGTTTGTGTATTTTTGGAAATGGCTGAGAAAAATAAGGGAACTTCTGGTTTCAAAACATGCCAGAAGTGTGAGTGCAAGCTACCTAATTCAGACAGACATTTTTTATGTGCGCATTGTTTGGACCTGGTGCATCTTCCGGAAGACTGTGGCATCTGTCATGGCTTCAGTCACTGGTGAGCCCTTATTGAGAGGAAAAACAAGCTTATCCTAAAAGGTCTTATTAAAACTGCTTTTGATGAGGCCATATCTGGTTCTCCAAAGTCAAAAATGGACATTAACTCTCCTTCATTTTCTTCCTCATCTAACTATGGACATTCAAGGAACAGAAGCAGCTTGGTGCCGACAGTATCTTTGGCACCATTATCAAAAATGCCTAAAACTTCCTTTATGCCGACTACTACTACTATTTTGGAGCAGACATCTCCAGAACCAAAATTTTTCTTTAAAGATAGATCTCATACCAGGTATTCTCCTTCACTAGACCCATTCATAGACTGATGTCCAAGCCCCTTCTTGGAGAGACCCAGATTCCCATCAGTCTCTTTGGTATGTTCCACCAACAGCCTTATGGAATCTGATATTCTGAGGCTGGTGGATCAGCTTATGATGGCGAGAGGATTGTCCACTTCTTCAGTTCCTAGACTTTCTAGCTCTGGAACCTTACCTAGCTTGACTCCAGTGATTGTCCCTCCTCTGACTCCAATTGAGCCTTCAGAGTTCCTGGTGCCGATAGTCCCAGTTTCGACTGTCTCAGTCCCAGTTAAAGTTACTTCTCCAGTGCAGAAAACAGCCTTGACCTCTTCGGTTCTGTTGGAACTGGAGACCTCCCATGGAACAGCTTTGTTGCTGGTTCCAGGGGGATAGTTCCACTCTGGTGTTGTTGGAGCCATCCATGCCCCTCAGAGCATCGGCACACATTAGCTCTACACAGGATTTGGCTTCAGAGGCAGCATCCTCAGTGCAGGATAGGACCATGGTTCTGAAGGAGTCTATTTCTGTTTTGGGTTCCCATTCCTCTACTGGGGGGCCTGCCTTCCAAGCCATGGAGAGGTCATTATCCACTGGGGGCATTCAGTTGACACCACTTTCATTGGACCAACAGCCCTGCCCTTCCCCTCACCCAGAGCCTCCTCCAGCCTCTACCCTGGGACTGCGAGCACTGAAACCTCAGGATCCAACCATTGTGGTCATGTCCTCTTCAGGTACCTCTCTGGCCCATCCCACTGAAGAGGTACTCCTGATAAGGAAGTGCAAGAAGAAGTACTTAGACTCCCCTGAAGAGCCTTTCACTGAAGATACCAATTTCGATGAAGGAGAAGGTTCCCCAAGGTCACCCCCAGAAGATGGACATTCTAGAGATCCTGAAATAGAGGTGTGGCTGGACTTCCCTTCAACCTTCCTCAGAGGAATTGGTATACCTAGAAGCTTTCCATGCCCAGCCCTCTACTTCCTGGATCTCTTTGCCCACTGACAATCTGATTAAATTGATTGCACAGCAGGGTTGGAAGATTCCTGATTCTATCAAGCCAATACCAAAGAAACCAGACCTTATTTTGTCAGTTCCTCAGGATCAGCAGCATTGGACAAAAGGAATAACAGTAGATGTGCCATGGTGGTAGCGTCAGCCACCAGAAAGGAACTTGCTGATGAAATTCCTACTATCCATACTACTAATAAAGAGTCTAGGATGATGGATAAATTCGGGAAACATGTATACACTTCATCAACCTTTGCATTAAGGTCCTTGAATTACATGGCACATGTCGTGAGACTTCAACAAGATCTGATAGGAGCAGTAGCTAAAAGGGTTAAAAAAAAGGTACCTTCTCAGCTGGCAACCTTAGATTCTGTTTGCAACTTGTCCATGAGGCTGATTGTGCATGCAGCTGAAGGGACAACAAGGGAAGCAGATTTGGGGGTAGCTATTTGGAGACACACCTGGATGCGGTTTACTATCAAAATGTCAATCCTTACTCCGGCGAATTACGTATAATCGAAAATAGGAGGTCGAAAGCAATACCATTGGAGTCACAAAAAACAATCTAAGAACGGGTTTTAACATGGGTCGAGGTAGGGGAGATGTTTGTAGTTTGGAATAACACTGAACACCTACCTCGACCCATGTTAAAACCGTTCGTAGATTGTTTTTTTGAGATCGATGTTATCGTTTTCGAACTTCCGGTTTCGATTACACGAAATTCGCCGGAGTAAGGATCGACATTTTGATAGTAAACCCCTGGATGCACCTATGTGAATTTGGGGAGCCATTTTAATTCTTCTTTCATCACTGCTGTGTTTGACAGAACATCCCTTTTTGGTCCCAAAGTTAAAGACACCCTAGAAAGATCTGAGAAGGATGGAAAGACCCTTTCTACTGTGGGTGTATGCTTTTCCACTCCTCAATAGGCTTACTCCAGGAACCAGAGAAGTGAGAAGCTATAGTTCAAAAAGTCTCAAGGGCCTTTCTAAGACTCACATGGCAACACCTTCCTCTGGGACAGAGGAGGAGTAAGAATGGAAGGCACCTTGCACAAGGCAGAGGTGGCCTGCAAAATCAGGGTTCCAGGGGATTCTTTCCTTGGTAACTCTTATCAGCACTCCTGATAGGAGGCCTGATTGCTGTCCTTTGGAGGCAGTCAGGGGACAATTATCCCTGTACCTACCTGCCTGGCTCAAGATAACAGATAATTGGGTGCAGAGGGATCATCACCAGAGGTTACAATATCCCTTTCTTGAACAAACCCAGAAAATTGAAGAAAATCCCAGATATTCCACCTAGTCACAGGGATGCAGTCATCTTAAAAGTTCAAAAACTGCTCAATAAAAGAGTCATCTAAGCAGTCCCACCAGACCAGATATGATATGGAGTTTGCTCAAGATTCTTTTTGGAGTCAAAGAAAACAGGGGACTGGAGATAGATTTTGGATCTCAGTCAGTTGAACAAATCAGTATGACAAACCAAATTCTAGATGGTCAAAGTTCAGTCTATACTGCCCTTGTTGGAAAAAGACAATTGAATGTGCTGAATTGATTTTCAGGTTGCGTATTACCATATAAAAAATGAACAAGCAATACAGAAGATTCCTGCACTTCTGGCTGGGAGCCAGTCATTATCAGTTCAGGGCCCTGACTTTTGGTCTCACCACAGTCCCCAGGGTGTTCATCAAATACATGTCAGTGGTAGCAGCTCACTTCAGACTGCAAGGATTCCATGTGTTTCCATACCTAGATGACTGGCTCCTCACTGCTCCCACCAGGCATCTACTTTTAGAGGCAAGAGACTATGTTCTTCAAACTTGTTCCTCATTGGGAATTACTATAAACTGCAAAAAATCCCATCTAGAGCTAACACAACAACTGGAATTCATAGGAGCGATGCTAAACACAAATACAGGCATCTCATCTCTTCCCCCAGAAAGACTTCAAATAATAATAGTCGGTCAGATTATTTGCAGCAAAAAAGGTGACTGCAAGGCCATTGCTACCAACTGTAGGATCAATGTCAGCCTCAATCACTTTAGTTCCCCTTGCAAGATACCACATGCTGATTCTTCAGTGGCTGTTGGCATCCCAGTGGTTGGTACTGAATCAGCCAATGTCGCATCTGGTATTAATCAACAAATTGTGCAAAAGAGACCTGAGTTGGGGGCTTCACTTCAACCAAACAATTTTGTCAGGCAGACCCTCTGTCCATCTTCAACCCCATTCCATAGTGACCATGGACATGTCCCAGATAGGGTGGGTGGGGGCATTTTCTGGGAAAGACAGTCCAAGACTCTTGGTCCCAGCTAGAGGCCAATTTGCACATCAGTGTTCTAGAGATGAGGGCAATGCTCTTAACACTGCAGACATTCCAAGAAACCCTCCCTTTGGGAATGATTGCAGTCCAAACAGACAACATGTCAGTAGTCTGGTACATTAACAAGCAAAGGGGTACCAGATCTTACCCTCTTTGTTGAGAAGTGCTCAGAGTATGGCAATGGGCAGTTTCATCCAACCACTTTCTAATTGCAATGCATATTCTGGGGAGCTCCGACGTGATTGCAGACAAACTGAGCAGGACCATCCTAATGCCTTATGAGTGGTCTCTCAATCCGTTGGTAGAGGAAAAGATATTCCACCACTGGGGGCACCCCTGCTGCAGTCTCTTTGCATTCCCCCTGAACAAGTGCAGCAGCTAATTTGCCTTAATTCCCCCCTCCTCTGGAGGTGTCATCTTGAGACGCACTACTTCACGATTGGCTCCCCAGTCTATTGTATCCCTTTCCCCCAATTCCTCTCATATTACAATTTCTAAAGAAAGCTAACAGGTCAAAGAACAAAATAATTCTCATTGCCCCATTCTGGCCTCATCAGGTGAGATTTCCCTTTCTTTGACCTCATCTAATTTGGAAACCTTGGACACTGGACCCAGACCCAGACTTTTTGTCTCATCCACACGGACTAGTTCATCTGAATCTCCAAAATCTCAAGCTCACTGCATGGCTTCTCCAGTTCCAATGATTGCCAGGCATTCTACTCTCACTTCCTCAGTTCAACGAATTGTTCTAGTCTCCCACAAACCTTTGACTAGAAGGTTGTACTTCAGCATGTGGCAAAAATTTTCAAAATGGGCTTCAGAGACTAATCTTGATCCCTTTTCAGCACCAATTGATAAGGTCCTAGAGTTTTTAACATTGCTTTTTGAAGCAAGAGCATCTACCTCGAACATACAAGTGCATCTAGCTGCAATCTCAAATTTTCATAATGGTTTGAATGACACGTTAATGTCCCACAAACTTTACAAAGCCTTTCTAAAAGGAACTTTGATGCTCAGACCCCCATACAAAGACCCATCTGCACCTTGGGACTTGAATCTGGTACTTCAGTCCTTAATTAGTTCCACTTTTAAACCTTCTGCAACTTGCATTCTGAAGTTTTTATCCTGGAAGACATTATTGCTGATAGCTATTACTTCCACAAGGAGGATAACTGAACTACAGGCCTTATCTTGCAAACCTCCATACCTTACTTAACATAAATACAGGGTTTCCTTGCAAACAACGCCTTCTTTTCTACCAAAGATAGTGTCTAAAACCAATATCAACCAGACTATTCAACTTCCAGTTTTCTAGACCAACTTCTCAAACAAGGGTGAATATTGTATACATTTACTATATGTGCATAGACAATTGTATTTTTACCTTTACAGAACAGAGGAAATCAGAAAATCGGACCACTTGTTTGCTTCCTTCTCTTCTGCTATTATGGGAAAACTTGTCTCTAAAGTTACTCTATTTAAATGGCTTAAAGACTGTATAACTTTCATTTATAAAAAAGAAAGTGCAACTACCAGGGCCTGTAGTCTTTCATTCCAGAGCTTCCACTGATATTTGTGCAGCAGCTACCTGGCCATCCAGTCATACCTTTGTTACTCATTACAAGCTGAATCTGGTCTCTAGTGGACGACCATCATTTGGCTTGATGATGCTCAGGAATGTTCTTCCATGAGACCTCCCAGGATTTAGGTAGCTGGGGACTCTGTCCCATAGTCAAGGATTAAGTGAATATTGACAACATCAGATAAAGAAGTTATGTCTTACCATAATGTTCCATCTGTGTTGTTGAGCTTCACTTGACATCCCCACCCTCCTTCCCCCTGCCCTTTGGTCTCCTGGTGGAATGGATCTTTCCAAAAAGATTGGCTTTTCCTTTTAGGAATACAAATATAGTCTCTGGTCTGTTACTTCCTGTCTGTCACAATTTTATGCAAACTCAATTTGAGGTAATCCTGTGAGGAGCATTAGGAGCATTATGGGTAAATCTTAGCTCGAGAGTTTTGAAGGATGCGAGCTGGAATAACAGCTGAATCAGTCCCAATATACAGAACCGAATCCACAGTCAAGGATAAGTGAAGATCAGCAACACAGATGGAATGTTATGGTAAGACATAACTTCTTTTTCTTGAAAGGAAGCACTAATCGGGGGATCTCAACAGTGTGCCTGATGACCTAGCTATGGTTCTGGTGATCACAATGTCAAATAACAAAAATGCTAAGTATGTATAAAAGTATGAAAATTAAATATGAATGGAACATGAAACTTTGTGGTAAAAAAATTAAATATAATCTAGATATTAGATAAGCTTTAATAAGTAGGGAATGACAATTTTATCAGTAATATAAATGTTCAATAATTTGTTTAGTCTAAGCTTCTAAGAAGAATAAAGTTGAATGGGTTCCCATCAAGACTGAAAGAGCTTATGTTTGCTGCAAATGGTGATGTCAGTGAAGAGTACAATTTAATTAATAAGTAACCTGCTTGTTTCTTAACTAGGTAAATGAACTTAAATCTGTAGCAGTCCCCTTTCAACCATGACTTGGACCAAAAGGAAGGTATATAACAACTTAATCAGAGATCAGTTATTAATATGTTATATATGTGATCAAACCTCGTTAAGGAGCATAATCATATGCTTCTTTCAAATATAAATATACACATAAAAAAACAACTAAAACATAGGAATAAAACTGGGTGACCAAAGCTCTCAACTTCCTCTGCTTTTACAGAGCTCCCTTGATTTTGCTTAATATTTTTGCCCTGACCCTTGTAATTTTTTTTTATTTTCTGGTAAATCACTTTTTGGCTTTGTCCCTAGTTCTTGAGCAAAGCCATTGAGAGCCATATAAGTAAATGCAGTTATATATAACATACTAACAGTTATGAGCCAATATATGTTACTAAATAGAGTTACCTGCTCAAAACTACCAGCCATAGCACATCAAAAAACAGATGGGATATCATGCATTTTCTGTTGATGTTCACCATTTGATACTCCTTAGGCCACACTGAGTCAATAAATTCCACAGGATCAGACCCATCTAAGCAAATGAACAAAAAAAAGATTTGAGCCACAACCTGGGACCTACTGATAAACAGAGTAAACACAGCCACACAGGGAACTAAGGGATTCTTAAGATGACAGAAACTGAGGCCATGCAGGATTAGACAAGCCACAACTATGAACCTAAAGCTATTTTCGCTTTACTAGGAAGCCAGTGCATGATCCACAGCACAGGAATAATATTATGTTAACAGGAAACACTGGACAAAAGCTTTACTGGACACTTCTGCACTAGAAACAAATTAAGCTCTGAGTAAAGCAGCCCAGCGTATAGAGTACTGCAATAGTCCAGTCTGGACCTAACCAAAGCACATATCTCCATAGGAAGATCTTCAAGTAGAATAAGGTGCCAAAATGAATGCAATGTTCTTCAGGTAGAATGAAAAGTATTTTATAACATCTGAGATCTAAGCCTGAAGATGCAGCTCAACATCCAAAATCACGTAAAAGTTATGCACTTTGTTTTTTTTTTTTTTGTTTTGTTTTTTTTTTCACAGTTGACCATCAGCTGCCATCAACTCCTTTCCTTATTCAGTGGTTTTATCGAATCTGTCTGAGGTTCCTCCAAGTTCAACCCAACCAATGTCTAGGACTCATGGTGAGATGGAGGGCACTGGTGCAGCATCACAGCATCTTAATGCTTCCATGGAATGTGCCCTAACTTCTGCCATCTTGTGGCAGCCTTGCTAGCTCCTCTGTTGCTGGACTCAGGAGGTGGACACATGCTTCCATGCATGCAGAACTTTCTACGTAGCATCACTTATGCAGCGAGGAGCTCACCAAGCTTGTATGAGCCTAGGCTGACCTTCTTCCCCCAGGATTGGTGAGCTGATATCAGCCACTCATTCCCATCCTCTCCCTGCAACCCCCCACCCCCCACTCCAACATACATGCTGCTGATTGAACAAGGGTTATCTGGAGAGCAGTAAGAACTTTATCCCTTTGTACCACAATGATGCTGAAACTATGCACTCTTAAAACAAAAATCACTGCTAATGGCCACTACAGAAGCTAACAGGACCATAGATGTAGCTAAGGAGAATCGAGTTGTGGCAGAAAAGGCCATAGCGTTGGTCATACCAAGACTGGCGGTAAACAAATGAGAAGAGCTGGGAATGCCAAACAGATATTACACTAATTTCAAAAGGAGAAATACCATCAGCAAAAGCCTGGGGTTGCCCTGCTTTACTGAATAAGCATTCTTAAAGTTGATTGTAATTAAGTAGGGGGTAGAGGTGAACCCCCCCATAAGGGGCTAGAGGCATCTGCCCTGAGTAAAGGACGTGTGTTCTCAAATACTTTTTCCTGTTTTTGTGTTTGCATTGATCTCAATTCTGCAGTTTAATTTACAACCAAACAAGCTATCCTTCATCCAAATGAAAGTGGCATCCAAACCATTTTCACTGAAAACACGGACTACCATGCAGTCCTGAGGAAGTAAATATATAATTTGCATAGCAATGATACTGAAGACCTTGTTCCTGAATAATATCTCTAAAAAAGCAGCAGTCCCTGTAACTGAGCTTTAAGGGATTCTGCAAATGAGAGGATGGGCTGAAAAAAAATGAATGTCAAACACTGCAAAACCTTTGCTGGACACTTCTGCACTAGATGCAAATTATTAAGGTCAGAGTACAGCAGGCCAAAGTGTACAGCATTGTTCCTAACTGTGAAATAGGATCCAACAAAGTCTCTTGAGAACCAAAGATATTAAAGTCTCCCCAGAAAGGGCCTCACAATATAATAAATTAGTGGCATGACACCTCCAGCCAGAATAAAACAAACCTAATCTCGCAGCTGGCGCAGAGGGTTAAGGCTGTGAGCTGTAGTTCCTGCGATACAGGGTTTGATTCCCTCAGCCATCATTTGCCTATTGTGGGACCTTGAGCAAGTCACTTAACCAAACAGTGGATAGGGGAAACTGGGAATTTGGGCTAGGCTCCTCAGTGGTCTTCTCAACTGCAGACCTAGTAACTACCTATAAATCTATGAACTTAATAGGGACTACGGTCAAGACCAGGGGTAGAAAAGAGGCAACCTGAAATCATATCCATGAGGTGCAGATAGTGTAGATAAAAAAAAAAAAAACTTGTATGAGGAATAGTTCAAAGATCTCCAAGAGAGAGAGATCACTGCAAGTTCACTAGATGCAACAGAAGGCACACTGCTCTCCAATGAATGACAACTCACCCATCTCATAGTTAGTGGTACTACATATATAGAACCTGTGGATATAGCAAACCTGCTGGCTGACAGGTTCAGTGAAAACTTCACTCTCCTCTCCCCGCCACATATACCCCTAAGCATCCCTAACACCTGTCCCCCACCTAGTATCTCTGAGGAGTAGGTCTTAAATGCCCTCTCCAAGGACCAAAATACAGCCTCTGTGGGATCAGACAACATCCCAGGCCATGTTCTAAATGAGTTAAAACAGGAATTAGCATCACCATTTGGCATGCTTTTCAATCACAGCCTAAGCATTGGCTTCAACCTAATGGAATGGAAAACAGCTACTGTCATCCCTTTGCACAAAGGGAGTGCATCCATGGACCCTGGGAACTATAGACCCATTAGCCTGACCAGCCTTATCTGCAAGGCCATGGAATGAATCATCATGGACCTTATTGACAAAGATATATGAAATCTCCAAATGCTCAACCCTACCCAGTTTGGCTTTGTCAAGGGGACTGTTAAACTCAGTGGACTTCTTCAAGACAGTCACCAAAGCCCTAGATGAGGGCAAATCAGTGCATACAGCCTACCTAGACTTAGCCAAGACCTTTGACACAATCCCCCACTCAGGCATCATTGATATACTCACCCAGCTGGGTATCAACCCATATATTGTCAGGTTGGTTGCAAACTGGCTCACTGATAGAACTCATACGGTCAAAATAGGGGACTCCACCTCCTCCAGCAGATCCGTAACCAGTGGTGTTCCACAGGGATCAGTTTTGGGACCTCTGCTGTTTAGAAGCTACTTCTCCAAAGTATAGACTAAAAGTAAAGGACTGTGGCTGACAAAGTTTGCTGATGACTGCAAACTGGACAAAATCATTGAAACCCCTAGTGATGTCAACATTTTTCAAGAAGGTCTTACACAGACTAATGACTGGAGCCAAAGTTATGGTCTTAAACTTAATGTAAAAAAATGCATCATCATCCTCTTTGGCAAGGGTGATGTTCCTACAAACTACCACATCAATAGCAATACCCTAAGCACACAGTCAGTGGTAAGCAATCTGGGCACACAGGTCAACAGCAATCTTAACTTCAATCACCATGTCTCCATAGTGGTAAGAAGGGCATTTTGTGTTGCTCATCTCATAAGTAAGGGCATTGCCTCCAGAAAAAAAGAGGTTATAACCTCACTGTACTCTTCCCTTATCAGGCCAATAATAGAGTACAATGCTCCTTTTGGTATGTTCCTTTCCAAACACCTGCAGCAATTGGAGAGACTACAGAGGTTCCTTACAAAGAAAATTCAGGGTCTTCAAGACCTGCCTTATGTGGACAGACTGAAATCAGTGTCACTTTACTGTGTGTCGTACAGACTGCTCAAAGGTGATCTGTGCTTTGCATATAGAGCAATCTCTGACCCAGCTTTAATGGAAATGCTGCACATTCGCAAGTCAAATGGCACATGGGTCACTCGCTCAAAGGACCTTAACCTGATATGTGACGTCAACAGAACTTGCTGGAGAAACAGATTTGTGTCACAGAGGTTGCCCCACCTTTGGAACAAGCTTCCTATTCATGTTAAACAAAGCCCCTCATTGGCCCTATTTAAGTGTAATTTGGAAGATTGGATGGGTAACCAATAGGTGCTGATTTTAGTGTCTGCTTGAATCAGACATCCTTGGGAACACAGGTTGAACTTGGCTGGGCTCTTAAGGGCCCTGGGGCCATTAGCCTTGTAACCTCCTATAATTCTATGATCCTATGATCGAAATTTTAGAATTTCCTGAAGTTGACTATCTTAGGATCTGGATATTAAATAAAGGGACGCTCCAGAATGAAGTAAGCCATGTGATAGTCAGAACAATTGACTGGTTCCACCATGAATACAGCGATGACCACACCAAGCTGGGTACCAAATCCAAGGAGTGGCCTTTAAAAAGGATAGCAAAGACATCAACCTGAAAAGATAAACAGTCAAAACAGAACTAAGCTTTCTTATGAGAGCTACTGATTTATTTTCAGTGCAGATGTTAAAATTACCAAAAATGCCCAGGGAAAATGACTTTGAACTGTGAAGGAAATCGATGTGCTTCTCAAAATTCTCAGATGGATAGTAAACATGAACGATTCACCAGTGCACTGATAATGCCTGCAAGATTATAATCCACACTTCAATGCAGACCCCTGCAGAAGAAGTCTAACATCAGGCAAATCCAGACAAATAAAAAGAGTCACAAAATGAAGGCTCACTTATAAATGCAAATGCTAGAAAATCCCACTTGAAAACCCAATTAGATGAAAAAGCCAGTATTCAAATATGACGATGCAAAAAGAAGTTGTGTAAATTCCTATCACAAAACAGTGAAAAATCAGGCAAAACTGTCAGTGAATTATATAAGGTGCTTTATGCAGAATGGCAGTTCAGCAGAAACAAAAGAGCAAAAGAAAGAAATGTAACTAAAACAAGCAGATGGCACAGATAACATCTCAAAAGTCAGAAAAATCACATAAAAAGTTAGAAATTAAGTGATAACCCACTTTCCCAGTTAAATAAATTCAGCCATAAACTGTGGTGGGCATTTAGAAACAATTAGCACTCAATATCACATGAACTAGTGCTGTGACAGGTGAAGTGCAGGGAGGTGTGATTCACAGACACAAATAGAACTAATGTTTTGGAAGTGAAATCACATGGTTTGCAAATGACATTATAATGGCATACGAGTGCCATCATGTTAATGAGACTCAGTGTATTTGCAAATGATGAAATCAAACATGCCAGAGTGCTTCATTGACATAAAAATTATCATGAAGATCTACACTGCTCATGTATAGTGAACACCAGGATTTTCCAGTGTGAGGAGCTTCACTTATGCTATGATGTTAAGTGGAACAGAAATGCTAGCTAAGCAGCATGTGTTGTGGTTGCAGTTGGAGCCAGTTGAAATACTAGATTCTGTCACCCTTCTTCTCACAGACAAGTAAGTACATCAGTGGCTGATATGCAGTTAAGTCCATGTTCAGGACATTGTCAACCACTTCTGCATGGGCAGAGAAACTATAGGGAATTTGCAGATATGCACAGCCCACTCATGGATTCAAGGGGATGCATGGACTGCTTATCCCAGAGGACATGACGTTTTGTGTAGCTTTGGCCATCCTTGCGACAGACACCATTCAGCATCCAATAGGGGACACATAAGGAGTTTCACATATGTCAGACTTGTGGATCCTTCACTATTACCTTGATGTGATGTTGTAGAATTTACAGGAGCCTATATAGATTCCATGGGCACCAGCAGACAGAACCACCATTATGCAGGCATTCTATAACATAGTCTATTTTCCCTGAGAGCCTGAGAGCTAACAACTGCACCTACATTACCATCAAGGCCCCATCTGCTCCATGAAGCATCTGGTATAAAAAATAGAAGGGCTCTCACTCCATCAGCTGCCAGATGATGTGCAACACAAAATGCATGTGTGTGTGTGTGTGTGTGTGTGTGTGTGTGTGTGTGTGTGTGTGTGTGTGTGTGTGTGTGTGCCATCCAGGAATTGGTCATAATTCCCTCAACCTTTACCAATGTTTTATGGACTTCCCACAGGTCAACTAGTTGGGAGATGCATATACTGCCAGCTACATAGGCCAGAATAGGCTTTTGATATAAGCAGCAGGACATTTATAATGAGTCCACTGATATGTGTTGCGGGTGATGCAGGACATGCCTTGGAGCCATAGCTAATAATCTACCATCCAGGCCTTGGCTGAGATGGTGCACAACACCATGCAGTCATAAATATGCAAAATGTTGAATGTGCTTCCCAAAGACATGCTTCTACTGCTTGGATACTTCTGGTGGTGCACTGCAGTATGCATCTGATACCTTGAGTCTGCTATTTGTGGTGTGCACCATGTTATACAATATGAAGTACAGAAGCAGCTACAACTTGAGACCATATCAGCACTGCCTGAGAGACCATTTGCAGCACCAGAGGAGAAGGAGAAGGAGTGAAGCACTGTCTCATTAGAGGAATTAGTTGCAGTAGTACTCCATGCAAGGTTGAGGTGAGTATACTGTGTTGTGGTATTGGCAACGAGAAAATTTAACATTCAAATCTATAGGCCATTACAAGAACAACACAGAATGAAATTAATATGCATGCATTAATGCACCTAAGCTATGTACTACTGTACATTGACTGGCTACATTGTACATCAAACATTAACCTACCCACACAAGACAGAGGTGTGGACAGAACACAGTCATAATTTCTACAGGTAGGGATGGGACACATTGATGAGTGACAGCAACAGTACAACAGGTGCAAGGATCATGGCAGGAGGATGCAGTAGCCACAAAGAAGGTCAGCAGGTTGAATGGAGATGGAGATGACATCCCATAGTATTGGGTTGCAGCTTCTATGCCATGAATATTGGGTAAGTGTACCATGTCATCCTGCAGCATCAGACTGGATGTATCCTTTGCAAGGGATGGTATAGCATTTCATGAGCATGCGCAGGAACCTTAATGTAACTATCCATGTAGGAGCCAATAAATGGACACATAACCAGAAAGATGGCTGCATCTAGGTATCACACTCACTCAGGACACCAACAAGTGATAGGAATGGTCTAGAATTGTAAGAATGGCAGTAGCTGGGACTGTATGGTGTCCTGAAGTACAGCCAGATAAGCAATAGCCACAACAATGAGATTGACCACACCCAGGTGTGGCACCTGCTATGGCCTTGGGTGACAGTTGAATAAGTCTCCAGAACAGTATGTGCCAGTTGCATAACCCTGGCCTCCGACCATCAACCATGTATTCAGACCTTTGCTTTTTCACAGCAAGCATTTGCCAGTATTCTCTAGGATGAACCTGTGGGTGTTATTCATACCGGTCAACCTCGTAGTGCAATAAATCTGGACAAAGCTCAAAAAAATGTGGGGACAGAGGCCCAAAAATAGGGACATATTTTAAATATTGCTCTTATAAACTTAGAAAGTTGCTAGAGTAACATGTTTTGTTTTAGCGTACATTTTTTGTGGAGGATTTGAAGGCTGAAACTCAAATTTATACCATTATTTAGTGACTTTAATCTTCAAATCATCTCACTGATTTGCCTTAAAATCATAAATTGTATGAGGAAAAGCCCAAAAATATGAGACAAAAATCTGGACATTCTGTGAAAATCTGAACAGATGAGAGGTATGATGCTATTTCATAAACCAGTGCCCTAAGTAGTCATATTTACTATAGGCCCCTATATGCTATGTCATTCTGCTTGTACTGCAGGTTGTACCAAAGTCCCTGCAGCAATCGCATGTCTTTATGCAGGCTATAAAGTATGCTCACCATTTTCCTATGGTGTGTAGTAGTTGTCTGTGCAGTCATACGCATGGGGCTACCATTTTCTACCTTGTTCTGACCTGCTGAGTGGACATGATGTATTTCAGGGGTAGCTGTTTAAAATCTTGGGACCCCACATTGCCAGGTCCTGAGATATGGAAATGAAATGGCTAAAAATTCAAGCTTACATATACTAAGTCTGAGATTGCCATTTCTCAGAATATTCCCTTTTCACCAAGGTATAGTGAAGAGTTGATATATATAAATTCAGGGTCTGAAGGCTTGCACCCCTTCAAAACAAACAAAGGAAAAGAGTGATGTGTAACATTCTGTCTTCTGTTGTATTTTCAGTCGTATTTTTCAGTATCTCAGAACACAGAATTTTGGGTCTCAAGATTTCAATAGGGAATTGTCTACAGGCACTGAGATCTGCAGGGGTCTGACCCAGTACAATCAGAGGAGTAAGATCTTTTTGTTTCTTTTGCACCAGAACTATTAGGAGCACTTGTTGGGCCATTATGATGGCATCTTATGTAAGACTTTTTCACCAAAACCCTCACATTTAATTACAGGGGTATCTCTCAATCACAACCCACCCTGCTAACTCCAAAAAGTAAACTTTACTACCTTCTCCATCCTAGCACCTAAACTATGGGACTCCATTCCCCTCTTAGTCTGAAATGTCCAAAAGTACTCGGACTTCAGACAACAGTTCAAGGAACACCTCTTCACCCAAGCAAATTGCAGCAGCACTCACTCTGGTCTCTCACACACCCCTTTATCCCTTTTTCATCCTTCCATTTGCCATTTTGCCATCCCCTTACTTACTCTGTCATTCATCCTACTTCCCTCTTCTTTTTGCATCTCTCTCACACTTCTCCTTTCTACCCCTCTTCCCTCTGCATGCCTCTCTCACCTTTCCTTTGTCTTCTTCCCATGATATCCTCTCTTGCAACTATTCTCACTTGCATCTTCTAATGCTTTCATACCTCTCTATATATGATATGCTGCTACACCTGCAGCATAGGCCATCACAGTCATTATGGAGTCATTTTATGCATAAAGCTCTGTTTAGCATAATTCCATTTTTCCATCCATGTTTTGACAATGTAAACTGATTCTTGAACTAAATGTTGCGCCATATTCTTGCATCTGTAAATATATATATATATATATATATATATATATATATATATATATAATGTGTGTGTGTGTGTGTGCATATGTATGTGTGTATGCGTGTTTTTTAGCATGTCCTTGTATCTGTAAATGCATTTTGTTCATTTCTTATGTGATTCTATTCACCTGGATTGAGCCTGCAAATGGTCCATTGAATTCAGTGTACCACCCCAGTAAACAAACATAAATGAAATAAAAATACTGATGCCTGGCACCAGCTTGCCAGTGCAGTGAGTGATGGCATTGTCATCACAGAGTCTGCCAGGTAGTGAATACTTTCGTATAGTGAACTGTGAAGGCACCGGGTTAACCTGCTGTTCACCAGTTGGGGGCAGAGTTTAGGAAGCCTGAGATAGCATTGTATAGTAACTACTGAATATATATATATTTTATATATATATATATATATATATATATATATTTTTTTTTTTTTTTTTTTTTTTGAGGCTATTGTCAGTCAGTTTCCTTGTCTCCTGCCAGTAGGGGTATATTCTGAGTCTTTGTTTTCTTTAATGGCAGCTAAGGGATCAACTTCAACACAAATGCCTTTCTATTAAGTTCTGATAGGCTAGTCAGAAAATGTGATATGTACATTATGTCTATTTTTGTCATGTGCAATTGAAATCCTACTTATCATGCATGTGTACTAATATGCTGCATTTTGTTCTCTCCTTCTACAGCCTCAGTTGTGGTGCAAGTTAAGGAATGGTGAAAGCCACTTGCAACTGCTCCAGCCAATGTGCCTGGTGCTTGGTCATCAGTGGTCACCAGACCTTCCTCTCAGTAGGGGGACAAAAGTTACCCTGCTGAAGGTGACTTGGAGCACTCACTGATGGCCTCAGTGGTCAATTTTCAGGAGAGGGGAGGATGCAGACACCTCATCTGACAGTGCTCTAGAACTGTCCTCCCCTTGGTCATTCAGCATCAGGTGCAGCAGCAGCTGATCACATCTGAGATGCACAAACATCTGGGCTCTTGCAGTGGAAACATAGACCAGATGGTGTGATTGATAAGAGTCACAAGATTGACTGGCAATACCCATCAGGCTACCAGTGATAGAGGCTACTTATGACACCCATCATGGAGGTGACTGACACCTGGATGGGATATCCTGTGGAATAGACACACAGGCCCTCTGGTTTATACCCTATCCCCATCATGATGCTCCCCTTCCTAATGTGTCATTCCCCATACTCTTATTATAGCAATCATCCCAATAAACAGTTGTTCTTCCTCTGTCTGAGTGCATCCTACTATTGTTGTCCCTTTTTTGTGCCCATACCACCACAGTCTGTCTCTGTCTGCATTTTATGTTTTTATGTCCCTGTTACCTTACCTACTCCCTCTTTTCTTCCCACACAAGCTCATTGTTACTATCCCCATCTAACCTTCTACTCACAAATTTAAAATGGGCACATCCTACAAAAAGAAATATGCACTTTCTCCCCCTACCTATATTTCCTTCTGGTTACTGGTGTTTTTAATTTCTCCAAGTCTTTTGGGTTTCTAATACCATGATGGGAATGGACCCCATTCCTAAGTCAAAGTATGATTAAAATTAATGAAATTAGTATTGTTTCACCCTTTGATGTTAGCCAAAAGTGCTCTTTGCAGCACTCACAGTGTGCCCAGTAATGACTCCTTCTGCAATTCGTATGGTGTTACATGAATTGGTAACATATCTAAATACAATTGTAAATTATTTTTTATAAGACCTACTACTACTGAAACTGTCTGGGTATCTTGCTTCCACATGGCTCTTGTTTCTGCCTGCAGATCAAGGTAGTTTATGACTTTGTGTCTTTCTGTATGTAAAACACTCCCCGGGATTCAACAAGCTCTGCACGGCTTGCAGGAATAGTGCAAGAGCCACTGCACGCAATATGGCCGATGAGAGATCCAGGAATGAGCTCCCAGGATGTGCACGAGCACTCCTACAGTATTCCTGCATGGTCACAGCTCCTGTACGCCAATTACCCCATTTGCAGGTGAAAAACATGCAAATGAGGTGAATTAGCGATCCAGGAAGCAGGCAGGTGTCTGTGCAGGAATAGTGTAACCTGCAGAAATGTATTCGGCTACTAACCGAATACATTTCTGCAAATTACAAAACGGAGCAATGACAGCTCCAAACGAAACATGTATTCAATATAGTAGGTATGCCAATGGCCAAATATATGGCCATAGGCGTGGGAGATAGTTGCAAAATTATAAAAAAAAAACTTTTAGTTTTCGGCCGATATCGGCCGTTTAAGCATAGAGCAGCAGTGCGCAAATGGGATCGGCCCGAAAATAAGAAAAAAAGTTGGAAATAAGCTTTTAAACCAAAATCAGCATTCTGCCATAATAGTCAATGGCATGCATAAGACAACAATACCATGGAATAGTGGTTGCTAAGGGGGAAGGCTGAGTGTCAGTTTTGTAACCATGCATTAGCAGTCAGTTTTATGCAAATGAGGGGAGTGATATTGAATCACAGAGTTCCCCTCACTGTTAGCTTGAACCCAACTGTGTAGATACAGCAATACCATGGTATAAGCATAAGAGGTAAATGACCTCATAAGGGGGAGTGTCATGCATGCTGTAAGGTTATTGGAGCTCTGTGGCCCGTGTTTGCCCTTAGCTAAGCACAGCTAAGGAGGGGGGGTGTCTGAGGCTGCCTAGCAGTGTTTACATTGCCTAAATCGGTGTGCGTACCACGCACCAGGTTTTAAACAAAAAAAAAAAAAAAAAAAAAACAGGAAATAGCAGCTCTGTTCAAATCTGAGCACTGGGTATGTGCGGCGCACCTCGGGGTTTAAACGGGAAGGCAATGGGAAGGGAAAACAACAGTAGGAAGGCAATCAAGGAGAACTAGTGTAGCTGGCAGGTGAAATGTATCAGACTCAGCCAATCAAACAGGCAGCAGCCCAGCCCAACACACTACTATAAACTATGCAAACACCTTTCACTCTGTTTTTTCCCACAAACTCTACACCACCTGTGTACACAGACGGGGAAATTTTAACTGACAAAACTAACAAAATGATAGGGGCTGCTGTCACTCTCATACATCAATATGTGGAAGAGGCTGAGGGGGGGTGAGGATGAGAAAGCTGATGACCAACCCACAGTGAGAAGGAGAAGAGTGTACAGACTCAGGGTAACCTACCAGGGGCTACCATGAGCTGGAGATAGTGGAGCACTATAGGGTGGACAGGGACATCCTACAGCAAATTGTTGAGCTGTGCCAGCCACGCCTCACACACAGAACCAACAGAGGGGAACCCTTCCCAGTGGATACCAAGGTATGTGTAGGCTTAAGAGTATTAGCCACAGGTACCTTCCAAAGGCCAACTGGGGATATCATAGGGATCTTACAGGCATCAGCATCCAGAGTACTCCACCAGTTCCTAGATGCCATGTCAGCACATGCCAGTGAGCACATATATTTCCTCAACACCCGTGAGGCATTGACCAGCAATATGTGTCTCTTCCACCAAATAGCAGAATACTCTAAGGTAGTGGGTGCTATAGATTGCACGCACATACACATCAAAGCACCATACAGTGAGCGGGGTAGGATCTACATAAATCACAAGGGCTTCCCCTCCATCAACTGCCAGGTCATTTGCGATGCCCAGGGCATTATAATGAAAGTGTGTGCTGGCAGTCATGGAAGCTATCATGACTCTCACATCTGGCATATGACACAGCTTTACCAGAAATTTGCCAGTGGGGACATCCCATATAGCCACCTAGTGGGGGATGCTGCTTACACACTGGATCTGTGGCTGATGTCACCCATCAGAAATGCACACCCACCCGAACATGAACTCCATAATGAGGCACACGACCAAACCAGAATCATAATAGAGCATGTGTTTGGGATGCTCATGTCACAGTTCCAGTGCCTGGACATATCCAGTGGAGCCTTGCAGTACTCTCCAGCTACATGTACCCTCATTTTCATTGTATGTGCCATGCTACACAATATGATCCTGTGGAAACAGCTGCAGCAGGATCAGCACGGGGCAGGGCCACACAGCCCCCCACCATTGCCAAGGCCAGCACAGGCACAGAGTGACTCAGAGGAGGAACAACTTGAGCCTGCCCATGTAGGCAAAAGGAGGCATGCCCAGTATGCCCAGGCTTTGTCAAAGAGGCAACGCATAGCACATACACTGACACGGTAGGAACCCAGGGAATGACACCTCTCTCTGACTCGCACATACAGTAAAAGGGATGCCAAACATGGCACTACCTGTGCTATACCATGTATAGGGAGTATACTATGTGCATCCGACATAGTCAGCCCTGCAGCACCATCCTCAATACTGGCACAGCCACAAAGTAAGTCACTCTTCCTATCAATTGCTGAATGGAGTAGTATGTTCTGCTAGTCTATGGTATGGATGTGAGCATGCAGGGAAATCGGGTGGCTGAATGGGATGGCAGCAGTTAGTGGACACCTATATGGACAGCATGAAATCCATAACAAATACTGGTGTCAACAAAGTAGGCAGTACTAGACAAGGTGACAAATCCCACTGCAGTACATGTGGTAGACCAAATGTGTGTCCATAGGACACACACATGCATGTCAGTGAGGCTCACATACCCAACAACAGCCAGCAGAACAGGTGTAAACCACAAAGAAAGGATGTGCTAAGGCCTCCAATTGATGGCAATGGAGAACAGCCCCCCTCCAGACCTACACAGACAGACTACAACAGGTCAGGCAGTTGTATGTTAGTTCTGCAGGGTATGAAGTCTGAAACTGAAATGTAGTTCAATAAAACCTAAGATCTGTACTCTACTGATATGCCTCCAGTCTGCATGATAGGTCAGAATACAAAATGGAATAGAAGCCAACAGAGTACCTGAAATACCAGTACTGTCATAGCAAATGTTTACATTTGTCAGGTGTGCCCCCCCCCTCCCACAATCCTATGTAGAAATGCTGTACCATGTATGTGTGGGTTTAATAACAGTGAAGCACAGATTACCTGAGCTGGCCAAATTTGCAGGATAGATTGTTGCATGTGTACAATATGTAGGGGTCTGTGTTTTAGGTCGTTGTGTGTTGTATATTGTGTGGAAGTGGTCAGCATGTAGGCATGGAGGGTTGTGTCCTGGTGTCCAATGGCCAGTACTGTCAATGACAGGGCCATTTTCTGACAACTACAGTGCCAACCACAATGCATCCCAGCAAGACTCAATTCATCAGTCATCCATACTCATTGTTCAGATGTCAATATCAGTCATCATCTGAAAGCTGGATATGCCGTGAATGTGGGCCGAGACATACACACAGTACACAGGTGGAAGTACCCTAGACAGAGTACATACAATTTAACTGTCAACTGCAAACACCTTTGGAATTGTACATAGAGGTTAGCAGCACATTAGTTGTCCATGTGGTATGGAATACTGATGTAGTCTGTCCAATCACTGGCAGACCACAAAAGGCACAGATATGAAGTAATGAGCGACTGCCTATGTCCCCACTCAAGGCAACATAAGGGGACCGTCCCAGGTATATCTGTGAGTCAACTGCAAGAAGCTTCTATATCACACATTCACTTAGCTCACCCCACCATCAGACACAGGTTTATCACAGGTCATATCCCTGCTTTTGGGAATGAGTACAGTATGACCCCCACTTCTGTATGGGAATACCCACAGAATTCAGCATGCTGAAGAGGTGTCCCATGCAGGTGTCCCTAGCTGTAAGCAGCACCCTGCCAGCATCCAGAACAATGGATTAATATGGACAGGAGCTATTGCCATTAACACCTCACACACTTACCCTGTCACCCCAGGGGAATCCAATGGCTTGCAGCCTGGGACTGTAGGGGTGACAGAATGCACTGGTCTGCTACAGATGGCCTGCATCATACCAAATGTCCTGCAGTCCTCTGTCAAAGGCATGTGCCTCACCCATACTGCCAATGTATGTTAGTTATCTCATGGGGTCCCAACTAACAACATAACACAATCCACAGAACACAAATGCAAGGCCATGTCAACAAATCCCAGTAGCATACCCACCATGTCCTACTGCATGAACCCCTAAATACCGCTGGGATGAAGGGACAATAGGAATACTGCTCAGATATTGCTTGCATAATGTTAGGAAGAGGATAGAATAACAGCGGGGGGAATAGAAGCATGGACGCCATGGAGTGTGTGAAGTCTGAAACTCTGATGTGTGTCCATACTACCCCTGCCTGCAAAAACAGTAATTGGTGGCTACAAACCTGCTCATAAACCACAATGTGAAGAGGAACTAATCAAATATATGAGCCCTGCCTCTGGGTAACCTGGGTGAATCTGTACAGCTGAGAGGGATGGCCACAGCAGGATATGGCCATTCTGTTACATCAATAGCTATACTAGCAGGGAATCCTCAGCCACCACAGTACCAAGGTGCTGGACCATTTACACAGACCCATCAGCAAGTGTCTGCAGCTAACCCTCCAGAATGGCATGAGTGTGCCAGAATATGTAGGCTGCAGACCGCAATACTGGACACAGCTTCATTCATCTTGCATTTCCCAGGAAATAACTGTGAACAAATAAGTATATATGTCAGTAGTTGATGACATAATACATCACAGTGTAAAATAGTACATATGTCTGAATATCTCTGCTAACACCAACCTTGTAACACAAGTGGCACAGACACAATAGTTACAGAATCCCATCTTTTGCCCATTGTGACTCCATAGTGTCAACGTATCTACAGATATCCTGCAGAAACAGGTTGCTAGCTGTAGGTGTAGAACATAAAATCCTGCACTGCAGTACAACCTACCTGGAATGGGTTCACACACTCAATACAGAAGGTTATACTGGGCATGCTCCTACATTTAGAGAAATGAAGCCCATGTCTGACATCAACATATCTGACTGTCACAGATGTTAGTGCACACACGCCTCAGTACACACCATTCATGCTTTGCACACACATTGGATAGGAATACTCACACATATCCAAGGTCAACACACTATAATAAGTCAAACATACACACACAGAGATGTGGGGAAGAGAGAGGCAGACAGTGACAAAGAGATTGCCATCATGAGGCCTGTCCCACCCACCACACATCCAATTGGCCAATATCACATGGTGTGCCAATGTCAATCACTGTAGACATTTGCTTTTGGTAGCCTTCAGCCCTATAGTGTCTGTGGTGCTTGTTATAACTGTGTAACATGATAGTACAAATCAGTATTCATCTAGCATTTGTATACCCAGTCCTGTCAAATGTAAAGTGTGACTGAGTGCTGTGTGTGTGTTTCCAGAAGAATGGTTTATGGCCCATTCACACACATTGCACTTCCCATTGCCCATGTTAGCACTCATGCTGATGTCAATCGCCTTGCAATAACCCTCTGGCCAATTCTCAGGCCTATAAGCTCTGTGGCACATGCGATAACTGCATAATTCTATAGTGTAACATACTAGTTAGGTAGGAGTTCTAATCACAGACATGGCAACTGTGAAACTCTGTGGGTCTGTGTGCATGTAGAGATTAATTATTTTAAGGCCATTGATAGTCACTACACCTCCTATTGCCCTACTTTAAACAAGCCTGCTGATGTCAGTCACCTTGAAAAACCCCTTTGGACGAAGGAAAGGCCTATAAGCTCCATGGCGCATGCCATACATGCACAATAATAGAGTGGCAGTAACTACACAGGTATGGGTTTGACTCTCATCTGTGGCATCTTTGTGTGTGTACCCCAAAGATTTTGGAGCCATTTACACCCAGTACACATCTCAGAGCCTGACTTTAGCAATCCTCCAGATATCATCCACCTTAGAAGTACCTGTTGCCAAACCTAAACTGTGTCAGGTCAGTGGTGTATGTGGTAAATGCATAACATAATGGTCCATAAAGGTTGTTAGTTAGAAGTTTGAACCCCCCCCCCCCGGCAAATGTAAATGTGTGTTTAGGGTAAAATTATTTTTTGGATCTCTCAACCACTACATCACCCAATGCCAGTATTTTCAAGGGCTGGTGATGTTCCTCACCTTAGAAGTACTTTGGGACAACATCTATCCTATAAGCTATGTGGCCCATGTGATAAATGCAGTACACTGTAGTAGCAATACATAGCTAGGTAGGGGTTTGAATCTCACTACTGGCAAGTGTGTGGGTGTGTGTGTGTGTGTGTGTGTGTGTGTGTGTCTGTTATCAGTAGCCTGTGTGGAGGTTGCTGTGATTGTGTAATAACAGGATGCACTGTGGGGTGGGTTTTGCTAAATTATTATGTTGAGGACCTAGTATATGTCACAATGTCCACCTTAAAAGGACAACAGATGTCAAACACCAGACAGGCTGGTGTAGACAGTCCATAGCCCTACATGTGACATTATGGATTGATAAACAATATAGGCAACCCTTCTATTACTCAGAGAACACTCTCCACCCATGTCTCATACACAAACACACTTGGTTAGGCAACTACCACTATATTGGTAGTTCCCTGCATATTACCTCACAGATAGTAACCATGGTGTGATTGCAGTGGACTACATGCCTGTTGACCACAACAGTGCCACTGACATCAGAAAGTAGTGTGATGTGTTACATCTTCTGACTGTGTGTTATTCAGCAAGTAAAAGGACATGGCACCCTGTTCCATCCCTACAGTAGGCAAATAAATGCTTACAGTGGTCCTTTGATATGTTCCCCACTGGATGCCTGCAACAACTGTAGAGTCTGCAAATGTAACCCACAAAGGGAATACCATGCCTTATACACATGCCCTGTATGGACAGATGCCACTAACTCCACTGAATACCTTTATCATGTTGTCAATGTAGGTGCAAGCATGACCTCAGTTCCATAGCCAGGTCTCAACAAATGAGGTCAGGAATCCTACATCAGAAGATAACAATCTGTCTGCACAATGTGCCCCAGAGACCTCAAGTACACTTCCACACGTCACAGAACATGTGTGGGACATGTGCAAAACCCAGACACTGTCCATGTTATGGAATATAGATCACATACATGGGAAGCAGTGCACATCACTGGCCACCCACAATAGTAACCCAGATGAGTGGATGGTGAATACAATACCCACCTGTGGGGACAAATCCAGGGACTACACCCCTGAGCCACACTGGAGACCATTGTCATGTGGCCTGATGCCAAGGTATTACCTTTGCCTAGCCTTGTACAGCAATGAACCTAGGCATCTCAGTAATGGCAAGTGTGTGTGTGTGTGTGTGTGTGTGTGTGTGTGTGTGTGTGTGTGTGTGTGTGTGTGTGTGTGTGTGTAGATTAATGATTTTGAAGCCATTCACAATCACTGCACCTCTCATTGCCCTAATTTACCATGCCTGCTAATGTCATTCACATTGAAATAAACCTTTGGCCATGTATCAGGCATATAAGCTCTTTGGTGCTTGTGATAACTGAGTAATACAGTAGTGCAGCAAACTAGTTAGGTAGGAGCTCTAATCCTGATCCTGCCAACTGTGATAATGTGTATGTTTCCCCTGAGAGTGTGTGTGTCTTCATTGACACCTGCTTTTGCGGACATTCCCACATACTACACTTCCATTATCCCTCCTTTAGCACTGTTGCTGATGTCACTCACCTTCAAAAATACCTTTGGACAGCTCTCCAACATGTAACCTCCCTGGCATGTGCAATAACTGCATAACACTGTAATAGCAATACATAATCAGGTAGTGGTTTGAAACTCAGTACTGATAAGTGTGTGTGTTATTAGTATCCCGTGTGGATGTTGGGGTGATTGTGTAATGATCGAATCCATTGCAGTGTGGGTTTTGCTACATCATTATATTGAGGACCTATATGTCCCATTGCCCACATTACAAGGCCAACAGTTTTCAAACACTGTAGAGGTTGTTGTAGACAATCCTCAGCCATACATGTGTACAGCCATGTGCAATTACTATGTGATAGTATGGATTAGTAAACAATATAGGCAACCATTATAATACCCAGATACCACTCTCCACCCACAGATCATATGCAAACATGCTTGACTCTTACTCTCTTACTCCCTTCCTTTCTTACTTTGTCTCTGTGTCTCTCTCTCTCTCTCCCTCTCTGGCAGATGTGGAAAAGTACATCTGTTTTGTATAGGAAGCAGCTTGAGTTTTGTAAGTAATGCTCATGATCAGCTGATGGCCTGTGCATAAATTGCAGTCACCCACTTGCTAATTGCATGTGGAATAGCTGTGGTATCCTTCCTATAGCCAATTGCATGGAAACACACTCCTATAACTAAGCACTTCATGTGGGTGTTGGCCCTTTTCCTTCACTTTGAGCAGGACTCTTCATGTGGGTGTTTGACAAACAGCATCACAGAGGGTAGTTGGAAATACCTCTTACAACATACACTGTGGAGCAGGCCAACAAACAGGAGGGGGATGTTCTAGACATGGGGACAGAATGTAAGTATTGCTGTTCTACATTTGAAGTAATGTTGGTTTAACAGGTTTTGTGTGGATATGGCTGTTCTACATGATTTAAATTCTGGCATGACAGTGTTATGTGGTTAAGGAAACTCTCACCTGTAGGGCTATCTGCAGACTGGCCAGAGTTTTGAGTCTTACATGTGTTGTGTTACTCACACATTTCCTATCTTTAGAAATGCCGTAGCATACTCTGATGATTGCAGTCAGTATATGGTGACATCCATGTGAGTTACTGACTTCATATCCCTCAGAAGGGATATGTCACAACAAACCCTGTTACACCAGGAAATGTCTCAGTTTATCACAGCAATATGTCAATATTGGCCCTGTGTTTGTGCCTCCGTCCCCCAAGTCTGTCACCCTTTGTCTATATGTCATGCAGTAAGAGGTGCATATGTACAGTACATCATTATTTACTGACATCATACCTAATAACAAGCCAGTGAGATATCGGACTGCTAGACATGTTATGTATAGTAGGCCTTATATTTGAGGACAAAACCTGGACATTCTGTTGTAGTGTGTACAATACTGAGGTCGGTGTACTTATGGTGATTGTTGACAGAGTGTCTGTTGTGAATATGTTACTTGGCCTGTGTACAGAGTGTGGTAGATGTCATTGTTCTTGGTCCTGTTCTATCTGATGTTGTATGCTGCTCCAGTTTATGGTACTCTATCAGCGTACATGTTTGAAGGGCCAGACTGACACATGTCCCATACCACAGTCAGGCATCAGACTACACTGTGTATTGGCCCAGTAAATGTAAAGTTACTGTGTGTGTGACACATATGAGGATGGATTTGTTCACACAGTCCATATACTGTAATATTAATTAGGCTTACCATAATGTCACTGTGATTGCATTGAGATTGGTTGTGGGTAATCACTTTCACACTGGTGTCTGTTACTCCATGCTGTTACATGCCTGTAATGGCTGCTATATTTGCAAGTACATGTGTATTTCCTCATAAGAAACCTGGGTCAGTGTTGTGGCAGTCTCCCTGTAGTTTGCACAGTTCTTTGTGACATGCCTAGCAGCTCAGTGTATTTACCTAGTGTGATGTTATGTCCAGATATTTGTCAGATGTACTGTTGCCTGGCCACCATAAATGTTGCATATTTCTGACAAAGCAGTGGGATGCTGTAAAGATGTAGGTCAGTATCAGAAGTGACTTCCCATACAACATGTCTGTTAACACAACCCCTGTTACTGTAGCAACATTCTATATTTATACCTGCAATATTTACATGACATCCCCTTGCACTAAGAGGTTGTGACTATTGGTGCTGAGGTATGACTCCACTACATGTTATGGGCATATGCTTTATATATATATATATATATATATATATATATATATATATATATATATATATATATATATATATAGTTTATATAAATGTCTATATATATATATATATATATATATATATATATATATATATGTGTGTGTGTGTGTGTGTGTTTGTACATGTATACATATATCTACATATGTATGGATATATATATATATATATATATATATATATATATATATATATATATATATATATATATATCCATACCCTTGTTATCTGTAAACATGAGTGTTGTATATACCTTCCCAGATGTATCCCACCATATTTATCTGATATGTGTGTATTTAGATACAACAACATACTGATTCAACAATATTTTCACTAGCAAGTACTACACAATTATAGAAGTCAAAGCAGTTGTTCACTACTATTCAGTATGTGTACTGACAGATATATTGAAAAAAAACAACAAACATCTTCCCAGTTGTGATGGTTTAGTGGTTAACTGCTGTGACTATAGTGTCCTGGGTTCAACACCTACAAAGGCTGTTTATTTTGTTGCTCGGCAGAACAAGGACTGTTGGATTCAGAGCGGTTAAGGCAGTTTTGAGCAGCTTTAAGTGGGTTTGTGCAGGTTTGTGTGACAGTAAGTGGTGCTATCATATGGTTAAACGAATAGGTGCTTACACCGTGTAGGCTTCACTTACGAGTGCGCATATCTGCTTAGCGTTTATATTTAAGCAATGCATACACCTAAGAAGCATGGCTCAGCCCTGGTAACCAGTGATGGCATTCCAGTCTGTTGAAATAGCAAGTTCATAGGTTCATAGGTTGATACTAGGCTATCTGCCCTAGGGCATTTACAAGCCTAGCTAGAGTGTGTTTGGCTTTTGCCACCCTTCTTAGATTAGTTGACTGTGCCTCTGTATAGTGGGTCACAGAAGATAGCCCATTTAAGGTTAGTTTACCGTGCCTCTGTCTATCAGTGACACAGAAGAGATCCCAGGGGTAAATTTACGATCTCCCATCCAAACGTCAAGATTCTTCTTGAAGAGGGTCATTGAGGGGCTCTGTCTGACATGGATTGGGATTTTGTTCCAGAGTGAGGGGAGCCTCTGGAATATGAATCTGTCCCTCCAGCATGTTCTGTTTATTTCTGTGCTGAGGTTTAAGTCACTGAAGCGTGTAGTTCTAATGGATTTGGATTTCTTGAGGTGGAGCATGTCTATTAATTCTGGGTTGGACATGGCTTTATACATCAGGCACAGAACGCCTCTGAGTAGGCGGTAAGCAACTGAGGTTAATGGCATCTTTAATAAGTGTATTTAATTCCATGTACATAACATGCTTCTATGTGCTGTCATTACAGTAGCAAGGGGTGTGAGTATACTGTATGGGACACCTGAGTATATATGGCTAGTACAACAATCTTTTCCATTTGTTTGTGTTTCATACATGGTTAGTATCCCAGGTTATATGCAGTCACACTTGCATGTATTGTATCATTACGTTACTACTGTTAACAATGCTTTCCCAAGTAAGAGTAGATTGCAGATTGCAGTACTGGAACCATACACCCCTGCATGCAAAGCTGGACTCTGAGTACTGACTATCATGTTCTTGGTGTGTGAGCTGTGTGTTATTAAGGATTTGTTACTGGATATTGATCTGATATGTGGATATTAACTGTAGACTACTATGTGTATAGGACATGTAATTGAGGGCTGCTGTCATGTAGTAATGGCATAACAATCAGTTTCAGACATCTATCTGTCAAAACATTCATCCTAATGCATAACCTGTTGGCTAGCTGATTTCTGGCTGTCCTCTGTACAGATGTGTAGATGTCAGGTATCCATCTTAGCTGCTCACAAACAGTCTGTGCTTGACTGACACTGACATGTCTGCCCAGCTGTGTTATGAATACCACAGCTAGGAAACCCCACCCTGTATGCACCACATGCCATGGATACCTCAACTAGACTACCACAGTTAACAGAACATGCTTGGGTACAGGTCTCCAGACCAGACACTGGCCATGTTATGTAATATATGTTGCATACATGTCAATTGGAGCACATCACTGGCCCTCTGCAAGAGACAACCAGATGATTGGATCTTGCATTTAACTGTCACCCTGAAGATCACTCACGTGGCATCAGTTGATAGATGGCCTGCTGACAAATGTCAGTTGGCATGATACAACTGTACCCACATCCCCTACTCTTTTCATCTCTTCATGGACAATATCCTGGTACACACCTAGGAACACCTGCACCTATGGACCCCAGTACTGACAAATGTGTCAGTGTGCATTACTGAAAATAACAGTGTCTGTGTGCTTGTAAACTTGTAGTTGATAATACCCTGAGGGCCTTCTCACCCACTACACCCCCCATTGCCATAGTTAGAAATGGCTGCTGCTGTAATGGACATTAAGTGTACCTTGTTAAACTCTTCACCCTATGGGCTACCTGGATCATGCAGTACCAGCACAACACTGTTGTATAAATAGGTAGATAGGCGTGGGTTACCCTCTGAGTCCTGGCAAGTGTGCATATGTGTGCAAGTGTGTACATTCTCCAAATACAATACGCCTTGCCATACAGTATAAGGGATAGTGATGTTGCTGACATTAGGAGAGCCATGACAAACCATCACCCTACTATTCCTGTGGCATGTGCAATAAATGCATATCCCTGTAGTAGCACTGATGAGATAGACAAGGGATTGTATTGCAGTCCTGGTCAATGTGTGATTGTGGGTATGTCAGAGTATTATCATGGGTTTCAGTGAGTAAAATATCCAATGTGGGGTGTGGGTGCTGGGTATACTGTCTTTACACCATGGTACCCCTAGTACATGCCACAAGGTCCACTGTATGAGGACCACTGTCACCATCAACCATACAGGTAACTGATCATACTATCCAGCCCAATGATGCATGTTGCTGTTGTTGTTGTTGTTTGTCTTTCGGCTTTTCCCGGTAAGGGGTCGCCACAGTGGAACTCCAGTCCGCTAATGATTGGCAGTAGATTTTTACGAAACTCCGAGGTGCCAGCTCGATGCCCAACCTTCAACGAAGGCATGCCCATTTACACACGCATGGCTTTTGAATGCTACCCAACTGCAGGGAGGACATGCAGACTCCACACAGAAGGCAATCCCAAGTCCAGCCGAGACTCGAACAGGAGAACCTCTTGCTGTGAGGTAACAACGCTACTGCCGTACCACCGCGGCATAGCCCAATGATGCATGTGCTGTGTGCAAATTATCTGTAACATAATGGACTCACTGGCAAGGTAGTTAGCACTGATAAACTCAGATCTCTCAGATGTGTCTATGACTATGTGTTTGTCAATGTGTATATGACAGTATGACATACTACGTATTGTTCATTAACACCCAGTACATCCCTCATTAGCATACTGTACAAGGCCTGGTGATGTTCTTCACTTAACAAGAAACTCAGGACACACCTCATCTTAAAAGCTGTGTGGTGTGTACAATTAAGGCCAAACACATTAGTAGCAATAAGTACCTAAGTAGGGGTTCTACTCTCAGTGTTGCCAAGTAAGTGTGTGTGTATGTGAAGGGATCTACTTCACTTTGAAGAAAATACATGTCCCAGGAGGTCATCTGTCCAAGAACTGACTGGCAAATGCTAACATTTCAAAGGAATCATCCTGTGGAAATTCATTCCATCAAAACTAGTAGTAGATGTGTAACTGCCCTCTTCCCCACTGTATATCTGTATATATAGTTGGGTGTGGATGTTGTGGACACACCCACCCTCATTAGGGTTATTGTTGTGTGCATCCCCCCGCTTAGTCTGCTGTAATACTGTACAGTTTATGTTAGCAGGTTAAGTAGTTGTCAATCACACTATGTGAGGTTCTACACCACCCCACACCCTCCAAAGTGGAGGTCTGTGCCACCCACACCAGCACACCTATGTTTACCAACTCCAGGACTGCACTACATTGGGGAAGGGGACATATACACTTCCAATACCATTGTCAATGACATTAAACTAGCAGACTGATTATTTACTGATGTGATAATTGACTCTCCAGCTGACACAGACATCCTCCAAAAGGGTCTCACTGAGACGGATACCTGGTGTCAAAATCATGGCCTCAAGCTAAATGCCAAAAAGTGCATAGTCATCCCCTTTGGAAAAAACAAAGTACCCACAAACTACCACATAAGTGGTAGTCCCCTAAATATGGAAGACGTAATAAGGGATCTGGGGACCCAAGTAGATAGTAATATCACCTTTGATAATCACATTGCCAAAGTGGTTAGAAAATCCTTCTACGTGGCCCACCTAATCACAAAAGGGTTTGCATCCAGATCAAAAGAGGTCATTGTGCCCTTCTACTCATCACTCATCAGACCCATCATAGAGTACAACGCTCCATCTGGGATGTACCTTAAAAGACACCTGCAACAGCTGGAAAGACCACAGAAGTACCTCACCAAGAGGATCACTGGCCTAAAACAGATGCCCTATGCAGCTCGACTGAAGAAATTACAGCTGTACTCGGTTGCTTACCGCCTACTCAGAGGTGATCCCTGCTTGACATACAAGGCCATGTCCAACCCAGAATTGATGGACATGCTCCATCTAAAGAAAACCTTATCCACGCGAGACACACACTTTAGGGATCTAAACCTCACCACAACAATAAATAGGATGTGCTGGAGGGATAGATTCCTGTCCCAGAGACGTCCCATGCTTTGGAACAAGATCCCAATCTACATTAGGCAGAGCTCCTCGCTAACACTCTTCAAAAGAAACCTTGACAAGTGGATGGGAAACAGAAAGTTTTCCCCAGGGATCACTTCAGTAGCTCTGCTGGACAGTGGTACAGGGAACTAATGTAAGGGGATGGCGAAAGCCAACACATTCTGGCTAGGGTTATAAATGCCTTCGGGCAGATAGCCTAGTACCTACCTATGAACCTATGAACCTATGATGTTTTGCCTATTTTGTCTTGATGGAATTACATGGGCTAAAATTGGTTCACTGCAAAATCAAGTACATCCATGTGTACAGTATTCTCTCTGAATTGCATCAATGCCAAAGCCTCTGTGTGTGTGTTATACACAAACATGTGGTGTGTGCCACCCAGTACACTTACCATTGTCCACTGTAGAAGGGCTGATGACATCAGCCACCATGCACTCACCTGTATACACCCCTCAGACCTATCAACCATGTGGCGCATGCAGTAACTGTTATACATACCTGTTACTTGTGTTCAGCTGTACCCAGGATATGACACAGTCAATGTGTCACCACAGTGCCATACCCCTTGCAGGAAACAACAGCAGACCAACATCCTGCTGACATATAGACACCTATTACACAAACTGAATACATTATGGAGACCACAATCATTCAGTGTTAATAACAGCTATAATGCATCATGGCTGGACAGCTACACATCCTGACATGTAAGCATTAAACTTTCCTGCTGAAAACATGTTACACAGTATTACATTGCTACACCTTAGTACATTCACCTTGTACATCAGAACTATATTAACCTGTCTCTGCATTGATGGTATGGATAACAGAGATGTGGCACAGGTATCATCATATGCACAAGGTGTGTTGTGGGTTTGTCAGAGACCTAAGCTGAGACATTTTGTTGACATCATGTGTGTGTGTTAGTGGGTTTTATTATCAATTGGGCTGTGCAAATGTGGTGTGTTTAGGTATGGAAGTGGCCGAGCTGTGTTGGTGATGTGTGTGTGTGTGTGTGTGTGTGTGTGTGTGTGTGTGTGTGTGTGTGTGTGTGTGTGTGTGTGTGTGTGTCTATGCACACAGTTCTGCCATGTGGCTGCACTATACAAGGGTTTGTTAGACAGCTGCAAACCATACATGGCAGGGTGTGCAGTTCACTGTCTCTGGCCATGAACATGAGAACTGTGCCTGCCAGGGGTTCCACGGACACTACCAGGTACAAGCCCAGAGATGGTACTCTCCCCGATGATGATAAATGTCCGCTGGATCCGAATCCCTGTTGGGACCAGCCAGTACCACGTGCACATGGCTTCCTGTGTTGTGGTGTGGACAGCACCCCCTGCAGTGCTGGTGCTGGTACTGCCACTACGGAAGCAGCTGTGTCTTGTTGCACGTCCACGTAGACCTCTGCCTCTTGATGTTGCTGACCTATGTCCATGTGGCTGTCACCCTACTCCCACCATATGCTCTAACACAGACATTGCACAGTCAAGGATTCCCAACATCTCATCCAACCATCTATCCAGGACCTCTGCAAAATAATGGTGGGCACCTGCAAGATCATGGATGCTGTCAATAGCAGCAGAATGAGTAGCCCTCTGGATCCTCAGACTCTGTCTGGTATAACATTCCATAGGTGCCTGTACCTCCATGATGGCCCAAAACATGCATCTGGTGACACCTGTTGTGACACTTCTGCCAGGGGCATGATGGCTAGCAGCCCTCCTATGAGCACCCCTGTATGTCTGCCTGTGCGTACCTCGCCGGTCATCTGGCTATGGCTGCTGTGCACAGACACACTTGCCATAGTCACCACACTGTCCTGTCCCACGCCACCACCCACCAACTGTCCCTCATCTATGGCCACTGGTGATGGGGTATGTATAGGCAATGTGACTGTGTGTGAGGATGGGGTGGATAACAGTGGGATGTTAAATGATGGCACAGCTTCAGGCCCTGACAACCCTGTCTGTTCCTCACCATACCTATTATCATTGTCAGAGTCTGTATGGACACTAACATCAGTTTGCCTGCAGGAAGGACCATGACCCACCTCGCCACCTGTGAGAGGAAAACAAAAAATGTAATTTAAGACCTGTACATCATTGCTTACCTCTACACACACTCACACTCACACACACACACACACACACACACACACACACACACACACACACACACACACACATATGTACACACATACACTTACAGGTGAGGTGGCACAAAGATATTACACAGACCTCTCATTACCCAACTGTCAACATGCATGACATATGGCACTCAGCAGCATGCACTGCAGCTATACTCAATCCCTGTTACCAACATTATACATCTCTGTGATGCATGAATTGTGTTAGTAGGTGATGTCCCTTCCCCTGGAACACACTGCACCCATGTACACAGTATTGCTGTGCACCTGTTCAGCACCCTGGCATGTACTGTGCACCATGCCTCACAAGTGCATACACCATTGCTGAATGTGTATATGTGTGGCAGTTATGTTTGCTCTGTTGCTCACAACCCCTGTGTGTTTGGCTGACACATACCTGGGATGATATGAGGACAGATGTCAATAGTGAATGCCTGACCTCTGATTTGCAGATCTCATCATCAGCAGTGCATGTATGAGCAATAAAATCCAATTACACTGACAAACTTCAAAGCTTACTGTGGCTATGAGGAGTGTACACACCCTTATTGACATGCCACCCTCTTCCCTGATATGCAATGGGGCCACAATACTCCATATGTTAACATTACACACACCTGATATGTGACATATGACTTGTGCAATCAAATGCAGTATCAAACAAATATGGTAGTTATGCAGATGCTGATTGAGATGCATACAATATGTGGGTTGCATAAATGTGCACACCCTTAACATGATGGTTTGTTGCAGCACCTGTTAAGTGAACTATAGCAGTCACTATTCCTGGAAGGGGTATACTAGCATGGCACATCTTCACTTGCCATTATTTGGTCACTCTGCCCTACAAATGTCCCCCAACTTTGCCAGATTGCATGGTTAGCTCATGTGCACAGCCCTTGGAAGTCACACAGTGCCGTCATTATTGCTGTGAAGTCAGGGTTATGTCTGGCACAATTCATGACCTTGATTGTGTTCAGATACAGCCATTCATAGCAGGCTTTGGATGTATGCTTCAGTTCACTGTTGTGTTTCAGGATGACACCCCTCCCCATCCTCAGCCTTTTTGCAGATGCGTGACAACTATGGGCCACACATGAGTGTCATTTTGCAGTATCCCAAATTCAGAACACCATTTCTACTGGCCTAGTTCCTCCTAATGAACAGCAAACCTAAAGGTGTACCCTGGCACCAGCAAAGTACAGATGGGGATGGTGGGCCTGATGTGGAGTGAGGTGTTGCTTGTGCAGCACCTGTATCTTTATTAATACTGTCTGTAGGTTTCAGCCTTGGTCTCGGTACACCATTACACATTGCAACACGTGCCTTTGGGAGACTTGATGTTATGCATATGCTACCTGTAGAGAGCCCTGGATGATGTTTCCTATGGAACAACTCTTCAATCTGATTACCCTAACCCATGGGCCACATTTATGCAAAGTCCAGGCAATTGTCGACACAGGTACTGAACAGGCAGTACTTGATAGACATTCCTGCAAGTCCCTCAGTGTTGCTGCATGTTTCTGGGCAGCCTCCATGACCAGTTTGCAGCATGTGTTGTCATCTGTCTTGGATAGGCATCTGTTTATTTTCTACATTAATGTTGCCCCATACTTCCTAGTCACATACATGACTGTCTGCACTGTTTGCCATGGTATATGCAATGGTGAGGTAAGGCTACATCTCCCACTCCTGAGTGCTACCTTTTGAATATGGGATCCATTCCATGGTTTGTAAGATGTGTGCATGCCATGGCTGCCTCTGTTGCAGGTGAGTGTGCAAATGTCATGGACATACTTCTTGGACAGCAGGCCATTACTTGGTGTGACACTGAAGACCTGTACTTGATGAAAGGTGCATACTCAAGAAGAGTGAATGCTGTCAGTACCTCAAATGCTGCTTCCACAATATGTTATTTGGAGTGTGTCCACACATATGCTTCCATTGTTTGTTAAGGTATGTACCCCCATATTTGTTGTCCTAACATAAGTTTCCATATCACACACTCATTGCTCATGTTAGGATCACATTACAGGTTGCAGAAGTTGTGGAATGTGATATTGTGTAGTGGCGGCTCGTGATATTGGACTGCAGGATTGCAACCCCCCAGCTGTGAACCACAATGGTACAGTCCTCCAAATCCTCCATACAAAGTGAATCCAGACTGCTGCCTTACCAGTCCAGATTCAGGAAGAAGGGAGCAGACTGCTGATTCCCCAGAAGTCTATGCAGTGCTAACCACATAGACTGGAAGGGGATTGGACTGCAGAGTCAGCAGTCTCGGCAATTCCAGGAAAGAGCCACAAAACCAGAAGTGTGCATTCCAGTGCAAATGTGAGCTGCAGGAGCTTAGAAAGCTATTGAGTCTTGCCGTGGATTATATCATTGGATTACTTTGCAGGTACCAGAATTGGAAGCAAACTGTGGATTTTAGCATTGGAAGCAAGCTTGTTGTAGGTTCGCGAATGCAGGATGGAAAGCTGTGCATTTGGCAGGAGCTTGTTGCAGGTATGAGATTCTAGGATGGTGTGTGTGTGTGTGTGTGTGTGTGTGTAAAATGCCCCACTCGGTGTGTACTGATGGCTAGCAAGAACTCAGGATACCTGGTGGTGGTGCTTGAACCCTGTACCTTGGCTACAGGTAACAAGATCCTGAATTCCCTACCCACCACCATTTGTGAAGCATTTGGAGATTGTTGCCTCATATTTTGTTCTGTTCTGTTCATTGTAAAATCTGTGGTTTCTGAGCATTTAACTCCTTAAATAGTTGATGGTGCAGTGGTAGCATTGTTGCCTCACAGCTAGAAGTTCTCTGGTTTGATTCTTGGCTGGGGTACCTTCTGCGTGGAGTCTGCATGTCTTTCCTGTGTTTGTGTGGGTTAGCTCTGGTGTCCTCCCATGTTACAAAGACATGTGTCTACAGTATTTCTCTCTGGGCCTCTGCTGTAAATTGGCTTTTGTTCCAAGTCAGATTTTTCTGGTTAACAAATGTGAAATAAATAAAATTGACAGGCATTTGAATTTCAGGCTTCATATTCTTCAGAAAGTACATAGTAACACAAAGCATTTTATTCTAGCAATTTTCTAAGTTTATAAGATGAATATTTGAAATTTGCCCCTATTTTTGGGACTGTATTCCCCCATTATTGGCGTTGTCCAGTTTTTTTGTGCTAAGGTTGAGCGCTATGGTGAGAATTGAATTCAATTAATATGTTTGAGGGCTGTATTCCCACATTACTGGCTTTGTCCAGGTGTTTTGTGCTAAGAGGTTGACAACTATGGTGAGAACTGAATTCACTAAATGATAGCTATTTAAGTTTCAGTCTTCCTCTCTTTCACAAAACAGCTGATTTGGCATAGTGGTATGTTGCTCTGACCATTTTGCACAGGGTACTGAGTTCAAGACTTGGTAGTAAAATGCATGATGGTAATACAGCATTTTATTCTAGCAACTTTCCAAGATTATACAAGCAATGTTTAAAATGTGTCCCTGTTTTTTGGGCTTTTGTCCCTCCCCAATACATTTTGACATTTTTCAGATTTCTTGTGCTGCAAAGTTGAGAGAGACAGCCAAGTGTCGAGTAGATTTTACAAGGAGCTGAGAGCTGCAGGGGAAGAGAAGTTTAGCGCTGCTTATAGTGAGACTGCTTGCATTATTAATAGCACAACAGGTAGTGTACTTGCTTTTGATGCAGAAGGCTGTGGGTTTTACTCCCACAGTATGTAGATGCATTGCTGATATTGTACTGTGTTGTAAACAGGGTGGATGCTGCTGTCTTGAGAATGGCCTCTTTGGTGAAGATACTTAGTAACTATGAACCCGTCCATTATTTGCCATCCATTCCCTATTGCAATATTACTAGCTTATCATTTTTTAATGTAATATAGACAATTTATTCCTCAAGGGCAACAGGCACTTTATTTGTAGATGAAACAATAAAATATAAAGTTGTTTGCTAGCAGCAACCTCTTCATTAGTTACAGATCTGTTTAATGTGGAATTATTTAGATGACTTTTACTTCTGCAGGGATTGTGCATATTTACTGATAATGGTGGATTGTAGAAGTTTGAGTAGACGTTTATGATGGAAATGTTCTCAATTGGGCAGTTTTGTCATTATTTGTGCATGCATTTTGTCTCATTGTTTACTGGAAAAATGTTCAAAACAATAAATTTAAAACACCATCTAACAGCTGTACTGTATTATACAAGGAATATAATGTAATGTAATCAGGAAGATGCACCACAGAACACATGTATGTTTTGTGTGCAAGGGGCCTATCATTTGAAAGTAGCCCAAAGTTAATCTTTATCTGCCACTAGCAAAATGTATTTTCTTTGGATGTGGGTTTCAATGCTGTTTCAATGAATGTGAGTTTCAATGGCTCTTCATTAGTTACAGATCTTTTTAATGTGGAATTATTTAGATGACTTTTACTACTGCAGAGATTGTGCATATTTACTGATACCGGAGGATTGTACACATTTGAGTAGACTTTTATGATGGAAATGTTCTCACTTGGGCAAGTTAGTCATTATTGGTGCAAGCATTTTGTTTCATTGTTTACTGGAAAAATGTTCAAAACAATAAATTTAAAACACCCTCCAACTGTACTGTATTATACAAGGAATATAATTTAACGCAATCAGGAAGGTGTATCACAGAACACATGTATGTTTTGTGAGCAAGGGGCCTATCATTTGAAAATAGCCCAAAGTTAATCTTTATCTGCCACTAGCCAAATGTATTTTCTTTGGATGTGGGTTTCAATGCTGTTTCAATGAATGTGAGTTTCAAGGGCAGAGACGTTTTAATGCTAAGTCTGTTTTCATTGTGAAACTGCATTGCTTTGTTTAGTACAGGTCTTGGTGTTTGTGCTGTAAAATGCAAAATAAAACTTTCAAATGAAGTCCAAATCATTGTAGAAGTAAAGCAGTATGCACATTAGTGTTTATGGTAAATGGAGTGAAATAGCCAAGTAATGGTTCATTGGAATGGCTGCAGGGGGAGGCTCCATTTGACCATGATTTTGTGAGAGGAAAGGGCGGCAAACTCAAAGACAGCCCTGGCTGAACTATACCTCTCAACTGTCCAGATTTTCACAGAATAAATAGATTTTTGCTTCTTATTTTTGGTTCATTCCTCATAAAATTTGTAGTTTTCTGGCAAATCGTTTAGGAATGAAGTCACTAAATAATGAGAGACACTGAGTTTTAGACTTCATAACCTTCAGAAAAATGTATGCTAAAGCAAGACCTGTTGTTCTATCAACTGTCTCAGTTTATACAAGAGCAATTTTTAGTACTGTTTATATGTTCCCCCAATATATTTAGCCTTGTCCAGAATTCCTGCATTAACAGGTTGAGAGGTGCGTGCAGATAAATTGCTTTATAGAATTAGGCATATCCAAACCTCTCAACTGTCCCTGATTTTGGCTCAAAATGTTGTTCTTTCCCTAGTAATCCCTCCAAAAAATGGCAATTTTGGAAGAAAACGTGGAGGGTTTACAATTAATAAATAACTGTAATAATTATAGATTACTTTTATTTCAGAAATGCATATAGATTATTTTATTTTGTCAGCTGTTTAAGTTAGCAGTACTAATATTTAAAAAGTGTCCCTTCTTTGACAGGTTCCCAGCTGTATTGTGTGGCTATTTTATATTTTTGCATCACATTTTTGGTACATTTTTCATAAAATTGTGGGGTTTTTTTGCAAATTAGTGGCAAATCATTAAAGACTGAAGTTAGAAAATAATGAAAGACATTTTAGTTTCAGATTTCATACCCTTCAGAAAATTCATATTAATGCAAAACCTACTATTCTATTATCTTTCTACGTTTATAAGAGCAATATTTAAAAAAATGTCCTTATTTTTGAGCCTTTGTCCTACGTCTATGTATGGCTTTGTCCATATTTCTTGCTCTGAGGTTGAGAGGTATGACAAATGTGTCAGGGCCATCACAGTCAACCAGAGACATTTCAAATTGTGACATACTTGTTGCACCCCACTGCCCCATGTAGTGACTCTGGATGTGTCCAAGCAAGGCAAAGAGCAATTACGCAGTGTAAATGTGCAGAGTATCCCCCCATCCAAGGTAGATACAAGTACTACAGTGGCTTTTCATCTGTCCTTGATGTTGCAGAATGTTCTGGTTTCTGTCATATTTTTATACTGTTGATTTATGCTTTTTATTATTCAGAAAGTGCCTGTTTCTCTGTCTTTAAGTAGCAATGCTTTAATGACCATTAGGTAAGCTTGTCTGAGATTATAAGATGCAAGTAAGCTTTAATAAGCATACTGTTAAAGAATTACCAACATTGAAAGCCTTTCTGTTGTTGCCATGCAGAGAATACTTACATAACTAGATAACGTATATACCTTTGGTATTGAAATGCATACAACACTATTTGTAATAAAGGACAGGATTGCATTATTTTAAGAAGCTCATTACATTTGTTGGAGACTTGCAGTCATCTTTGCAAGCTTTACCTGTAAACTAAACTGCCAATCTATCATGTGTGGCCCATAACCTGTGCAGCAATCCTTTAAGCAATGTATCTTGAGCTTATTTCTTGTTTGCTTTTCATTTTTTTTTTTACTTTGATCATGTTTTCCCCATGAAACAAGTAGATAGTTATCAGGCAGCAGATCTTTTTTGGATAAGAAACATTTTTACAAGTGGGGGTATCACAGAGATTGCTACTTTCATTATGTTATTTGGTACTTTAATAAAGCTGAATATAAATTATAATTAGAACTGCAGTGCAAGGAGAAGCTGTTTGAGTTGAGTGCTGCTTGTTTTTCTTATACTTTATTTTGATTGCTATTCCAGTAATGTATTTAAAAAGTAATTTATTTTTTCATGCCTCACAACCTTTTTGTTTCCATCTAGATATTAAGTAAGCTGTCATGCAGCCAATGGATTGAAATATGTTTTTTCTTCTACACTTCATTTTGTCTTGATTGGACTCTCATAATGATGGTTTGGCACCCAGGGCAGCGTATGTAATTAAAGTTACAGTGTTTGTAGTTTTGAGCATAGCTCCTCCCTTTCTAGTTAGCCACACCCCTTCCCATTGACTCCACCCATTCAGCTGTCTCCTGCAGCCTCCCTTTGATTTGAAGTCACCAGCTGCCACTGGTATTGTGATATGCCATTGTGCAGATCTGTAACAGTTACCATTGTAATAGTGGTATATACACTGTTGTAGCCACTGTATAAGGGTAATGTTTCAGACATGTCTCTACAGTAGGCCATTTGTCCCACCATTATGTTCATCTCTGTCCACACATCTTGCACTGACAGGTTGTTAGTTATACTGCAGGACTCTTATATACCCTTCAGATATGCCACCATGGTGACCACTGTGATGCAGTGCAGTTAACAGCAACAATAAGTGAACATGTACATCATGCATTATGGGTAGGTGTGTTAAATGTGTGCATGGCAAATACAATGGCCATAATATGGCCAGTGCATTGGCAATCCAAAAAAAAAAACTAATAAAACCACAAGCAGGAAGAGAAAGTCACAAACCACAGGATGCAGGCAATAAGAGCCAAGGAATCCACATGAAAAGAGGGTTTCCAGCCAAAAAATGAAGTAGCAAGTACACTAGGAACTCCAACATTGCATTCAATTAAGGCTGAAAGCAACACAGGAATAAAAAAGAAAAGAAAAAAGACAAATGCAGCACTATCTAAGTTAGACATAAAAACTATCCTAAATAGATATAAAATGGATACAAAATAGCCCAAAAATACATAATGTATTTAACCCAATGGCAAAACAAAAACTCCCAACTATCATGACACATATAAAATTACTTTTTACTTAGATTCTGGTTTTATATACTTTATATATTTAAATTGTTACATAACAGTATTCTATAACTTATTCTAGTCTAGTTTTATTTTGGGATGGTTACATCTGTGGCTACTGTAATTCAGTTAATTTTATGCATTACTGCTGCATTTGTCTTTTTCTTTTCTTTTTTATTCCTGTGTTGCTTTAAGCCTTAATTGAATGCATTTGACTAGATCAGGAAATAAAATCATGTTAAAAAGTGGTTAAAAGAATGCATTTCTGTAGTTTGTATCTGATGAAGTTCCTGTTATTATTTGGGATGAAAGCGCTTATATCTACACTTGTTTCTGTTGCAATAAACTAAAAGTGATTATTGGAGTTCCTGGTGTACTTGCTACTTCATATTTTTTGGCTGGAAATCCTCTTTTGGTGTGGATTCCTTGGCTCTTAATGCCTGCATCCTGTGGTTTGTGACTTTCACTTCCTGCTTGGGGTTCCATTTGTTTTTTTTTATTACTATTTGTTTTGGTCGCAAAGGATGGAGGCAGAGCAAGCCAATGGTGTACTAAATGCGACAAGCAATGGAAATGGTTCTATGTCCATTAATGAGTCTATTGGTGAGCTTACTTTACTTATACAGCAGCTAAATCAGCGAATGGATTATTTTGAGCAGATTTTGCTGACACAGATGTCCTTACACCCCACTCCAAGTACTTCTACACAGCATTTATAAATGGAGGGCACTTTTCAAACAGCTGTGCACCCTAACTGCAATGTTATTAGGAATTTGGAATCAAGACTGGATGTTAGCAGCACTAAGGTTAGTAACATGCTTACAGAACCTGTTTTAAACAGCAATAACCCCAACCAAAGATATGATGTTGTTTTAACTGACTGGTTTAAAGACAGTACTGTCTTTTCACAGACTCTGGCCATAAATACTATTTCTTTGAACGACCGGCTTTCTGCTTTTGAGTGTTTGTTGCTTAAAATAAAAAAACTGCAAAAGGAAAATGCATATGTTAAAGAATGCATAAGACTAGAGTTTGTACCAAAGGGTTTACGCATCTGGCGTTACCCTACTGGCCTCATCCCAGGTTCAAATTTTCACAAGGAACTTATCAGTTTATTTGACAAGTTTGGACTGAATATATGGACATGATTATTAAACATAACCAAGAAGAAATTGACAAACTTAGCCAAAAGGTGTCTGTCTTGGATAAACAAATTGTTAATGACTCAGCCTTCAACAATAACAAATTTGAATATAATCATATTTTTCACTCAATTAAGGAGCAAATGGTTTCTATTAAGAACAGAAAGGTTAAAAAAATTGGCTAGAGATGAAAGGGACTATGCAAATCATGTGATATATCCTCCGCCCACCCTCACAGGAATGGCATATGAATAGGCCCCATGATCAGGACAATGTACCATTTCATGACATTAACACTGAATTTGAGCAGGAATCTATGGAGGAACATTTTTTAGGGGAAGAGAATTTCCCACAGCTAAGAAGGTCAGAACACCTTATGAATCAATGGGGTACCAACTACAACCCTCAGATGAGACAACAACAATTTTCTCATCAGAGAGGCAATGGCCGAATGAACAGAGGGGGTTACAAGAACTCATGGGGGGGGGGATGATGCCTGATAGAGTTGTACCACAGTGTATTTTGGACAATGAATTCAATATCCGAGCTTCTCTTGTGCATATTGATTTCAACAGCACTGGTGATTTTAAAGTTTATAATTTTTCTGATGTAGTACTAAATGTTACATGTGACCTTTTGGCTAAAGACTTTATGTTTATCCCCAGTCATCGTGCCAATGTTGTTAACACATTATTGGATCTTAAACTATATGTTAGAAAATTAAATTTAAATTTAATGGTTCAAGGTGTGGAACATGTATGTGAACCATTTAAAATTTCCAGCTCATACAATCCCCCCCCCCCCCCAATTCACCCTGTCCTGGCCTCTTTGAAAGAATCTGTGAATTAGACATAAGAAATTTATGCTATAAATCCAGAAGTAAGAATTTTACCATGAATCTAACTAGGGACGAAGAAAATGAGTTAGAAAGGTTGAAACAAATGCATGGTATTAGAATAATGAAACTGGAAAAGGGGGGGTTGTTATTATGAAAACTGATGATTATATTTCAAAAATGAAGACTATTTTGAACACTGAAACTTATTGCAAGAATTCTTTGAATTAACTTAATGGTTCATACAGGAAAATTAATGGATTCCTCCAGGACCTGTTTATTGAGGGGTCCATTACTATTCATGAATTACATTACTTGTTGGTTGAATTTCCTATTACACCAACCATCTTTGGACAACCTAAGCTCCATAAAAACATTCAACGGCCCCCCCATGCACCCAATTGTGGATGCTAGGGGTTCAGTCACCCACCCTCTTGCAAAATTTCTGGATGTTCAGTTAAAGCATTTTTTACATGAGGAAACTCATTTATGTATTGATTCATGGGATTTTCTCAGTAAAATAAATAATATCAGTTTCAACCCAGATGTTCTATTTATTACAATAGATGTGGTTGATTTATACATGCAAACATTGCTATGCTTGAATGGGAGAAGAGAATTTTGAGGAGATATCCTATTTTCCCATTTTGTCACACTTTTTCATGAGATATTTGGATGATATCTTTATTTTATGGGAAGGCCCCAAAGAACAAGTTTCTGAATTTTTAGATTACATCAATTTGACCACCCCTTTTTTGAAGTTTACCCATAATTTTAACAATACAGAGATGTCATACCTAGATGTATTATTAAAAAAAGATACAGTAGAAGAAAGATTTGTGGCTGAAATATTTAGGAAGGAAACATATTCCAACAGTTTCCTTCATTATGATAACTGTCACCCCTTACACAGAACTGTGCTGTGTAAAAGGACAATTTGTACGAGTAGCATGTATGATTACTGCATGGACAGCCTTTATTAATGAGTGCCACAATTTGAAAGAAATGTTCCATAAGAAAGGGTATCCCTTACAGTTAATTACCAATAGTATGTCTGAAGTGAGAACTAAAAGAATACAGGGCCATTTTTTGCCAATTCTGGGTACATCTAATTTGAGTCCCTTCAATACTATGTCAGTCACTTCAGAGATGATGACAGTAACAAATGTCCCCAATTCCACTCAGAATTTGAACTATCAAACTAATGATATTCCAGTTGGGAATAATGGTAATTCCACGGAATTTGTAGTTATTAACTACAACTCTAGCTTTTCTACACCTTTTTCATGTGATGCACAACACATAAGGGACATTCTCAATAAAAAGTGGATGTTACTTAATCATGAGAGGGACCTCTTTAACATTTTGGTTGAGAAACCTTTGTGCATATTTAAAAAGGGGCATAATTTAAAGAACATTTTTGAGCACACATCTAGACAACTCAGATATGGACATATGTTCAAGTGTGGAACTTGTAAATTTTGTTTACACATTTTTTGGGAACTGATATGTGTAGAATTAATAATGTCATGGTTAGGATCCCAGGTAGATGCAGTTGTGTTACAGAACGGGTAGTCTACTGCGCTATCTGTTCAAATTGTCCATGTTTTTACGTTGGTAAAACCAAACGTAAACTTAAGATCAGGATTAGTGAACATTTGAGAGACTGTTACTGTTACACATCCTTATTTGGAAGGAAGGAAGTTTCTCTGCTTACCAGTGGGAGTGGGAAGCACTGAGCAGCCTATTTGACCAATTTGGTGTGGTTTCAGCCAGAAACTAGTAGTCCATTGGCCGTTTTGGGCCAGTTCCTAGCTTTTTTCAGCCCCCTGCTATAAAACACGCTAAACGCTCGTTAGCGCGATTTAGCGCAGAGTTGCCACTGTAGCACACAAGAGCTAAAACCAAACGTAAACTTAAGATCAGGATTAGTGAACATTTGAGAGACTGTTACTGTTACACATCCTTATTTGGAAGGAAGGAAGTTTCTCTGCTTACCAGTGGGAGTGGGAAGCACTGAGCAGCCTATTTGACCAATTTGGTGTGGTTTCAGCCAGAAACTAGTAGTCCATTGGCCGTTTTGGGCCAGTTCCTAGCTTTTTTCAGCCCCCTGCTATAAAACACGCTAAACGCTCGTTAGCGCGATTTAGCGCAGAGTTGCCACTGTAGCACACAAGAGCAGCAGCGGTTAATCAGGGTTAAACTATTCGGGCTACCTAAAGTCCACTCTTCAAATTTTCATTAAAACAGCCTTCCTTGAACTGTACTACTGATCTTACCAGCGTATCCTATAACTAAAAAGTTCATCTCTACTTGATTCCTAAGTAGATTATTCTCTATCTGTAAAACCTAGCACTTGCTCCTACAGTACTTTCTCACCTTGATATAGCACTTTTATTATAGATAGTACCCCACCAGCCTAAAACCCCCTTCTCAATCACCCACATCCCCCCGGAGTCTTTTTTTAAGTTTTTGTCTATTCCTTCTAGAATGTCGAGGGATCAGTTGCTAGTGTCCTCTCCTGCTCAGCTGGTGAACCTGGGAATATTGAGGCACTGTTACAATTGCCTCATGTACACAGACAACCCTCTCCTTCTCCCACAAAACACAAATACATGCGAGAGATGCAACTATACAGCCAAACTGGAGGCTGAGCTCTCTCAACATAGGACTGGCAAGACCAGACAGGAGGAGAAGGTAACAACACACACCACATACCCAGTCTCACATAGTACTATCACAACTTCAAATCATACACATAAACACACAAAGACATACTCGGAGGCTCTGATCAAAAATCTACCAAAACAGCAGAGGCCACCAAAGCAGACACCCAAACAACTACCACCTCAGGACACAACACATGCAACACATAGACCACACAGTCAGTGTGCCAAACAGTCACAGCCCTTAAGGCCAAACACAATGCCAGACACACTAGTCATTGGTGACTCCATAGTCAGACACACTGACATCCCGCTCACCAGATTGAGTAAGGAGAAGGTCACAGTAAGCTGCCTGTCGGGCGCTAGAATCTGCCACATAACGCAAGCACTCAGGTCTCTCAACAGCAGGTACAAGTACGACTCAGTCATTGTCCACGCTGGTGTAAACGACCTGAGACGTACCTCCTTGGACTACATGAAAAGAGACATTGAGGAGCTCTCTGATTATGTAGCTCAGGCAGGTATGACCCTGACCTTGAGCAGTATCCTACCTTCACCAAGAATGATGCCACAATACAGAGATAAGATGATCAGCTTTAATAATTGGCTTAAACTCTGTTGTCATTCAAAGGGGATCCAATGTCTGTCTGCCTGGGATGACATGCTGGACAAGCCACGCTGCTTCGCAAGGGACGGCTTGCACCTGTCACCCCTGGGCTTCGGATATTGGCAAAGGCTCTTGCCACCCCTATAGTGCCTTTTAGGCAAGGCTCAAATTCTAAACCTACCACCCTAGAACACAAAAAGGAAAAAACTAAGGGTAATGCTGCTCAATGCCAGAAGTCTCAACCTCAAGATGCACGCACTCGAGGCCCTTCTCAGTATGGAGAACATCGATGTCTGTGCTGTGACTGAAACCTGGTTCAAGGCTCCTGAGAGCACCCCAGCACTATCAGGTTTTACCTCATATCATGCGTTCCAGCCCCAAAATCCAGACAACACCAAGAAAGGAGGGGGGTGTCCATATTCATCAAGGACACCCACACCTCAAGGTTGGTGGCAACGCACGATGCATCGGAGACCATCCAGGTGCAATTAACCATAGGCAAGACTGCTCTGCAATTTGTAGCATGTTACAGGCCACCCTCTCAAACTCAGGAACCTCACATACATTTATCCCCTCCAGTGTTTTCAGGAAAGCTATCTCCAAACACCATCATACTAGGTGACTTCAACTACCCTAATATAGACTGGGATCATTACTCAAGCCCAAACACTCTAGCCCAAAGGTTCCTGGAGTTCATAAATTCAAATGCCATGGAACAACTAGTCACCATTCCCACAAGAGGTGAAAACATACTTGATCTCATCATCACGAACATGGGATCACAATGTTCAACACCGGAAGTATACCCCTCACTGGTGAGATCAGATCATAAACTAATCTCACTGGAGGTCCTCATCCCGCCCCCACCTGAGATAAAAAAGACCACAGAGAAGAACTTCTCAAAAGCCGACTTCACACTTCTAAAGACTAGTGTGGTCTCCTTTAAGGCCCCCGAGCCGGCGGAAAACATTACTCAAGCCGCTGAATCTCTTACAAATGCCTTCTACCAGCACCTACAGGACTGCATGGATCAGGCAATCCCAAACAAAACAAAGACTCTTTGTACCAAAGACAAGCGTCCAGTCTGGTGGACCCCAGCCATAAACAAGCTCTACAACAAAAGGAGGAAGCTACTACAAGATAGAGCAAAATCCTTAAAAGGTAAGACACCTTTGATCATTATAAGTAAAAAACTAAGAGCCCTCATAAAATCATCCAAGGCAAATTTTGAGAGAAAAATCGCTAAGGACTCAAAAGACAATCATAAGGCCTTCTTTAGCTATGTTAGAAACCTGGGAGGAAACTCCCAGATATGCTCAGAATTAGCTCAAAATGATGTGAAAATTACTGAACCTACAGACATTGCCAACATACTGGCTGACAGGTTCAGTGCAAACTCGCCCCCCCCAAAAGGAGAGATATCTATACCAGAGGATTGTAGCCCCCCAAACATCTCTAACGCCCAGGTGAGAACTGCTCTCTCCAAGGCGAAAAACACAGCATCCATGGGACCGGATGGTGTCCCCGGCTGTGTGCTCCACGAACTCAATGAGGAATTAAACCCGCAGTTAGGACAGCTGTTTAATCTTAGCCTCACCTCAGGATACGTACCCAAGGAGTGGCGCATGGCAACTGTAGTCCCACTTCACAAAGGCGGTGCCTCCACCGATCCTGGAAATTACCGTCCCATCAGCTTGACAAGCCTGATCTGCAAAGCTATGGAGAGGATCATAATGGAACTCATAAATAAAGACATAGGGAACTTGCAGACTTTGGATCCAACCCAGTTTGGCTTTGTCAAAGGCAGATCATGCCTTTTAAACTTGGTTGACTTTTTCGAAACAGTCACCAAGGCCATTGATGAGGGAAAGGCAGTCCATACAGCCTACCTCGACCTGGCAAAGGTTTTTGACACAATACCCCACTCAGGTATCATTGAAAAACTCATCAGCTTAAATGTAAACCCATACATCACAAGATGGGTTGCAAACTGGCTAAGTGACAGAACCCACATGGTCAGAGTTGCTGGCGCCATGTCAGACTCAAAGCCTGTCACAAGTGGTGTTCCACAGGGCTCAGTCCTTGGTCCACTCTTGTTCGGAATCTACTTTTCAGAAGTACAAGCAAACACAGGAGGGTTATGGCTGACAAAGTTTGCAGATGACTGCAAACTGGGCGCCATAGTCGAGAACACATCTGACACAGATATCCTTCAGAAGGGTCTCACAGAAATGGATAACTGGTGCCAGAGCCATGGCCTAAAGTTAAACGCCAAAAAATGCATAGTCATACCCTTCGGGAAAAACAAGGTTACCCCTAGCTACCATATAGGTGACAATCCACTAAGCACAGAAGAGGTTATCAGGGATCTGGGGACCCAGGTTGACAGTAACCTTTCGCTTGACACTCACGTTGATAAGTAGTTAGGAAGACCTTCTACATTGCCCACCTGATCATGAAGGGATTCACATCTAGATCAAGAGAGGTCATCGTCCCCCTGTACTCATCACTCATCAGACCAATGATTGAGTACAATGCCCCATTCGGAATGTATCTGACCCGACACCTGCAGCAGCTGGAAAGGCCCCAAAAGTTCCTCACCAAAAGGATAAAGGGTCTCAAAAATATGTCTTATGCTGCCCGACTGAAAGAACTCCAGCTCTATTCAGTCGCTTACCTCTTACTCAGAGGTGACCTGTGCCTGACATACAAGGCAATGTCAAACCCAGATTTGATGAACATGCTTCACCTCAAAAAATCTAGATCCCTCAGAACTACAAGGGCCGGAGACTTAAACCTTGACACGGTTATTAATAGGACGTGCTGGAGGGACAGATTCATCACCCAGGGACTCCCTATGCTGTGGAACAAAATCCCGGTACATGTGAGGCAGAGCACCTCGCTGGCCTTGTTCAAAAGAAATCTTGACCAATGGATGGGAGATCGCAGATATACCCCAGGGATTACCTCAGTGTCACTGCTTGATAGAGGCACAGCAAAATAATGGGCATAGTTTCCTTCAAACTAAAGGGGTGGCGAAAGCCACAAAACTCTGGGCTAGGCTTATAAATGCCCTTGGGCAGATAGCCTAGTATGAACCTATGAACCTATGAACCTATGAGTGAAGTCAACGCTCTTGCCAAGCACATTAGAGATTTTCATAATCATAAATTTAAATTTATTGTCTTAGAGGCGCAAGAAAAACATGACGGGGGGCTGCATGGCCCTATCTTCTTGAGAAGTCCAAACTAACCTGGCAGTTACGACTAGATGCTCTACATTGAGCAGGTTTGAATGACAGCCTGTCCATTAGTTGTTTATTAAAACTTAAAGCACTGAACAGGTGAATTTTTATTTTAAGAATTTTAATTTTATTTCACATATTTTTTAGAATATTATATGAGTCATGATGTTTGGGAGTTATTGTTTTGCTATTGGGTTGAATCCATAAGCTCATTATGTATTTTTGGGCTATTTTGTATCCATTTTATATCCATTTAGGATAGTTTTATGTGTAACTTAGATAGTGGGCAGGATTCACAAAGGCTTGCACGGAGTCTAAGAGTAGAGTAAGACTCCAGACAGCCAATATGCCTGCCGAGTGAACCAGGAACAGCCGGCAGGGGCGTGCATGAGAGCTCCTAAAACTACCCTTGCACGGACAGTGTTATGTTATGCAAATTGCCTCATTTGCTGCTGAAAGCTATGCAAATGAGGCAAATTTGTGATCCAGGAAACACTAACCTGTCCGAGTAAGAGTAGTGTTATTTGCAGAAATGTACTCCGTTGGTAACGGAGTACCGTTTTGCTAGCTATGACAGCTCCAAATAAAGGATGCATCCAGTTGAGGAAGCATGCCAATGGCCAAATATAAGGCCATTGGCATTTTTATCTGTTGCAAAATAATAAAAAATTATTTTTTACCCCGATCTCCGATGTTTAAGCATAGCGCAGCACCTCGCAAATGTGCGGCGCTCTAAAAACTAGAAAAATAAATAAATAAAATCCAAAAATAGGCATTTTATTAAAAATATTCATCTGCCATGTAGGTGAATGGCAGGCTGAAGACAACATGGCTACTGAGTAGTGGTTGCTAAGGGGGGAAGCTCAGTCTGAGAGATGTAACCAAGTATTACTAGGCAATCCTATGCAAATGAGGATAAGGATAGTGAATCCCAATTTTCCCTGCCATGTGAACCATGTCCCTAGAGTGTAAGGGTAGGATTAGGGGAGTAACAGAGTAGAAAATAGGTGACATCATGAGGGGGTATGTATCAAAGGCTGTAAGCTTATTGGAGCAGAGTGGCATGTGTTTGCTGTAAGTGACTCAGGACTGGAAGAGGCGTGTTTATAGTTGTCTTAACTGAAACTCAGAAACCGAAGGTGTACGCTATGGATATCACCAAAGTTTCTTACAAAGATGCTTACACTGTGTGCACACGTGTGCGTGCCTGTAAACCCATCTAAGCCTGTGTGTGCATGTGTGCGCCCGTGTAAGCCTGTTTAAGGCTGTCTAAGCCTGTGTGCATGCATGTGCACCCGCCTAAGCCTGTGTAAGCCTGTGTAAGTCTGTGTGTGCGCGTGTGCACTCATGTGCATGTGTTTGCGCTTGTTTGTGCGTCGCTGCCCCCTGTGGAAACAGAAATGGAAAAGGAAGGAAAAGAAGTAGTAGGAAGCTAACCAAGGAGAACTAGCAGAGCTGCCAGGTGAAATCAATCAGAATCAGCCAATTACACAGGCAGTACACTAGCCCAGCCCAGCCCAGCACTTAAAACTCTGCAAACAACATTCCCCATGTTTTTCTCAGAAACACTGCAACACTGCAGTCTACAAAGAGAAGTGAAAACTTAAAAAGCTTAACTGAGACAAAAAAATGTTAGGGGCTGCCATTGCTATTATAAGGCAACATGTACAAGATGCTGAGGATGGTGCCATTGCGAATGCTGCTGAGCAACCCACAGTGAGGAGACGGAGAAGAGTGTACAGACCCAGGGTAACCTACCAGGGGCTACATGAGCTGGAGATAGTGGAGCGCTATAGAGTGGACAGAGACCTCCTGCAGCAAATTGTTGAGCTGTGCAGGCCATGCCTCACACACAAAACCAACAGAGGGGAACCCATCCCAGTGTAAACCAAGGTATGTGTTGGTCTAAGAATTCTAGCAACAGGTACCTTTCAGAGACCAACTGGTGATATGATGGGGATTTCACAGGCATCAGCATCTAAGGTACTGCACCAGTTCCTGAATGCCATGTCAGCACATGTCGGTGATCATGTATATTTCCCCAATTCCCGTGAGGTATTGGCCAGCAATATGCGCCTCTTCCAGCAAATAGCAGAATACCCTGAGGTAGTGGGTGCAATTGACTGCATGCACATACACATCAAATCACCAGCTGGTGAGCGAGGTAGGGCCTACATCAACTGCAAGGGCTTCCACTCATCAACTGCCAGGTCGTGTGCGATGGCCAGGGCATAATACTGAATGTGTGTGTTGGCTGCCCTGGAAGCTGCCACAATTCCCGTATCTGGCATCTGACGCAGCTGTACCAGACATATGCCAATGGGGACATCCCTGATGGTCACCTAGTGGGGGATGCTGGATACGCACTGGAGCCGTGGCTGATGACACCCATCAGAAATACATGCACACCTGAACTAGAACTCTGTAATGAGGCACACGCACAAACATGAAATGTAATCGAGCGTGTGTTTGGGATGCTCAAGTCATGGTTCCGGTGCCTGGACACATCTGGTGAAGCCTTGCAGTACTCACCAACTACATGTACCCAAATTGTCATGGTATGTGCCATGCTACACAATATGATCCTGCAAAAACAGCTGCAGCAGGAACAGTATGGGGCAGGGCCAAACAGCCCCCCACCATTGCCAAGGCCTGCACAGGCACAGCGTGACTTGGAGGAGGAACAACCTGAGCCTGCCCCAGTAGGCAGAAGGAGGCGTGCCCAGTATGCCTTGGCCTTGGCAAAGAGGCAATGCATAGCACATACACTGACTCAGTAGGAACCCTGGAAATTATACCTCTCTCTGACTCGCATACAAAATAAAAGGGATGTCTAACTTGACACTACCTGTTTCCAAACATGCATAGGGAGTGTAGTATGTGCATCCGACATAAGCAGCCCTGCAGCACCACCTGAGGCATAATTGCCATGTTTTAAGCAATATAAAGCAGTGCTAAGTAGCTTTTACCAATATTTAGTATACGTAAACAAAATTGCCCATGCTAACTAGCGCAATGTCAGGCAATGTTGGGCAAGGTCGGGCAAAGTTGAGCAAAGACACGTAAACATGCTTATATTAGCTTTACTGTCCCTTAAGCAGTCTGGTTGTTTGCTCTAGCATAGACTAGATCCAGGCCTGCTGAATCTAGCTTTGTTTATATGCTTGTTGTTTGTTTGCTTGTTATTTCCCTGGAAGCTAATTCCACCTAATACGCACCTTCTCAGCGCTTCTGTGGATCACTAGTGATATCTGCATTGCTTACTGTACTTATTTCCTTGTTTCACTTGAAAGAAAGTTACTGTTTGTCGTTTTTGCATTTAGTTACTTGTAACACATTGCACTCAAGTTACCTGGCACTTGCTCACTAAAGCAATTATATAAGTCAGCACTAAAAATTAAAAGCACTACACCCTCACTCCCCACTAGCCCTTGTTTTCAATTAAGGATTTCCCAATATTATTCTAGCATGTCCAAAGGTCAGTTGTCAATCTCCTCTCCGGTCCAGTTGGTGAATCTGGGAATCTTGAGGCAATGTTATAACTGCCTCATGTACACAGACAACCCTCTCCTCCTCCCACATAACACAATTACTTGCGAGAGATGCAGTTATTTAGCCAAACTGGAGGCTGAGCTCTCTCAACTCAGGACTGGCAAGACTAGACAGGAGGAGAAGGCAACTACACACACCACATACCCAGTCTCACATAGTACTATCACAACTTCAAATCATACACATAAACACACAAAGACATACTCGGAGGCTCTGATCAAAAATCTACCAAAACAGCAGAGGCCACCAAAGCAGACACCCAAACAACTACCACCTCAGGACACAACACATGCAACACATAGACCACACAGTCAGTGTGCCAAACAGTCACAGCCCTTACGGCCAAACACAATGCCAGACACACTAGTCATTGGTGACTCCATAGTCAGACACACTGACATCCCGCTCACCAGATTGAGTAAGGAGAAGGTCACAGTAAGCTGCCTGTCGGGCGCTAGAATCCGCCACATAACGCAAGCACTCAGGTCTCTCAACAGCAGGTACAAGTACGACTCAGTCATTGTCCACGCTGGTGTAAACGACCTGAGACGTACCTCCTTGGACTACATGAAAAGAGACATTGAGGAGCTCTCTGATTATGTAGCTCAGGCAGGTATGACCCTGACCTTGAGCAGTATCCTACCTTCACTAAGAATGATGCCACAATACAGAGATAAGATGATCAGCTTTAATAATTGGCTTAAACTCTGTTGTCATTCAAAGGGGATCCAATGTCTGTCTGCCTGGGATGACATGCTGGACAAGCCACGCTGCTTCGCAAGGGACGGCTTGCACCTGTCACCCCTGGGCTTCCGGATATTGGCAAAGGCTCTTGCCACCCCTATAGTGCCTTTTTTAGGCAAGGCTCAAATTCTAAACCTACCACCCTAGAACACAAAAAAGGAAAAAAACTAAGGGTAATGCTGCTCAATGCCAGAAGTCTCAACCTCAAGATGCACGCACTCGAGGCCCTTCTCAGTATGGAGAACATCGATGTCTGTGCTGTGACTGAAACCTGGTTCAAGGCTCCTGAGAGCACCCCAGCACTATCAGGTTTTACCTCATATCATGCGTTCCAGCCCCAAAATCCAGACAACACCAAGAAAGGAGGGGGGTGTCCATATTCATCAAGCACACCCACACCTCAAGGTTGGTGGCAACGCACGATGCATCGGAGACCATCCAGGTGCAATTAACCATAGGCAAGACTGCTCTGCAATTTGTAGCATGTTACAGGCCACCCTCTCAAACTCAGGAACCTCACATAGCTTTCCTGAAAACACTGGAGGGGATAAATGTATCTCCAAACACCATCATACTAGGTGACTTCAACTACCCTAATATAGACTGGGATCATTACTCAAGCCCAAACACTCTAGCCCAAAGGTTCCTGGAGTTCATAAACTCAAATGCCATGGAACAACTAGTCACCATTCCCACAAGAGGTGAAAACATACTTGATCTCATCATCACGAACATGGGATCACAATGTTCAACACCGGAAGTATACCCCTCACTGGTGAGATCAGATCATAAACTAATCTCACTGGAGGTCCTCATCCCGCCCCAACCTGAGATAAAAAAGACCACAGAGAAGAACTTCTCAAAAGCCGACTTCACACTTCTAAAGACTAGTGTGGTCTCCTTTAAGGCCCCCGAGCCGGCGGAAAACATTACTCAAGCCGCTGAATCACTTACGAATGCCTTCTACCAGCACCTACAGGACTGCATGGATCTGGCAATCCCAAACAAAACAAAGACTCTTTGTACCAAAGGCAAGCGTCCAGTCTGGTGGACCCCAGCCATAAACAAGCTCTACAACAAAAGGAGGAAGCTACTACAAGATAGAGCAAAATCCTTAAAAGGTAAGACACCTTTGATCATTATAAGTAAAAAACTAAGAGCCCTCATAAAATCATCCAAGGCAAATTTTGAGAGAAAAATTGCTAAGGACTCAAAAGACAATCATAAGGCCTTCTTTAGCTATGTTAGAAACCTGGGAGGAAACTCCCAGATATGCTCAGAATTAGCTCAAAATGATGTGAAAATTACTGAACCTACAGACATTGCCAACATACTGGCTGACAGGTTCAGTGCAAACTTCTCCCACCCCAAAAAGGAGAGATATCTATACCAGAGGATTGTAGCCCCAAACATCTCTAACGCCCAGGTGAGAACTGCTCTCTCAAGGCGAAAACACAGCATCCATGGGACCGGATGGTGTCCCCGGCTGTGTGCTCCACGAACTCAATGAGGAATTAAACCCGCAGTTAGGACAGCTGTTTAATCTTAGCCTCACCTCAGGATACGTACCCAAGGAGTGGCGCACGGCAACTGTAGTCCCACTTCACAAAGGCGGTGCCTCCACCGATCCTGGAAATTACCGTCCCATCAGCTTGGCAAGCCTGATCTGCAAAGCTATGGAGAGGATCATAATGGAACTCATAAATAAAGACATAGGGAACTTGCAGACTTTGTATCCAACCCAGTTTGGCTTTGTCAAAGGCAGATCATGCCTTTTAAACTTGGTTGACTTTTTCGAAACAGTCACCAAGGCCATTGATGAGGGAAAGGCAGTCCATACAGCCTACCTCGACCTGGCAAAGGTTTTCGACACAATACCCCACTCAGGTATCATTGAAAAACTCAGCAGCTTAAATGTAAACCCATACATCACAAGATGGGTTGCAAACTGGCTAAGTGACAGAACCCACATGGTCAGAGTTGCTGGCGCCATGTCAGACTCAAAGCCTGTCACAAGTGGTGTCCCACAGGGCTCAGTCCTTGGCCCACTCTTGTTCGGAATCTACTTTTCAGAAGTACAAGCAAACACAGGAGGGTTATGGCTGACAAAGTTTGCAGATGACTGCAAACTGGGCGCCATAGTCGAGAACACATCTGACACAGATATCCTTCAGAAGGGTCTCACAGAAACGGATAACTGGTGCCAGAGCCATGGCCTAAAGTTAAACGCCAAGAAATGCATAGTCATACCCTTCGGGAAAAACAAGGTTACCCCTAGCTACCATATAGGTGACAATCCACTAAGCACAGAAGAGGTTATCAGGGATCTGGGGACCCAGGTTGACAGTAACCTTTCGCTTGACACTCACGTTGATAAGTAGTTAGGAAGACCTTCTACATTGCCCACCTGATCATGAAGGGATTCACATCTAGATCAAGGGAGGTCATCGTCCCCCTATACTCATCACTCATCAGACCAATGATTGAGTACAATGCCCCATTCGGAATGTATCTGACCCGACACCTGCAGCAGCTGGAAAGGCCCCAAAAGTTCCTCACCAAAAGGATAAAGGGTCTCAAAAATATGTCTTATGCTGCCCGACTGAAAGAACTCCAGCTCTATTCAGTCGCTTACCACTTACTCAGAGGTGACCTGTGCCTGACATACAAGGCCATGTCAAACCCAGATTTGATGAACATGCTTCACCTCAAAAAATCTAGATCCCTCAGAACTACAAGGGCGGGAGACTTAAACCTTGACACGGTTATTAATAGGACGTGCTGGAGGGACAGATTCATCACCCAGAGACTCCCTATGCTGTGGAACAAAATCCCGGTACATGTGAGGCAGAGCACCTCGCTGGCCTTGTTCAAAAGAAATCTTGACCAATGGATGGGAGATCGCAGATATACCCCAGGGATTACCTCAGTGTCACTGATTGATAGAGGCACAGCAAAATAATGGGCATAGTTTCCTTCAAACTAAAGGGGTGGCGAAAGCCACAAAACTCTGGGCTAGGCTTATAAATGCCCTTGGGCAGATAGCCTAGTATGAACCTATGAACCTATGAACCTATGAGTGAAGTCAACGCTCTTGCCAAGCACATTAGAGATTTTCATAATCATAAATTTAAATTTATTGTCTTAGAGGTGCAAGAAAAACATGACGGGGGGCTGCATGGCCCTATCTTCTTGAGAAGTCCAAACTAACCTGGCAGTTACGACTAGATGCTCTACATTGAGCAGGTTTGAATGACAGCCTGTCCATTAGTTGTTTATTAAAACTTAAAGCACTGAACAGGTGAATTTTTATTTTAAGAATTTTAATTTTATTTCACATATTTTTTAGAATATTATATGAGTCATGATGTTTGGGAGTTATTGTTTTGCTATTGGGTTGAATCCATAAGCTCATTATGTATTTTTGGGCTATTTTGTATCCATTTTATATCCATTTAGGATAGTTTTATGTGTAACTTAGATAGTGGGCAGGATTCACAAAGGCTTGCACGGAGTCTAAGAGTAGAGTAAGACTCCAGACAGCCAATATGCCTGCCGAGTGAACCAGGAACAGCCGGCAGGGGCGTGCATGAGAGCTCCTAAAACTACCCTTGCACGGACAGTGTTATGTTATGCAAATTGCCTCATTTGCTGCTGAAAGCTATGCAAATGAGGCAAATTTGTGATCCAGGAAACATTAACCTGTCCGAGTAAGAGTAGTGTTATTTGCAGAAATGTACTCCGTTGGTAACGGAGTACCGTTTTGCTAGCTATGACAGCTCCAAATAAAGGATGCATCCAGTTGAGGAAGCATGCCAATGGCCAAATATAAGGCCATTGGCATTTTTATCTGTTGCAAAATAATAAAAAATTATTTTTTACCCCGATCTCCGATGTTTAAGCATAGCGCAGCACCTCGCAAATGTGCAGCGCTCTAAAAACTAGAAAAATAAATAAATAAAATCCAAAAATAGGCATTTTATTAAAAATATTCATCTGCCATGTAGGTGAATGGCAGGCTGAAGACAACATGGCTACTGAGTAGTGGTTGCTAAGGGGGGAAGCTCAGTCTGAGAGATGTAACCAAGTATTACTAGGCAATCCTATGCAAATGAGGATAAGGATAGTGAATCCCAATTTTCCCTGCCATGTGAACCATGTCCCTAGAGTGTAAGGGTAGGATTAGGGGAGTAACAGAGTAGAAAATAGGTGACATCATGAGGGGGTATGTATCAAAGGCTGTAAGCTTATTGGAGCAGAGTGGCATGTGTTTGCTGTAAGTGACTCAGGACTGGAAGAGGCGTGTTTATAGTTGTCTTAACTGAAACTCAGAAACCGAAGGTGTACGCTATGGATATCACCAAAGTTTCTTACAAAGATGCTTACACTGTGTGCACACGTGTGCGTGCCTGTAAACCCATCTAAGCCTGTGTGTGCATGTGTGTGCCCGTGTAAGCCTGTTTAAGGCTGTCTAAGCCTGTGTGCATGCATGTGCACCCGCCTAAGCCTGTGTAAGCCTGTGTAAGCCTGTGTAAGTCTGTGTGTGCGCGTGTGCACTCATGTGCATGTGTTTGCGCTTGTTTGTGCGTCGCTGCCCCCTGTGGAAACAGAAATGGAAAAGGAAGGAAAAGAAGTAGTAGGAAGCTAACCAAGGAGAACTAGCAGAGCTGCCAGGTGAAATCAATCAGAATCAGCCAATTACACAGGCAGTACACTAGCCCAGCCCAGCCCAGCACTTAAAACTCTGCAAACAACATTCCCCATGTTTTTCTCAGAAACACTGCAACACTGCAGTCTACAAAGAGAAGTGAAAACTTAAAAAGCTTAACTGAGACAAAAAAATGTTAGGGGCTGCCATTGCTATTATAAGGCAACATGTACAAGATGCTGAGGATGGTGCCATTGCGAATGCTGCTGAGCAACCCACAGTGAGGAGACGGAGAAGAGTGTACAGACCCAGGGTAACCTACCAGGGGCTACATGAGCTGGAGATAGTGGAGCGCTATAGAGTGGACAGAGACCTCCTGCAGCAAATTGTTGGGCTGTGCAGGCCATGCCTCACACACAAAACCAACAGAGGGGAACCCATCCCAGTGTAAACCAAGGTATGTGTTGGTCTAAGAATTCTAGCAACAGGTACCTTTCAGAGACCAACTGGTGATATGATGGGGATTTCACAGGCATCAGCATCTAGGGTACTGCACCAGTTCCTGAATGCCATGTCAGCACATGTCGGTGATCATGTATATTTCCCCAATTCCCGTGAGGTATTGGCCAGCAATATGCGCCTCTTCCAGCAAATAGCAGAATACCCTGAGGTAGTGGGTGCAATTGACTGCATGCACATACACATCAAATCACCAGCTGGTGAGCGAGGTAGGGCCTACATCAACTGCAAGGGCTTCCACTCATCAACTGCCAGGTCGTGTGCGATGGCCAGGGCATAATACTGAATGTGTGTGTTGGCTGCCCTGGAAGCTGCCACAATTCCCGTATCTGGCATCTGACGCAGCTGTACCAGACATATGCCAATGGGGACATCCCTGATGGTCACCTAGTGGGGGATGCTGGATACGCACTGGAGCCGTGGCTGATGACACCCATCAGAAATACATGCACACCTGAACTAGAACTCTGTAATGAGGCACACGCACAAACATGAAATGTAATCGAGCGTGTGTTTGGGATGCTCAAGTCATGGTTCCGGTGCCTGGACACATCTGGTGAAGCCTTGCAGTACTCACCAACTACATGTACCCAAATTGTCATGGTATGTGCCATGCTACACAATATGATCCTGCAAAAACAGCTGCAGCAGGAACAGTATGGGGCAGGGCCAAACAGCCCCCCACCATTGCCAAGGCCTGCACAGGCACAGTGTGACTTGGAGGAGGAACAACCTGAGCCTGCCCCAGTAGGCAGAAGGAGGCGTGCCCAGTATGCCTTGGCCTTGGCAAAGAGGCAATGCATAGCACATACACTGACTCAGTAGGAACCCCTGGAAATTATACCTCTCTCTGACTCGCATACAAAATAAAAGGGATGTCTAACTTGACACTACCTGTTTCCAAACATGCATAGGGAGTGTAGTATGTGCATCCGACATAAGCAGCCCTGCAGCACCACCTGAGGCATAATTGCCATGTTTTAAGCAATATAAAGCAGTGCTAAGTAGCTTTTACCAATATTTAGTATACGTAAACAAAATTGCCCATGCTAACTAGCACAATGTCAGGCAATGTTGGGCAAGGTCGGGCAAAGTTGAGCAAAGACACGTAAACATGCTTATATTAGCTTTACTGTCCCTTAAGCAGTCTGGTTGTTTGCTCTAGCATAGACTAGATCCAGGCCTGCTGAATCTAGCTTTGTTTATATGCTTGTTGTTTGTTTGCTTGTTATTTCCCTGGAAGCTAATTCCACCTAATCAACTTCTCAGCTTCTGTGGATCACTAGTGATATCTGCATTGCTTACTGTACTTATTTCCTTGTTTCACTTGAAAGAAAGTTACTGTTTGTCGTTTTTGCATTTAGTTACTTGTAACACATTGCACTCAAGTTACCTGGCACTTGCTCACTAAAGCAATTATATAAGTCAGCACTAAAATTAAAAGCACTACACCCTCACTCCCCACTAGCCCTTGTTTTCAATTAAGGATTTCCCAATATTATTCTAGCATGTCCAAAGGTCAGTTGTCAATCTCCTCTCCGGTCCAGCTGGTGAATCTGGGAATCTTGAGGCAATGTTATAACTGCCTCATGTACACAGACAACCCTCTCCTCCTCCCACATAACACAATTACTTGCGAGAGATGCAGCTATTTAGCCAAACTGGAGGCTGAGCTCTCTCAACTCAGGACTGGCAAGACTAGACAGGAGGAGAAGGCAACTACACACACCACAAAACCAGCCTCACATAATGCTACCACTCCACTGAATCAAACACATAAACACACAAAGACATACTCGGAGGCTCTGAGTAAAAATTTACCTAAACAGCAAAGGCCTCCAAAGCAGACACCCAAACAACTGCTACCTCAAGACACCCCACAAGCAACACATAAACCACAAAAGCAGTGTGCAAAGCAGTCACAGCCCTTAAGGCCAAATACAACACCAAACATACTTGTCATAGGTGACTTCATAGTCAGACACACTGACGTCCCACTCACCAGGCTGAACAAGGAGAGGGTCACAGTAAGCTGCCTATCGGGTGCTAGAATCCGCCACATAACACAAGCACTCGGGTCACTCCATGGCAAGTACAAATATGACACAGTCATTGTCCATGCTGGTGTGAACGACCTGAGACGTACCTCCCTGGACTACATGAAAAGAGACATAGAGGAGCTCTCTGATTATGTAGCCCAGGCAGGTATGACCCTGACCCTGAGCAGTATCCTTCCTTCACCAAGAATGATGCCACAATATAGAGACAAGATGATCAGCTTTAACAATTGGCTTAATGTCTGGTGTCATTCAAAGGGGATCCAGTGTCTGTCTGCCTGGGATGACATGCTTGACAAGCCACGCTGCTTCGCATAGGACGGCTTGCACCTGTCACCCTGGGATTCGGATATTGGCTAAGGCTCTTGCCACCCCATAGTGCCTTTTTAGGCAAGGCTCAAATTCTAAACCTACCACCCTAGAAAACAAAAATGGGAAGAAACTGAGGGTAATGCTGCTCAATGCCAGAAGTCTAAATGTCAAAATGCACGACTCGAGGCCCTTCTCAGTATGGAGAACATCGATGTCTGTGCTGTAACTGAAACCTGGTTCAAGGCTCCTGAGAGCACCCGGCACTATTAGGTTTTACCTCATATCATGCGTTCCGGCCCCAAAACCGGACCACACCACAAAAGGAGGGTGTATCCATATTCATAAAGGATACCCACACCTCCAGGTTGGTGGCAACGCAAGCTTCGGAAACCATCCAGGTGCAACTAACCATAGGCAAAACTGCTCTACAAATTGTAGCATGCTACAGGCCACCCTCTCAAACTCAGGAACCCCACACAGCCTTCCTGAAGACACTGGAGGGTATAAATGTATCTCCAAACACCATCATACTGGGTGACTTCAACTACCGAATATAGACTGGGAACATTACTCAAGCCCTAACTTTCTAGCCCAACGGTTCCTGGAGTTCATAAATTCAAATGCCATGGAACAGCTAGTCACTGTTCCCACGAGGAGAAAATATACTAGATCTCATTGTCACAAACATGGGGACAAAATGCTCCACACTGGAAGTATATCCTCATTGGTGAGATCTGATCATAAACTAATCTCACTGGAAATCCACATCCGCCCCACCCCAAACAAAAAGACCACAGTGAAGAACTTCTCTAAAGCAAACTTCACACTACTCAAGACTGGTGTGGTATCCTTCAAGGCCCCTGAGCCAGTGGAAACCACAACCCAAGCTGCGGAAGCCCTTACAAATGCCTTCTATGAACACCTCCAGGACTGCATGGATCAGGCAATCCCAAATAAAACCAAGACTCTTTCCACAAAGGGCAAGCGTCCAGTCTGGTGGACCCCAGCCATTAACAAACTTTACAATAAGAGGAGAAAGCTATTACATGATAGAACAAAATCCATAAAAGGAAGTCACCCCTGATCATTATTAGTAAAAAATACGAGCACTCATAAAATCAACTAAGGCCAATTTTGAGAGAAAAATTGCCATGGATTCAAAGGACAATCATAAGGCCTTTTCAGCTATGTTAGGAACCTGGGTGGAAACTCCCAGATATGCTCAGAATTAGTCCAAAATGATACAAAAATCACTGAACCCACAGACATTGCCAACATACTGGCAGACAGGTTCAGTGCAAACATCACCCCTCTCCTCCCTAAAGGAGAGATAACTATCCCAGCCGAGTGTAGCCTCCCAGACATCTCAAATGCGCAGGTGAAAGCTGCTCTCTAAAGCTAAAAACACAGCATCAATGGGACTGGATGGTGTCCCCGGCTGTGTGCTACATGAGCTAAATGAGGAATTAAACCCGCACATAAGGCAGCTGTTTAATCTCAGCCTTACCACAGGATACGTGCCCAAGGAGTGGCGTCGGCAACTGTGGTCCCACTCCACAAAGGCGGCCTCACGGACCCTGGTAATTACCGCCCATAAGCTTAACCAGTCTAGTCTGCAAAGCTATGGAGAGGATCATAATGGAGCTCATAAACAAAGATATAGGGGACTTGCAGACATTGGACCCGACCCAGTTTGGCTTCGTCAAGGGAAGATCATGCCTTTTGAACTTGGTCGACTTCTTCGAAACAGTCACCAAGGCCACTGATGAGGAAAGGCAGTCCATACAGCCTACCTTGACCTTGCAAAGGCTTTCGACACAATACCCCACTCGGGTATTGTAGAAAAACTTACCAGCTTAAATGTAAACCCATATGTCACAAGATGGGTTGCAAATTGGCTTAAGGGCAGAACCCACAGGGTTAGAGTTGCTGGCGCTATGTCAGACTCCAAGCCGGTCACAAGTGGTGTCCCACAGGGCTCGGTCCTTGGCCCCCTATTGTTTGGCATCTACTTCTCAGAAGTACAGGCCAACATGGGAGGACTTTGGCTGACAAAGTTTGCTGACGACTGCAAACTGGGCGCCATAGTGGAAAGTGCATCGGACACGGATATCCTTCAGAAGGGACTCACGGAAACAGATAGCTGGTGCCAGAGCCATGGCCTGAAGTTAAACGCCAAAAAATGTGTAGTTATACCCTTCAGGAAAAACAAGGTAACCCCAAGCTACCATATAGGTGGCAATCCACTAAGCACAGAAGAGGTTATCAGGGACCTGGGGACCCAGGTTGACAGTGGCCTTTCTTTTGACACTCACATTGCTAAAGTGGTTAGAAAGACCTTCTACATTGCCCACCTGATCATGAAGGGATTCACATCCAGATCTAGTGAGGTCATTGTTCCCCTGTACTCTTCACTTATCAGACCAATGATCGAGTACAATGCCCCATTCGGGATGTATCTCACCCGACATCTGCAGCAATTGGAGAGATCCCAAATGTTCCTCACCAAAAGGATAAAGGGACTCCAAAATCTGTCATATGCTGCCAGATTGAAGAAACTCCAGCTCTATTCAGTCGCATACCATCTGCTCAGAGGTGACATGTGCCTGACATACAAGGCCATGTCCAACCCGGAATTAATGGACATGCACCACCTCAAAAAATCCAAATCCACCAAAACCACTAGAGCAAGCGACTTAAACCTTAGCACGGATATAAATAGGATGTGCTGGAGGGATAGATTTATCACTCAGAGACTCCCTATGCTGTGGAATAAAATCCCGGTCCATGTGAGGCAGAGCACCTCGCTGACTCTGTTCAAGAGAAATCTTGACCTGTGGATGGGAGATCGTAGGTTTACCCTGGGAATCATCTCTGTGTCACTGCTGGACAGAGGCACACCAAACTAATGGGCACAGTATTTTTTCATATAAGGGGTGGCGTAAGCCACAAAAATTTGGGCTAGGCTTATAAATGCCTTAGGGCAGATAGCCTAGTATAAACCTATGAACCTATGAACCTATGGTCTGCCCAGCATGAAAATAAAAAGCAGTGACTGGGCTCGAACCCAGGATACTGTGCACTATAGTCACAGTACTGAATCACTAAGCCATGATAGCATTTCAGTAGCACAGACACAGCAGGACAATTGCACACTAATGCAAACACAAAGAAATGCTGTAACATGCCCCTAAAGAGGCATATGGGTAACCTCCCCGACAGGCCTATGCAGACAGAGAACATCAGGCCAGGTGGTGTGATGTGGGTTGTGTAGGCTATGAAGTTGTAATCTAATATATGTGGCATTGGACGCTAAGAAGTGTAGTACAGTAGTATGCCTCAAGCCGGTACAATAGACAACAGTACAGACTGAAATGATGTACCGTACATAGCAGTGCAGGTATAGCAAATGAGTATAAGTGTCAGGTGAACCCCTCATCCTGTATACACCCACAGTAACAATCAAGTGTGCCCCCGGGTAGAAATGTACAAAGAATAGCTGCCCCCCTGTATGTAGAAATGTTGATAAGTCTATGCAAAGTGTCTCATGGAAGCCCTGCGGGCACAGCATGATCCCTTTTGATCTATGACACAGAGGTGAGGCCTGCTGTAAAAATACAACTTGATTTTCCATACAAATATGGTATAAATGTCTATACCGGGTGTGCTCACACACTCCAACAAATGTAGTGGATTTCATTCAGCATCACACTGAAAGGTCATACTGGGCATGCTCACACACTTAAATAAACAAAGCAAATGTCAGGCAACAACATACTGAAAGGTCATACTGGGCATGCTCACACACTTATGCCAAATACGGAGGTGATAATAAGGGATCTATGGACAAATGTGGATAGACATCTCTACTTCCAAAAACACATTCACAATGTTGTCAGAAAATCATGCTATGTGTTCACACAAACTGCCAAGGTCTGTGCATGTAGGTCAAAGGAGGTTCCCACTACTCATCAGTCATTAGACCCGTCAGAGAGTACCACTAGGCACGTTTAGCAGCCAGAAAGACCACTGAAGTACCCTAACAAGAGGATTACTGGCCTCAAACAGTTGCCCCAATGCAACAAGACTGAATGTAACCCAATCTGTACTCTGTTGCATACTGTCTACTCAGGAGATCTGTGCCCAACAGACAGGTCCATATCATGGCTACACTCAGATCTGTTCTAAGTTACAGCTCAATGGCACTAAATATACAGACCCAACTGATATTGCCAACATCCTGGCAGATAGTATCAATGTTAATTTTACCCCCCTCTCACCCATGAAAGAGCACATCTCTATAATGGAAGACTGCAAAATTGCTGTCATCACGGCTGCACAGGTAAAAAACACTCTCCAAAGCCAGTATCACAGCAGCCATGGGACCAGATAGCTTCACACAAACCAGAGAGCAAACAGGCACCACACTGATGTACCATGTGCAGTCATATCCTCACCTCATGCTTTGTGCCTGTTGAATGGTGCACAGTGACAGTTATCCCACTACACAAGGGTGGAGACACCACGGACTCCAGGAACTAGCGCCCCATTAGCCTGATGAGCCAGCTCTTCAAGGCCATGGAATGTATCATCATACAACATATAAAAAATTATATTTGTAATCCCCAAACCCTGGACCACAACCATGTTGGGTTTGTAAAATGCAGATCATGTCTCCTAAACCTGATAGATGACATTGAAGCAGTCAACAGAACCGTAGACAAGGGTAAGGTGGTTCACACAGCCTATATTGATCCTGCCATGGCTTACAACACCACCCCACACTCTGGAAATATAGATAAACCCACTAAACTAGGTATAAATTGCTATGTCACAAGATGGGTTGCCAACAGGATTACTGACGGAACACACACTGTGAAAGTAGCAGACTCCAAGTATGACTTTGGACCAGTGACGAGTGCAGTACCACAGGGTCCAGTCCTGTGTCTTGTTCTGTTTAGTATCTACTTCCCTGAAGTAAACTTTAACATGGAAGGTCTGTGGCTACTGAAGTTTCCAGAGGACTGCAAACTAGGAGCCATAATTGTAAACACTAAAGATGTGGACATCCTACAAAAGGGCCTCACTGAGACAGATGGCTGTTGTCAAAGCCATGGGCTCTAGCTCAGTGCCAAAAGGTGCATTATCATCCCCTTTGTTAAAAACTCTGTAGCCAAGAACTACAACATAGGCGGTAGTATACTTAACACTGAAAGTGTGACAAGAGACCTTGGGTCACAGGTGGACACTGGACACAACTGTGATAATCACAACCCCACAGTAGTCAGGAAACCCTGCTATGTGGCACACCTCATCACAAAATGTGTCTCATGCAGAATAGAAGAGGACATTGTTCCCCACTACTCATCACTCACTAGAACTATAATAGAGTACAACGCCACTTTTGCTATGTACCTCACAAGACAACTACAACAACTGGAAAGCCTGCAGCAATACCTCACAAAGAGCATTAGCAGCCTGAAATACATGCCATACACAGACCATCTCAAAATGCTCCATCTGTACTCCCTTGCATATCGCCTACTCAGATGTGTTCACTGCCTAACATACAAAGCTACATCAAACGCAGAGCTGTTGGACATGCTCCACATAAAACACTTACAATCCCTCTGACCTTCGGACCCAAAACCACAAGTGAAATACAAAAGGAAGGGGTGTACCCATTTACCTTATGGATACCCACACCTTCAGGTTAGTGGCACAGCATGAGGCCTTGGAGAACATGCAAGTGCAACTAACATTGGGCAAAGCTGCTCATCAGATTGTAGCCTGCTACAGATCACCTACCTTGTCACAGGAACCTCACTCAGTATTCCTAAGAACAGTGGAAAATATAAAGGTCCTATCAAACACCATTATATGAGGTGATTACAACTACCCAAACATTGAGTGGGAGAATTACTTGTGTACAATGTCCTTTGCCCAATGTTTCCTAGAGTTTAAAAACTCTAACACCCTGGAACAGCTGGTCACCATGCCCACTAGAGGTGACACCATACTGGACATGATCATCAGCAACATGGTGTACCTGTGTTCCACAACAGAGATAAAACCCTCGCTGGTAATATCAGATCATAAAGTAATGACACTGGACATCCACATCCCGCCCCCCCCCCACCCAGTCAATGAAACCACCGTGAAGACATTTCAAAAGCAAACTGCACACATCCCAAGACCAAAGTGGAAAGTTCCAAAGCCCTCTTGCTATAGGATAATGGTATACAATCTGCTGAATCAGTTACAAGTGCATCCTATGAGCATCTACAGGGATGCATGGATCGAGACATCACAAATAAAACCAAGATGCACTCCTCCAAAAATAAGAAAACAATCTGGTGGTCATTGCCCATAAATAAGCTAGACAACAGAAGGAGGAAACTAACACCTGATAGAGCCAACTTCACTAAAGGAAAGGCATCACTGATCATTATTAGGAAGAAACAATGATCGCTCATAAAATAATTCAAGGACAGTTTCTAAAGACAAATTGCTAAGGAATGTAAGAATAACAACCACAAAGCCTGCAGTAGCTATACCAGACATGTAGGTGTCAGCTTCCTAATATGCTGACAGCTACTGTCAAATGGCAAGAAATACACTGAACCAACTTTCATTGCCCACATCCTGGGGGACAAGTTCAGTGTAAACTTCCCCCATCACCCCCAAAAGGGCCTGTGTCCATCACAGAAGGATGCAGAGCCCCAGACGTCATGGACATGCAGGTAAAGACAGCCCTCTCCAAAGCTAAGAACACAGCATCAATGGGACTGGATGGTGTCCCAGGCTGCATCTTACACTAGGCCCAAAAGGAACTACACCCTCACCTACATTCACTGCCCAGACTAAATCGTACCACAGGCTATGTACCCAAAGAATGGCATACACTAACAGTCATCCAGCTCCACAAAGGGGGTGCCACAACAGAACCTGGAAACCATTGCCCTATATGTCTACTCAGCCTGGTCTACAATGCTATTGAGCAAATTGTCATGGAACCCATAAACAGATACATTGGGGACCTCCAGACACTGGACTCTACACAACCTCGCCTTGTTAAAGGCAGATCCTGCCTCCTAAACATAGTTGACTTAATTCAAACAGTTACCAAGGACATAGATGGAGGTGAAAGTAGTCCACACAGCCCACCTGGACCTCACTAAGGACTTTTTACACCATTCCCCACTCTGTCATCATGGACACACTTACCAGCTTGAACATTAACAGCTATGTCACAGGATGGGTGGCCAAGTGGCTCACAGATCAAACACACATGTTCAGAGTTGCGGGTGCCCTGTCCAACTCTAAGCCAGTCACAAATGGCATCCCACAGGTCTTGGTCCTGGGACCCCACCTGTTCAGTAGACGCTCAGAGGTACAGACAAGCATGGGAGGAGTATGGCTGAACAGGTTTGCAGATGACTGCTAACTGTGGTCCATAATTGACTCTATGGCTGACACACACATCCTCCAGAAGGGGCTTACAGAGACAGATAACTGGTGTCAAAACAATGACCCAAGCAGAATGCCAAAGAATGCATAGTCATCCCCTTTGGCTAAAACAAAGTGCAAACAAATTACCACATAGGTGGTACTCCAGTATGTACGAAGAAAGTCATGAAGGCCCTGGGGACACAGTTAGATAGTAAACTCTCCTTTGATGATCACATGGCCAAAGTGTTTAGACATTCCTTCTATGTAGCCCACCCAATGTCACCTAATGTAACCCACTTTGTCTAGTCTGATGATGTCACCATCCTACAAATATACCTGTGGAAAGTAGAACTCACAGTAATGTGTATAGCGCGTCTTGTAAATGTGGACACCTGTAGTATCATAAACCAGTTAGGGAGAGGTTTGAATCCTGCACTTGACAATTGTGTGTGTGTATGATCTCCTTGGAGAGGAGCAACCTTTTTGGAGAGTACTCAAACATCTTAAAAGTGATATCTTTGTCAGGTCTGATGATGTCACCATCCTACAAATATACCTGTGGAAATGAGAACTCACAGTAATGTGTATAGCACATTGTGTAAATGCGTACTCCTGTAGTAACATAAACCAGTTAGGTAGGGGTTTGAATCCTGCACTTGACAAGTGTGTGTATGATCTCCTTGGAGAGGAGCAACCTTTTTGGAGAGTACTCAAACACCTTAAAAGTGGTATACTACTCTTTGTCAGGTCTGATGATGTCACCATCCTACAAATATACCTGTGGAAATGAGAACTCACAGTAATGTGTATAGCGCGTTGTGTAAATGCGTACTCCTGTAGTAACATAAACCAGTTAGGTAGGGGTTTGAATCCTGCACTTAACAAGTGTGTGTGTATGATCTCCTTGGAGAGGAGCGTACTCAAACACCTTAAAAGTGGTATACTACTCTTTGTCAGGTCTGATGATGTCACCATCCTACAAATATACCTGTAGGAAAGAGAACTCACAGTAATGTGTATAGCATGTCGTATTAATACATACTCTAGTATCATGAAGTAGTTAGATAAGGGTTTGAATCCTGCACTTGGTGAGTGTGTGTGCTCTATGTGTGTGACACTGTTGGTCAATATGTTGTGGGTTTTGCTTTTACTACTGTATGACATATCAGTATGACACCAGTATGTGCATTGCACATGTGAGGTAGCTGTGTGGCAAATACATATACGTACATGTGACCTCAATTATTGCATGTGTGGGAACCCTGCTTTCTCCAAGAACACATCTGTCATCTTTTCCAGAGTGTGTTGCTGCTTTCCAGACCTTAGGTCACATCTGTATGCTTGTGACAAGGTCAGCCACTGCAGTGATCCCTGGCCTAGGTCAACCGTGTCACACACACTCATTACGGTTTCTATTGAATTGTGTGAGTGAGGGTTTATGGCCGAGGTATATGTCAGACCTGTTCAAACGCAGCAAAGTCTGTTAATGATGGCTATTCATTATAGGTGTACAACAACCTTTGTGGGTATGCATGCAGACCCCTTATTGCTTATGTGATCCACCGAGGGATTTAAAAATAACTTTGGAAATGTGATTATCAAAGGAGAGATGACGTACCACTTGGTTGCATGTACACATCGGTACCTGTTCTTCATGTTGGTGGCTACTACCTATGTGGTACTGTGGGGATACTATGTTCCATAAAGGTGGATGACTATGCTTTTGTTGGCTTATAGCTTTATAGCATGGGTTTGACAACAGGGATCTGTCTATGTGATACCCTTGTGGAGGATGTGTGTGCCATCTGGAGAATGCATTATAGGCCGCAGTATGCATTACCAGACGTGGACGGACATATCCCTACTGTGATTGATTGTACCTAAGAGAGCTATATGCCAAACAGGAGTGGTCTCAGTAATGGGTACAGGTGAATACCACTGGTTACTGGCATAGTATGGTACCTGAAGGATCCAAATGTTACTGTGTGTCCTACATCTGTGTGTCAGTTGTCAAGACATCATCTAACGATTGGTTATGGTCAGGCTCATAGGTTCATAGGTTCATAGGTTCATACTAGGCTATCTGCCCGAGGGCATTTACAAGCCTAGCCCATAGTTTTGTGGCTTACGCCACCCCTTTAGTATGGGGAACTATACCCATTATTTTGCTGTGCCTCTGTTGAGCAGTGACACTGAGGTAATCCCTGGGGTATATCTGCGATCTCCCATCCATTGGTCAAGATTTCTCTTGAACAAGGCCAGCGAGGTGCTCTGCCTCACATATACCGGGATTTTATTCCACAGCATAGGGAGTCTTTGGGTGATGAATCTATCCCTCCAGCACGTCCTATTAATAGCCGTGTCGAGGTTTAAGTCTCCGCCCTTGTGGCTCTGACGGATCTAGATTTTTGAGGTGAAGCATATTCATCAAATCTGGGTTTGACATGGCCTTGTATGTTAGGCAAAGGTCACCTCTGAGCAAGCGACTGAATAGAGCTGGAGTTCTTTCAGTCGGGCAGCATAGGACAGATGTTTGAGACCCTTTATCCTTTTGGTGAGGAACTTTGTGGCCTCTCCAGCTGCTGCAAGTGTCGGGTCAGATACATTCGAATGGGGCATTGTACTCAATCATTGGTCTGATGAGTGATGAGTATAGGAGACTATGACCTCCCTTGATCTAGATGAGAATCCCTTCATGATAAGGTGGGCAATGTAGAAGGTCTTTCTAACTACTTTAGCTACATGGGTGTCGAATGACAGGCTACTATCAACCTGGGTCCCCAGGTCCCTGATAACTTCTTCTGTACTCAGTGGATTGCCACCTATTTGGTAGCTAGGGGTAACCTTGTTTTTCCGAAGGGTATGACTATGCATTTTTGGCATTTAACTTTAGGCCATGGCTCTGGCACCAGTTATCCGTTCTGTGAGACCCTTCTGAAGGATATCTGTGTCAGATGTGTTTTCTACTATGGCCCAGTTTGCAGTCATCTGCAAACTTTGTCAGCCATAACCCTCCTGTGTTTGCTTGTACTGGAAAAGTAGATGCCAAACAAGAGTGGGCCCAGGACTGAGCCCTGTGGTACACCACTTGTGACAGGCTTTGAGTCTGACATGGCGCTAGCAACTCTGACCCTGTGGGTTCTGTCACTCAGCCAGTTTGCAACCCATCTTGTGATGTATGGGTTAACATTTAAGCTGATGAGTTTTTCAGTGATACCCGAGGGGGTATTGTATCGAAGGCCTTCGCCAGATCGAGGTAGGCTGTATGGACTGCCTTTCCTCATCAATGGCTTTGGTGACTGTTTGAAAAAGTCAACCAAGTTTAGAAGGCATGATCTGCCTTTGACAAAGCCAAACTGGGATGGATCCAAAGTCTGCAAATTCCCTATGTCTTTATTTATGAGGTCCATTATGATCCTCTCCATGGCTTTGCAGATAAGGCTTGTCAAGCTAATGGGCGGTAATTTCCAGGGTCGGTGGAGGCACCGCCTTTGTGAAGTGGGACCACAGTTGCAGTGCGCCACTCCTGCACGTATCCAGAGGTAAGACTATGATTAAATAGCTGTCCTAGCTGTGGGTTTAATTCCTCGTTGAGTTCGTGGAGCACACAGCCGGGGACACCATCAGGTCCCATGGATGCTGTGTTTTTGCTTTGAGAGAGCAGTTCTCACTTGGGCGTTGGAGATGTTTGGGGGCTGCAATCGCTTGGTATAGATATCTCTCCTTTGGGGAGGGGGAAGTTTGCACTGAACCTGTCAGCCAGTATGTTGGCAACGCCTGTAGGATCAGTAATCTTCACATCATTTTGAACTAGTTCTGAGCATATCTGGGAGTTTCCTCCCAGGTTTCTAACATAGCTAAAGAAGGCCTTATGATTGTCTTTTGAGTCTTTAGCTATTTTTCTCTCAAAATTTGCTTTGGATGATTTTATGAGAGCTCTTAGTTTTTACTTATAGTGATCAAGGGTGTCTTACCTTTTAAGGATTTTGCTCTATCTTGTAGTAGCTTCCTCCTTTGTTGTAGAGTTTGTTTATGGCTGGGGTCCACCAGAGTGGACGCTTGCCTTTGGTACAAAGAGTCTTTGTTTTGCTTGGGATTGCCTTATCCATGCAGTCCTGCAGGTGCTGGTAGAAGGCATTTGTAAGTGATTCAGCGGCTTGAGTACTGTTTTCCGTCGGCTCGGGGCCTTAAAGGAGACCACACTAGTCTTTAGAAGTGTGAAGTCGGCTTCGAGAAGTTCTTTACTGTGGTCTTTTTATTTCAGGTGGGGTGGGATGAGGACCTCCAGCGAGATTAGTTTGTGATCTGATCTCACCAGTGAGGGTATACTTCGGTGTTGAACATTGTGCTCCCATGTTCGTGATGATGAGATCAAGTATGTTTTCTCCTCTTGTGGGGATGGTGACTAGTTGTTCCATGGCATTTGAGTTTATGAATTCCAGGAACTTTTGGGCTAGGGTGTTTGGGCTTGAGTAGTGTTCCCAGTCTATATTAGGGTAATTGAAGTCACCTAGTATGATGGTGTTTGGTGATACATTTATCCCCTCTAGTGTTTTCAGGAAGGCCATGTGAGGTTCCTGAGTTTGTGAGGGTGGCCTGTAACATGCTACAATTTGCAGAGCAGTCTTGCCTATGGTTAATTGCACCTGGATGGTCTCCGATGCATCGTGCGTTGCCACCAGTCTTGAAGTGGGGGTGTCTTTGATGAAAGTTACTGGCTTTAGAAACCAGGTTCACCATTAATTTAGGCTGTTGAAGTTATGTATACTACCAGAATGCAAAACAATGACAGATAGTAACAGTATCACCCACAGCACAATGTCAAACCATGTCATACACACATGTGTAGTCAAGTTCCGAAATGTGTGTAGTACAATGCATACTGGCCACCAATAGAGACTATGGAGTGTTACTGTGTAATACAGGGCATGTCACCCTGCCCGTGTGTCCACTACGCACGTATATGCAGACAGTGCACCTCCACCATGTTCACAAATGTACACCTGCAAATCTGTGCCACACACATCCCACACATACCTTCCACTCTCTAACACATGCTGCCAATACTACACACATCAGCCAAGTGGCACGTGGATGGACAATACACTATTGGAACTAACCCTGGTGTAAACATTACTACATTGACAATCATAGCTTAAATCCATCATGCCTGCTCAGCTGCACCTTCAAGCATATCATTACACTTTACTGCTGACAACATGCTAACATTGCTATACTGCTATAAAGTCACCCTGTGCATCAGCACCATGGTAGCCTGTTCCTGCATCGATGTTACAGATGACAGGAGGAGGCACAGGTTTCATCATATGTACAGGGTGTGTTGTTGGTCTGCCAGACGCCTACAGTGAGCCATACAATCAACATGTATGTGTGTGTGTGTGTGTGTGTGTGTGTGTGTGTGTGTGTGTGTGTGTGTGTGTGTGTGTGTGTGTGTGTGTGTGTGTGTGTGTGTGTGTGTGTGTGTGTGTGTGTGTGTGTGTGTGAGGGCCAAGAGTACTGCTATGGGCCAATGTTGATGTAATGTGTGTGGGTATGTGTTAGCCCTAGGTGTCTTGTTTATGTGTGTGTGTGTCTGCATGCACACAGTTCCACCATGTGGCTGCCATATACGGGTATTGTGGGACAGCCACAGACTGTACCTGTCAGGCTTTACAGATCACCATCTCTGGCCATGGATACGGTACCTGTGCCTGGCAGGGGTGCTACTGACACTATCAGGTACTAAGCCTGACTGGGTACTATCCCCAGAGGTAGATGGATGTACACTGGGCCCAGGTCCCTGCTGGGACTGTCCAGAGCCACGTGCATGTGGTCTTCTAGGACGGTCTATGGACAGCCCACCCCCAACATTGCTGGGGCTGGTAATGGCACTACTGGAGTGGCTGTGACTTGAGGGATGTCCGCGGCGACTGCCAGCTGCTGATGTTGCTGTCATACATCCATGTCAACTACTCAACCATCCCACACTGTCCTGACACATGGACATGACATTGCGGAGGACATCTAATGTCTCACCCCAATGTCTATCAGTGACCTCAGTGTAATGACGGATGGCACCTGCTAGGTCATGGATACTGTCAATTATGGTGGTGTTATGTGCCCTCTGTGCCCTTAGTCCCTGTCTGGTGTACTGTTCCATACATGCCTGTGCCTCCATGACAGCCTGGAACATGCGTGAGGTTGTAAGACCTGTGGCACATCTGCCAGTGGCATGATGAGCAGCAGTGCACCAACGAAAACCCCTGGACATCTGCCTATGTGGTACACTTCCAGACATCTGGGTATGGCTGCTGTGTTGGGATGCATGTGCCATAGATACCACACAGTCCTGGCCAATGCCAGCTGTACGCTGTCCATCAGCTAAGGGCATTGGTGATGGATGTATTGGCAGTATGACTGTGTGCATGGATGGGGTGGACACTTGTGTACTGCCGATTGGTGGCCCAATGACAGACCCTGGCAAACATGCCTGTGCCTCAACACACCTATCATCATTATCACTATTATGCTCAGTGACATCAGTTTCCCTGCTGCAGTGAACCAGCCCAAACTCAGCACCTGTGAGAGGAAGACAGGAAACGCACTTTACAACCTGTACATGATGTCGGCACACATGCACACATGAACACATGAACACATGAACACATGCACACATGCACACATGCACACATGAACACATGCACACATGAACACATGCACACAAATACACTCCTTACTAAAACAGACACATACACACACACACACACACACACACACACACACACACACACACACACACCACCAGCAATCCAGAACATACTCAATAGCGTGTGATGATGGGGTACAGTATCACAAGCCAAACATTTATATCAAACGTGTAAGCATGCAGGACGTGTGTTGCTCAACAGCATACAGTGTGAGTGTAGACAGCCCTTGCTAATAACAGTATACATGGCTTTGATGCATGTGTGTTTTTGTTCAGTGATTGGCCTTACCCTGGAACACAATGTGTACATGGACACAACATTGCTGTGCAAGTATTAAAAGCTCTGCAATGTCCTGTGCACCATTACTCACAGGTATACATACCATGGCTGGATGTGTATCTATGTGTCACATAGATATCCATTTCTGATTAGAGCATCTTTGTCTTTAGCAGATAATTGTGGACACAGGTTTAGCACATGCATGCTATGTATACACACAGGATGAGTGGTGCATGTATACCTGATGGAATACCATTGCTCAACATAGCCATTGTGCAGTGGTTATGGTGAGTATAGGACATATTGTGGACATGCCAGTGCCAGCCATGACATGGCATGCTACAACACAACTGCAACATTAAACATCACACATACACAATGTGTGTCATGTGACCTATACACTCAATAGCATTACACGACATATGTGTGTCACTTTGTACAAATTGTGATTGCTATGCATATTGTGTATAGGTGTATATGTTTGTACACACACAACATTGAGGTGCATAGCAATTAATGATATGTGTAGTACTGTGGCCACTGTAACTGGATTTGGTGTAGTACCATGAGCCATCATCATGCAGCATCATGTGGTCATTCAAGGCTACTAATGTGTGCCAGACCAGCACATTCCATACTGTACCTGAACTGCAATACCATGGCTAGATTCACCATTTCACAGCCAGTTGTTACATGGGTTTGCAAGGTGCCAAATAGGGGGCATTGCCTAACATGAATGTGTTATGTGTTGAAGACTGTTGCACAGCCACATGAGAGGCCTCTACCCCTCAGGTATATTATGTGTGCTGTGTGGATGACATTTGGGATACTGGAGTGTGACCTTACAGTGGGTGTCTGAATATGCCATGTGTAGCATGTTAACGTGTACTGCGTATGACACAGTTGTGTATGTTGTGTGCATGTGTATCGACTCTGCCTATCCAATGTCCACTATAGTGTTGCCACAATTGTGTGGGATGCTCTGTGTATTGCATGTGTTTGAGGCAGCTACTCATGTTACTGAGATGTGCATAGTCTCACAGCAAACATGCACAGCATGCATTATGCGCAGGTATGTGATGTGTACATGGCCTACACCTCACTAATGACATGCACATTTAATTAGCAATATTAAATGTAGAACACACTCACCAGCATGGGTCTGCTGTCTTGCTGTCACACCAGAGGGACCTACAAGGATATGAGAAAGTTTGTCAGTGGCAACAACTGTGGCATTGCTACTGTGTGTTTGCAATCTTACAGTAGTACAGCAGTTGACAGTCACAGGCCTGCAGATTATATTCCTAATTATTATTATTGCACAACACTAGGCACCATATCTTCTAACTACACAGTGCACATCTCACATAAGCATGATCTACCAATAGAGGTAACAGTAGTGTACAGCTATGCCATGTTACCTTCAAGCTCCATGTCAACTTGCTGGGTGGCTCCGGCCTCCATGATGATACATGTTAGTTGTTGTTGTTGTCCAGGAGCCATCTGGCTCAGGAGCAGCTCCTCCACTCTGGTGAGGGGGGGGTGGATGGCTACCCCACCACCTGTGGCAAGCTGTTGTCTAAGGATATCAGACGCACACTGCCGGACATTTCTAATTAAATCACTGCAGTGATGGCATACCTGCTCATATGTCCGGTTATACATGCCTATGTCATTTACCCTACGGACAAGATCTTGCCACAGTGCAGTCCGCTCATGCTGGTCCTGGCTGGTTCTTGAGAACAGCAGGGCGTAGTGCTGAACCATGGTGGCTGTAATCACTTCCTCCTCTGCTGGGCTATATGAGGGATTACGAAGGTGGGCCATGACCCGGGAAGACAATGAAACAATATGTGTGAGCAAGTCAAGTGGCACACAACATTCTAAAGTACAGATATCAATTAACTGCCATATATAGCAACCTATTGGCTGTTAGAGGATACACACTTTCAATACCACATATCAGTGCTCAACCCACAACTGCCTGACAGTGCCTGGCATACTCTATATATCAAACCATGTTTTGCACAGCAACAAAGATAAACCAGTATGTAAGACTATACAACAGTACATGGCACACTGTATGTGACACAATGCACCACCTAGCCACAGGGGGTATATATCAAGCTAATGCATAATGTAACATGCAATCCATTGTAATGATTGTAAAGTCCAGTTACAGTATTACCAGTATACCACACTAGTCATTGATGGCAAACCCCTGCCTAACATATGTGCTCATTCATTAATGTAGGTGGTATACTGCTGTACTAGACTATACATGTTGCTAGATACGCACCTATATCCTGTAACACACATATGACCGAGGCCATGGTACAGGCATACACACACACACACACACACACACACACACACACACACACACACATCAGACATATATATACCAGACATAAAGGTATGGCAACCCACATGACCTTTACCTGTGTACCATACAGTACTGTGTGTCAGTAGTTACAAAATCTTATGCCTGAGGTATGTCATCTGTGAGGACAACGGGGAACATACAAAACAGTGGTTCCAAGAAATGTGGACATACACCATACTGTGTTGTTTAGGCATACAGCTTCAGGTAGTACTACAGTTCATACAGGGGTTGGATTCACCAGCAGTAACACTCAATAAGCATACATGTACTGCTGTAGCCTACAATGGGACACCTCAGTCGACACCAATGGACTATGTCAGACCATATGGCATACTGCTTTTTCTGCCTAGCAATAGCATACACATCTTTTGCTGGGATCACAGCTAGGACACATAATACCATGACAGAAACAGTTTCCCACTTAGCTATCACACATATACAGAACTCTGACACATTCAGCAACACATTCACCATCACACTCAGTCAACCTCACATAGCAATTATTGCAACAAGTACATGTGGGTGTGGATCAGTTCATAGGTAGGTTATAGGCTATTGGCTCTAGGACCTATAGATGTCTAGCCATACGCTACCCTGGCCCTTGACACACAGGTAATTTCATTTCACGTGGCCCTGTCAAGCAGAGTCACAGAGATGATTCCCGGGGTGTATTTCCTATCTCCCATACAATCATCAGGATTATATATGACGACTGCTAATTAGGAGCTTTGTTTGCTATTGATAGGTGGTTTGTTTCAGAGTATGGGATGTCTCTGAGTTAGGAATCTATCCCTCCAGCATGTGCTGTTTATTGAGGTGACAAGGTTTAGGTCCCTAGAGCGTGTAGCTCATAGGGATTGTGATCTGTTTACGTGGAGCATGTCCAACAGCTCTGGGTTTCACATAGCTTTGTATGTTAGGCAGAGGTCACCTCTGGCTAGGCGGTATGCGACACAGTCTAGCTGTGGTTTTGTGAGACGATCTGCATAGGGCATCTGTTTGAGGCTGGTATTACTCTTTGTGAGGTATGTCTGTGTCCTTTCCAGTTGCTGTAGATGTCTTGCGAGGTACATACCACATGGGGCATTGTACTCTATAATGGGTTTTATGTGTGTGGAGTAGAAGGGAACACTGACCTATATTTCCCTGGATGACACACCTTTTGTGATGACGTGTGCCACATAGACAGATTACATGACTAGTGTGGCACTGTGATTATCAAAGGGGAGACTACTGTCCACCTGTGTCCCATGGTCTCTTATCACACCTTCGGTGTTAAGTAGACTACCACCTATGTGGTAGTTAATGGGTACTGAGTTTTTGCAAGGAGGGATGCCAATGCAGTGTCAACATTGAGCTTGAGTCCATGGCTTTGTCACCAGGCATCTGTTGCAGTAAATATGACCCTGTCTCTCTCTCTCTCTCTCTCTATATATATATATATATATATATATATATATATATATACACACACACACACACACACACACACACACACACACACACACATACATATAAACATCCATTGGTGTACATATAGATATACATATAGGCACATATACAGTCTACCTTTCATGGTGGGAATATCAAGTATGCAAAGGTTGTGAGGTGTACAGTTATGTCATAATATTGCACAGTGTTGTGCGGAATGCATTGAAGGTGTTCTCAGCCCATATAGCTTTAGCAGGCCTCACTGGCTGCAACACTGCAAACCTGACGAATCATACCCACAGCGTTTAACCACCACATGTCATATACCAGCACTGTATGCTGTCTGGTTTGCCACACACTACAAACTACATAGAAATATGCACATTACAACTTTCAACAACATATATATGTCCACCTTTCACAAACAGTTGCAGTATGTCCCTTGCTCTATGCACACGTACAGATGCTAATATATCTGACACAGACAGATCTCTCCGTATGTGTGTGCCATACACACACAAGGACCACACTGTTGTAAGTCCGTGTACCTCACAGCTGACCTGTTGGGCCTTGCTGCAACATGAACAGGTGTCACATGTGAGCACACAGTAATATTAGAGGGTGTATATATAGCTGCTAATGCTAGATTAGCATACTAGCCTGGTACAGCTGTTGCCAATGCTAAGCTACATGTTAATATGACTATCATGCATTTGTTACTCTGTCACATCCATGTTTACATAACTGTATGCGCTACTCCCCCAAACAGACATTGTACACACTACTGTACAGAACACAGATAACATGGATCAGATGTTTGACATTTAATGCTGAACTACATATGTCACATTCATATCCCACTGCACACAGCTACACACTGATTTCTCCATGGCAGAAGATATGCAGGGCATCTGTGCATAGATACGTACTGCTGCCACATATGGATGATTCAAACTATGTGGAGTACTCTTCAAAAACATCTACTACATGCCAGTAAATACATATCTGTTACATACCTTTCCTTTGTATGTGTTTGTAGTAAACAGTTCCGTGTGTTTTGTACACTTTTGTTTTTTATATCTTATTTTTCCAATAAATCTTTTTTTTATTTTTTCAATATATTATTTTTTTCAATATATTTTTTTCAATTAATTTTTTATCAATATATTTTTTTCAATATATTTTTTTCAATATATTTTTTTTTGCAATATATATATTTTTTTCAATATATTTTCTTTTAGATCTTTTTTGTTTCCTGTTGCTGTGGTCTGTGTCTCTCTGTGTCACTCTCTCTCTCTCTCTCTCTCTCTCCCTCTCTCTCCATACCTGCAATGAAATGATTGCATGTGTGGACAGCAAGTACAGCCTGCATTTATAGGTATCTGCACATGTGCATGTGATGGCCTCTGCACCAATCTGCTGTGTGGTACTTGCAGTACTCACTGTCATAGCAACCAAATGCTATAAATTGCTAAGTCAGGTAGGCGTAGCCCTTTCAGCTTTCCAAAGTGGGGACCATGCTTGTTTGCTGTGGACACCGTTGTGTAAGTCAGAAGGTAGGTATACTTCTTGCATCTGATGCTAGGGGTGTAGCCAGTGATTTGAATGTTGTACTCAGACCTGAATGTTGCCACTTCCAGTACACAGTTGTCAGTTTAGAATTGTACTCACCCCTACAAATGCTAACACAAGATACATGGGAGTATGTAGTTTCTTTTCTACTTATACAATTAGCTGCCATACATATGTAGTTATTGAGATGTTTTCATTTGGCACATGAACTGTTTGTGAACTGCTATACCGTGGATATTAATGTACTCACTTCTGCGCAGTTTGTGTTTTTTTTTTTGTTGACATTAGCACAGGATGCTAACGAAAACTGGACAATTCCAGTACTGAGTATGCCTACCTACATCCTTGCTGGACCTTGAACACACAGGTATTTTGTACATTTGGGTGGGGATTGTCCTGCTATGATACTGTGTGGGGGTTGTAAAGTGCTGCTGTAACATTATTTACTGCTAAAATGGCTGGTTCTGTTATCACAGTCATGTAATGTAATTCCACAACCACTGCTGGTAAAGTTCCACAGAACAGGTTTTGTGTTATGGCATTCCTATCTTTCCTTTACATTCACTCATTCTGATGCATGATATATATAATAGAAAAACACATGAAGATAAATCCAAAAGAAACACCAACAACGAAAATTGCAGCCAACTGGAAAAAGTTTTTACTTCTTTTTAGACAGATTCTGGTACCTCGGCCTTCGCCTTCATTGGAATAAATTATTCTAAATCATACCAGCTTATATATACACCCGTCATTTCAATTAAACAATTAAATGAGTTCATCAATTAAGCAGTTTAAAAAAAACTTTCAAATTTAACATATATTATTATTAATCTATAATATTATTTATCATAACATATTATTACAAACTTTTATACATTAATATTTAAATTTCTAAATTCATACCATTTGGAAACAGGGTTTTATAATTTATTATAAAGTTAGATTCCATTCTCAGTAATTTTTTCTGAAAATTAATGTTTGCCCCCCCACCCCCCTCTGGTTTTGCCAAAACACTAAATACAAGATCCTCACATCCACCATCATGAAATTGATGAAAATGGTTAGCTACTGGACTATCCAGTCTACACCTCCTGATATCTCCCATATGTTCCATGATTCTCAATTTTATTTTTCTTTTTGTCTGCCCTATATACCATTTTCTTACTTCACATTTACAACCTATTATATAAATCACCCCAAAGGAATTACAACTAAAATGATCAATGGCATTATATTTAACGCCATTTATCATATTACCATCCAAATTCACAATTTTACAACATACTTTACAACGTCCACAAGCATAAGCTCCAGCATTATGAACTCTAGCCCTCCTGCCTTTATGCCTAACCAACTCTTTTAAATTACTGCATCTATCATAAGAGAAAATGATATCATTAGGGATAATGGTTTTCAAAAAATCATCATTCATAACCATAGGCCACATACTATATATTATTTTTCTTAATATAGGTGAAAAAAGTGAATACCTATTTACAAAAAATATTTTATCCTTAACTTCCATGTTATTACAATCATTATAAGCTAATTCTAACAATTCTCCATTATCCCTAGTATTCACACTTTTAATATTCTTTCTACCTATATATTGATGAACAGTCAGATGTAAATTTAATTCTCGTTCAACTCTATTTCTATGTGACATAATATTATCCCATCTATATCCTCGATTATTTAATTTTTCACAAATTACATCAAATTCCCTCTTTATATTCCTAACTTCTGAAGTATTGGCAGCAATTCTTTTAAATTCTCCCAAAGGTAAAGAGTTAATTAACTGAACACTATGCATACTAGTGGCATGCAAAAAATTATGCATACTAGTGGCATGCAAAAAATTGTTTACTGTTTTCAGCAACAACCTGCAGTATATCTACTGTGGCTTAGTGGTACTTCATGCAGTCTAGTGTGTAAAAGGTCCGGGGTTCGAGACTGACAGTGGTGTTTTATTTTGCTGCTGAGCAGAAGAAGGCCCCTCACATGCAGGGTGACTAAGGCACTTTTAAGCAGTTGTAAGCGGGTTTGCGTGGGTTTGCATGACGCTTAGCAATACTTAGCTAAGCGCACATAAGCGTACACTCGCACAAACCTGCTAACTACTGCTTAAAAGTGCTTACTCCCGCTAACCCCCGCGCTCATTTCTTTGCAAGAAAAGAAAATGGGGAAATAGGACAGTGGTGAAAAAGGGGCACAAAGAGGGGAAAACAGCTAGGGATGTGCAGGACAGGCGTAGGGAAGGTCCATAGCTGCCCATTCCTTTAACAGCAACAGCTGTGCATATACTAGTAATTTGGAGGAAAATTTGAAACCTTCCACCCCTGAGAGAGGGATGAGGACAATGAAGTATGTTGTACTGCCAATTAAATTTCAGTTTATGTGTCCAGCAGACATGTGTGCAAAATGGGCAGCTATGTATGAGGCGTAATTTTTTTGTGGGAGCAGATTGCCCTTTTCTTTTTCCAGGTGAGAGTGGAATGTGGGGTAGGGGAAGTAGGTATATTTTGGGAGGTAGGTTGGGGAGGTAAACAGACAAGACAGACAAGATGCATACAGGGGCAGAATATGATACAAGGGGTAGGTGAACACCATTGACGGGGAAGGATGTTTGGAAATCGCAAGCCCATGAGACCACAGATGGCAACAGTGGAACTGAGATCCCCACCCATGGGCATTTACCACTGCACCTTCACAGCCCAGAGGGTGGCTGTGCTGGGGGCTGCGTAGGAGGGCCAGGCTCACCCATGAATCACACCACTCTTGCCTTGAGCTGGCGTAGAGGATCAGCGACTGAACGCTCGATCTCCCTACGCACCACAGCCCGGACTGTTTCAGAGGGTGATAGGTGGCCCTCCTCTGGTCACGCTTGCACGGGGGGGGGACGAGCCCCATCCCCTGCAACACTTCCACCCGAAGGTGGCACAGGACCAATGGAAGAGGAGGTCCCGGGCTGGGCACCAGACCTGCTGGTGCCAGGTGCCATCACCAGCTGAAGTGGGACAGGTGGGTCCGCTGGGACCGGCCTTCCCATACGTTCTATGTTTAGGAGGAGTTAATGACAATATGGGTTAGTAATAGCCAACAGCATTCCAATTTAGTTGTAACAGCATACAGTAGTATTCCCATTAACCAACACACCAGAATTCCAACAGTTGAACAGCAAGCATAACACATGCATATATAGAAAAATAGTGGACATTCCAACAGCATGCAGGATTGATTGGTGGCAACAGGCCACCAAGATTGTGGTATGTGAACAGGGCACATGCATCAAAGTAAATGCAGATATTTATAAACCAATAGGACATGTGTCCCAACAAATGTTATAAGATTAGACATACCCATTGAGATGTGGAATTGCATTTTTTACGCGCATACAGTAGGGTGTAAAAAGTTACCTCCATTAACAACTTATATATACTTATAGTTTACACTACATTCCTATTGACTGCAGTTATATATCCCCTACATGTATTATGACACTAGGCAATGTCCGTTAAATTATGAAATGGGTTTTGCTAGTTCTTGATATACCTGACCTGTATCTGACATACAAACTGTCCCGGATGCAGATGTTACTGCTACATATTTATATATTTCATTTATATTTATATATCTACATATCTGGATGTGTTCAGGTGACATTATCAGGTATATTTTGACAGCCCCCTACATTTCTAGCAGCACACTGACATTTCTGGGGAGCACAATAACAAGCTACTCATGTGCCAGATTAACCTGTACATGCCGGCCATGAACCAACAGTTGAGGACTGTATATATGCTTAACAGCTACTGGCACTCCCTTCATCCACTTTATATGGGCCTACCCATGTGTGGGCTGACTGCGCTTAATGCAACAGTACTATTTCTATAATGCAAGGGTACAACAACATATTGAAGAAAGTGACACGGACACACTCCAGGAATTATACTTTTATTAATTACATTACACACTTTTCTAGTGGCTCTCTCATTTATTTGATATATCAGTGCATGCACAGGACTTTTATTCAAGACATATTATACCTTTATTAATGGGTTACAACACCTTTTCACGCTGTCTCACTTATTTTATATAACAGTACATGCAGAGAAGTTATTCAAGACTTATTATACCTTTATTAATGGGTTACAACACTCTTTTACAGGCTCTCTCACTTCTTTTATATGACAACACATGCAGAATAATTACTAACCTGCCTGGTGGTGCAGCCTTAGCAGCCTATCTGCATAGGCTTGCTGATTTGCAGCACGGACACCTGCAGTTGTGAAGTAAATGAAGGGATATTGAGACATACCTATCCATAATATAGACTACAATAGCAATTCTTACATACTTCATTCCATGGCTACATACTCAGTACTCAGTAGTGGGGCCTTTTCCATTTCATGGGCCTCCTGTATACACTGGTTCAGTCGGTCCTCCTTGCATCTCTTCAGGTCTGAGTAGTGATGTCGGACCTGCTCACCAGTCCAAGGGATGCCTGTGGCACTGGTGAGATCATGTGCTAGACGTTTCCAGGCTTCCGCTTTGTACTCAGTGCCTTCAAACTGGCCCTGCAGGAGTCTTGCATCATGATGATGGATGAGGAGCCAAACCATTACTTTTGACTCCTCAATGCCCCATTGTTGCGCTCGAAAATGTGAGCCCTCTCCAACACCAGCCATACTGTCTGCAGATGGGAGTTACAACCAGTTATGGCAATTATTCCTGCCTATGGAGCTTAAATATGCCTCATTTCCAGCACTTATTTGTGACTGGCCGGTTTTGAAAAATCTCAGCTAAAAGCAAATGTGCTTAGCAATGGATAAATTTCCATTGATATATATGAGTGTGTTGGAAATGCATCCATATATAAAGCTGTCATGGCTTAGTGGTTTAGTACTGTGATTATGGTGCACATTATCCCGGGTTCGAGGCCTGTCATTGCTTTTTATTTTACTACTGGCCAGACCGGCTAGGAGGTGTGGCTGTGTTTAGCCGACTTTGCTCAACTTTGCCCAACGTTGCTCGACGTTGCTCTACGTTGCCCGACATTGCCCAACGTTGTGCTAGTTAGCATGGTGCACAGCTCCGCACAAACATTTTGTTTGCGCTAGTTGGCACGATGCGTAGCTCCGCGCATAGCCATTCCACTAGTTAAAGCAGTGCTAAGCTATGAGCAATTATACTTAACTGTGCTTAATACTAGTAAACTTTGCTTAGCAGTGTTTCACATTGCTTAAGGTACGTTACTTATGCATTTATCAGTATGCATGACCATTCCACCTTCATATATATATATATATATATATATATATATATATATATATATATATATATATATATATATATATATATATATATATAAATAAAATATCGGTCACTACTACATAGGCCATTTCAATGCATTTTACTAAAATTTAAAAGGTAAATGTCAGGAATTATTGTTATGCACAGATTTCCTACAGAAAATGGGAAGGGAAGTGGTGGGACTTGAACTGGGAATGCCTCCTCTTTGTGCAAAGGCTCTGCCACTACGCTATTGCTATTTGGCTTAATTTGCATATAAGTAGTTTATTATCCTCTTCGATGTCTACACTGTTAACTGTAGCTAAGCAATGGGCAAACCCGCGCATACATGCCCAAATACGGGCAGCTATATCAGGAATAATAAAAAAAAAAGGAAAGCTTTACATTTTAAACTTGTACAGGGATTTAGAATGTGGGGGAGTGTAGTGTTGGGTATGTAGACATTTGAGCGGACTCGCTCATTTCAGTTGACATTTGCAGTTTAAGCACTTGCAGGGGCGTGGATATTTGGACTGCTCGGCAGTCTGACATGCCCTCTGCACTCGTGCATGCTCCATGTTAGCCTTAGAGTTGAGTCAGTGCACCCTCATGAATATGTATGATGCGCTGACATCATACTCTTAGACTGCAGTTTCCGAGTAAGACTTAATTAGTCTTACATGGAGGATTAGTGAATCCCGGCCAGTGGTTTTATATACTTTATATATTTAAATCGTTACACTATTCTAGCCTAGTTTTATTTTGGGATGGTTACATCTGTGGCTACTATAATTCAGTTAATTTTATGTATTACTGCTGCATTTGTCTTTTTTTTATTTTCTTTTTTATTCCTGTGTTGCTTTAAGCTTTAATTGAATGCATTTGATTAGATCAGGAAATGACATCATGTTAAAAAGTGGTTAAAAGAATGCATTTTTGTAGTTTGTATCTGATGAAGTTCCTGTTATTATTTGGGATAAAAGCACTTATATCTACACTTGTTTCTGTTGCAGTAAACTAAAAGTGATTGTTGGAGTTCCTGGTGCACTTGCTACTTCATTTTTTGGCTGGAAATCCTCTTTTGGTGTGGATTCCTTGGCTCTTATTGCCTGCACCCTGCAGTGTATTGGCAAACCTGAACAAAAAACTCCATACTCACCAGCTACAGGCTACTGCCCCAGAGGTATACCATAGGGACCTACATAGTTGTGTGAGAGATGTAATGTCAGTAGCCACACCTGTGGCATTGCTACAGGGTGGGAGCAGCATTTCAGTACATCAACAGTACAAACTGACAATACTAGAGATTATGCACATCTGTTCTTTACTACACTGCAGTAACAGTCTATGTTATCTGACATATGCATGAAGATACTTTACAGATGAAGATGGATAAGCAACAGTGGTCTACTAATGTGCCCTCGGGGCTTACCTGCATACTCCTTGTCCATTGTGTGGGTAGCACCCCCTCCACAATGCTATCATCAGGTTCTTGGCTTGGCTGGCGGGTGGGTGGCCCAAGGCTGGCAAGGAGCTCCTCAGCATGTGTCAGTGGGGGGTGGATGGCATGACCCCCACCTGTGGCTAGCTGGTCCCTCCTAACTGCAGCAACATGCTGATGGGCGTGGTGGATGAGGTCAGTACAATGATGTCACACCTGCTCATAACTTCAGTTATGCAGGCCATCATTTACCCTGTGGATGAGCTCATTCTACAGGGCAGTCCTCTCCTGCAGATCATGGGCCATACACCCAAAGAGGGTTCTGTGGTGATGTGTGATGTAGTAGATTAGTATTTCATTCTCCTGTGGAGTATAAGCAGGGAGATGCTCCCGTGACATGGTACTTGGAAGACATAAACAGGAAAAAAAGGTCTGAGGACCTCATATTGCAAGGATATAATAGTTGTTAATTGACATCTCTATCTCCCCCACCATATCTGCAACAATAATCTGAACACACAAATCAATGGGTATGTTTACACCAAACCTACTGTTGGGACATATATCATATTGTGCAACAAATATTGAAATGTGTTTCTATTCGTGTTCCATGTTGAAACACTATCATTGGTGGCATGTTGTTAACAATGTAATTTACATGCCATTGTAATGGCCACTGTGGTTCCATATATGCATGTGTTCTGTTTGCTATGCAACTGTTCCAAATCTGGTGTTTTGGGTTAATGGGAATATCTATGTATGCTGTTATAACTAATCCTGGACTGTGTTGACTAGTACTACCCACATATATTCTAATACTGCAGCACAATAGCATGTTTGGGAAGGCTGTTCCCAGCAGAACCTTCTCTACCACCTCATATGGCTGTGGCACCAGGCCACAGCACATCTGGGACCCAACCTAGGACCTTCTCATCTGTTGGTCCTGCACTACCTTCAGGTGGAACCACCTCAGGGGATGGTGCTCATCCCCCCTGGGAGCACGCACAGACAGGATCATGTCACCTGAAGTCAGGCATAGGGAGCTCTGCAGAGAATTGGGGGATCTGCTACACCACCCTGAGGCCCTCATGACACAATTAGAGGGTCAGCCTGCCCCTCCTGCTCAGCCCCCAGCACAGTCACCTTCAGGGCCATGAAGGTGCAGTGGTGACTGCCCATGGGTGGGGACCTCAGTCCCACTGTTTCCATCTTGGGGCTCATGGGGTTCCAATTTCCAAACACCCCTTCCTGCCTTCCAACCCAGTCTACCTCCCCAAATATACCTACTATCCTTCCCCAACATCCCACTCTCACCTTAACAAAATAAGGGCAATCTGTTCCCAACACAAATTTCACACCATACATTACCATCCATTTCACACCCGCTTACAACTGCTTACAGGTGCCTTAATCACTCTGTATCCAACAGCCCTTGTTCTGTCCAGCAAATAAATTATCAGCCTTTACAAGTGTCTAACCCAGGACCCTGCACACCATAGCCACATCAATTTACTAGTAAGCCATCTGAGCTGCAGATATGTGTGATGTTTTCTCAAACATATCATGCAGCACAGTCATTCAATAGTAGGGAAAATGTATTTATGTGTGTGTGTGTGTGTGTGTGTGTGTGTGTGTGTGTGTGTGTGTGTGTGTGTGTGTGTGTGTGTGTGTGTGTCTGTATATATGTAGACAAACGTGTGTGTGTGTGTGTGTGTGTGTGTGTGTGTGTGTGTGTGTGTGTGTGTGTGTGTGTGTGTGTGTGTGTGTGTGTGTGTATATATATATATATATATATATATATATATATATATATATATATGGAGTGCATTCAGACATCGGGTACACACTCTAAACCTCCTTCCTCCACAGCTGTACTGTTCTGCCTTGCTATGAAACAGAGTGTCACATGTGGACACAGCCTAACATGGGGGGACATATAGGGACAGATCATAGATAAGCCTATTACAAACATATGAAATTGTTGATGTATGATACATTTCACATTACCATGACTGTTCTGAAGGTGGTGGGGTCTGAAACTCATGTCTGCTGCCATGACTTCATTACTTCCACCTTCTGCTATTTGCCAGACTAATATACATGTTTGGAGGAACAGAACAAATACTATGATGGTTTAAATCTTGTCATTATGTGTAGATTGGCACAGTTGACAGGTATGGCCCACTGCCCACAGGGCCAGATGCTATGTCCATAGTAGTTGTTTAGCAGGACATCATTACAGCAACAAGTCTTGATGGCACATATAAATCTTTTAACATCATCTATCTCATTATTACAGACCAAGTACTACATTCAATTACATGCATACATGTTTCACATACCTGTTTTATTATCATGCTCTCTTCTGTGTACCACTTGGATATCTTCCTTGTTTGTTTGTTTTTTTTTGTTTGTTTGTTTGTTTTTGCAGTATTATTTTTTTAGTATTTTTTTCTCTCTCTCTCACTCTCTCTCTTTCTCTCTCTTTCTCCACTACAGGGATCAAGATGGTTTGTATAAGTTGCAGCATGGCTTTTGTAGGTGATGCTCTTGATCAGGTGATGGCCTCTGCACCAATTGGTGTTCCCCACTTGCTAATTGCATGCAGCCAGCTGTGTAGTACTTCCAATAGCCAATGTCATAGCAACCCACTACTATAAATGACTACATCATGTGGGCATTGTCCCTTTACCTTTCCTGTATGGAAGACATCTTTTCTGTGTGTGGGCAGCAGTGTTACAGACAGCAGGTAGCAATACCTCTTACAACAGGACTTGTGGACACAGGCCAACTACATGTTTGTATAAGGTTCCAGACCTACAGACAATGTGAGTGTTGCTGTTATATGCATTAAATACTACTAGTTTTACAGGGTTTGTGTGTACATGCTAGTTTTGCATGGAATGCAGTCTGTCTGCATAGCTTTCAACTGTGGGCCTATCCACATGATGGCCAAAGGATTGGCTGTTATGTTTTATCTGTTCACCACACAGGTATTGTCTCTGATATATCAGTGGCATTCTCTCCGTTGATTGCTATCAGTACATAGCAACATCCATTTGTGTTTCTGACTTCATATTCCTGAGTAAGGGTATGTTACAACCAATCCTGTAACACCAGTAACTTTCACAGTGTACAATAGCAATATTGCAAATATGGCCCTGTGTTCCAGCCTCTGTCCTCCATATATATACCAGGCTTTGTCCAGATGTCATGCAGTAAGAGGTTGTTAGGTAATGGCCTATCATTATTTAGTGCTGGCATTCCTGCTATCATTCCAGTGACGTTGTGGACTCCCACACAAATTGTCCGGTAGGGTCCATATATATGAGGGCTACAGCTGGACAAAACGTGTGTGACCTTGTACAGTCCGGGGGTCAGTGTATGGAAACACTGTTATATAACAGATACATTTACATTGTGACAACTAATACTTTTCCCCCTAAGGATTGAGTACAGAGTGTAATTGGAGGCTGCTGAACTACATCTGTAATTAAGTGTTGATTGGTTCTTATCTTCAAGGCAAGTGTTTTTTACTGTTGTACTACTTGAAGGCATTGACTGGACAGCAAAGTATGCTATGTTTTTCAGATTACTATATCAAATGTTTTATTTGAGAGTTGCATTAATCAGCTATTATGTATTTCATACACCTAACTGCTATAAGAAATGGCATAAACAACTGAAATAGTACACAAATAAACATTTATATGTATGCAAACTTGTGTGTGGTTTCATGTCCTTTGCATTGTGTGTGGGTATATGTTTCATGCAATAATTCTCATTTGTAGGAAAGAATCAAACACTGGCCATTTTAAAAGGTGGCAACTGTAGGAATAATGGCTGTTTGATATGCTGCACACCCTCTCTCTCTCTTTATATATATATATATATATATATATATATATATATATATATATATATATATATATATACACTCTTCTTATACATATCTATAAGTAGTAATATATTTATATATGTATGTGTATATACATATATCTATCTCTCTCTCTCTCTCTCTCTATATATATATATATATATATATGCGTGTGTGTGTGTATGTATATATATATATATATATATATATATATATATATATATATATATATACGTGTGTATGTGTGTTGTGTGTGTGTGTGTATATGTAACACTGGAATGTTTACTTCTTCCACATTGCACATTCCCTATGGTAGACTGACTGTTCTCCATGATATGTTAAAGATATCATACGGACATCTTACAGCTGAGATGGCTTACTGTTAACTTGCTGTGGCTAGGTTGTGCAGAGTCCTGGGTTCAAGACTTGCAAGTGCTGGTTATTGTATTGCAAGGCAGATTTGTTCAGCTGTGGAGGAAGGGATAATGGCAATAATTACAAGAGATCCCTATTATGGGCCCCTTCAACCCCATTAACAGTGCCTTTGGTCAGATGTTTTGCAGTGAGAGGTTCAGAGTGTGGATCCTATGTGCAAATGCAATACACACACACACACACACACACACACACACACACACACACACACACACACACACACACACACACACACATGCAGGGGAAACATTGTTCTCCTGTGCCATATCCAAGCTCTGGAACAACCTACCAACTAACATTACTACCCTCCCTAGCCATCTTTTTAAGTCTGCTCTTAAGTCGCATCTAAAATCTCACTGGCTCTGTCCTTGCCAAAACCCCAGCTAAATCCAGGTCTTACCAACAAATTTTTCATTTCTTCTTTGATCATAACTCTAGTGTCAGATAAAGTGTTTTCTAGGCATTCTTTTACCTAGAATTTTTGTATTCTGTTCTGTATATGCATACACTTAAACCTTAATAAATCTTCCATTGTGTTTGTCATGCTAACACCATTTATCACTATAAAATGATACTGTCTAGGCTGTATACCATGTTATCTATATGTAACTTTCTGTGGAGCTTTTCTCCCTGGGCCTCCGCTGAAAAAGGACTTGTGTCCAGTTGGACTTTCCCAGTAAACAAATGTAAATAAATAATATATATATATATATATATATATATATATATATATATATATATATATACATAAATATACATGTATGTCTACATATATTTATCTATCTATATTTTATATATATATATATATATATATATATATATATATATATAAATCCAAATAAACTTCTTAACGAACAAAAGACGAAGGAGCAAGTGTTAATAGCTTTCGTCCTTTTATTGTAGCAAGAACTTCTTCAGACAATTAGTAATGTAAAAACCATGGTATATATAACAAATGGGAGGTAGCTAATTATTGTAATTCATCTAAGTAATGAGTGACAGGGAGGCTAGTACCAATAAGCTTTTCAAAAATGTAACAAATAAAGAAAACTGTATATTGAGTGACATACAGGATGACAACAAAAATAACTGCCAGTCCTGTTTGTAAAAACTACCTCCCATTTGTTATATATACTATGGTTTTTACATTACTAATTGTCTGAAGAAGTTCTTGCTACAATAAAAGGACGAAAGCTATTAACACTTGCTCCTACGTCTTTTGTTCGTTAAGACGTTTATTTGGATTTATGTATTTGAAGTCTTCTAATATTTGTAGACAGTTTTTGAGTTATTTATATATATATATATATATATATATATATATACATATATACATACATACATACATCTACATTTATAAATACATTTTCCCTACTGTTGAATAACTGTGCTGCATGATATGTTTGAGAAAACATCACATTTATGAACAGCTCAAATGGCTTAGTGGTAAATCACTGTGGCTATGGTGTGAAGGTTCCTGGGTTCGAGACTTGCAAGTGCTGATTATTTTGTTGCTGGCAGAACAAAGGCTGTTGGATACAGAGTGATTAAGGCACTTTTAAGCAGTTGTAAGCAGGTTTGCATGGGTTTACATGACAGCAAGCAATGGTAACTTCCAGTTAAATATGCTTACACACAGCCTGACAGTGTTTAATCTATGTAGCCATTGCTTGCCGCCATGTAAACAGGCTTAAACCTGCTTACTACTGCTTAAAAGTGCTTAGTCCCGCTTACCCCCACACTAATTTCTTTAAAAGAAAAGAAAAAGGGGTAATAGGAAAGTGGTGATAAAGGGGGCATGGAGAGGGAAAAACAATAGGGAAAGTAGCTAGGGATGTGCAGGATGGGTGTAGGGAAGGTCCATAGCTGTCCGTCCATTTCTTCTACAGCAACAGATGTGCATATGTACTGAATTTAGAGATAGATTTGGACACTCAAACCCCTGAGAGAGGGGTGGGGACAACAATAATGTGTTGTGCAGCTAATTAGACCATATTACATGTGTCCAGTGGACACGTGCGAAATAGACAGCTATGTATGAGGCAAAATTTTTTGGGGGGGAGGACAGATTGCCCTTTTTTTTAAAGGTGAGAGTGGGATTTTGGGGAAGGATAGTAGGTATATTTGGGGAGGTAGGTTGAGTAGGAAGACAGACAAGACAGCATACAGGGGGTGGTATATGACACATGTGAGGGGTAAACTCCTTGGATTGGGAGGGGTGTTTGGAAATTGGAAGCCCATGAGCCCTCAAATGGAAACAGTGGGACTGAGGTCCCCACCCATGGGCAGTCGCCACAGCACCTTCACGGCCCCGAAGGTGGCTGTGCTGGGGGCTGAGCAGAAGGGGCAGGCTGACCCTCTAAATGTGTTACACAGCCTTCAAGCTGGTGTAGCAGATCTCCAAACTCCCTTCGGAGCTCGCTAAGCACCAATCCCTGGACCCGACTTCAGGTGACAGGATATGGTCCGCGCCCGCTCCCGGAGGGGATGAGCCCCATCCCCTGAGGCGGTTCCACCTGAAGGTGATACAGGACCAGTGGATGAGGAGGTCCCAGGGTGGGTCCCAGGTGTGCTGGGACCTGGTGTCATGGCCAGATAAGGTGGGAGAGGTGGGTCTGCTGGGACCGGCCTTCCCATGCGTTTTATGGTGTTGCAGTTTTAAAACATATGTGGGTTAGTAATAGTCAACACAATCCAGGATTAGTTATAAAAGCATGCATAGATATTCCCATTAATCCAAAACACTATATTTGGAACAGTTGCATAGCAAACAGAACACATGCATATATGGAACCACAGTGGCCATTACAATGGCATGCAGGTTACATTGATAGCAACAGGCCACCAATGATAGTGTTTCAACATGGAACATGAATAAAAACACATTTCAATATTTGTTGTACAATAGGATATATGTCCTAACATTTGGTTTGGTGTAAACATACCCATTGATTTGTGTGTTCAGATTATTGTTCCAGATATGGTGGGGGAAAGACATGTCAATTAACAACCTATATATCCTTGTAGTACTCACAACTTTAGTGATCATTGCTCTAATCATTAAGGTACACGTATTTTTACAATACCCTATGGCCTTGGTTTGGGCAGTGGCATGTTTGTACACAGTGTATACTTCAACTGTCTTATAGCTGAATCCTTACATCTTTTACCTGGTAGACCTGTGGAGGGAATGTTTGTTAACACTACGTGACTGTTTCTACACATATTCCCAGATTCAAAGTTAATATTATGCACATACCTCGCAATCTCTTAATGCTCACACTCTGGACAAAGCTTGACAACATCGGGGTACAAATAGGGACATGTTTTGAATATTCCTGTCATAAACTTGGAGAGTTGCATGAGTTACAGGACTTGTTTTAATATACATTTTCTGAAGGCTTTGAGGTCTGAAAATCAAATGTATGTCATTATTTCATGACTACAATTCTGAGATCATCCCACTGATTTGCGAGGGGGGGGCAGAGGAACAGGCAGAAAATATGAGCCAATTATCTGGACATTCTGAAAAATCTGTACAGTTGAGAGGAATTGATTATGCATACAGCTTACTACCACTCCCAGGATTCAAACCATGCTAAAAATACAACAATTTAAGTCACAGTAGAGTGTGTCATTTGGATACTGCTGTTTATCCCTTCAGTGTTTTCTGTCTAAGTCTCTCTTGCTTGTACAATCTGATCTTGTACTTACAACAGTCTTATACAGACATTCCCAGACATTTTTTACATAGCACAGTGTGGGTAATAGTGGTTAATACAACATTACTATTCAGAGAATGCAACTATAAATGCCATACAATACCAGAGTAAACACAACCAGTCCAGGATTTAGAGCTTTATTGCCAGGCAATTACAGTTTTATTTAAATATGATCTATATGGGACTATTACTGTCATATTGTCTGGTTTATTTAGTACAACCATACAACAGTTTTTATACTGCCAGATGACTTTCTACTACTTTATATTTATTTGGTATGACTACTACAATCAGGGCTGTTACTCATCAGCCTCGTGATGCAGCCTTTGCAGCCTACTTGCATGGGCTTCCTTATTCACAGCCCACTCAGCTGCAGCTGTAAAGGAAATAGAGACATATTTAGGCATACCTATCCATCACATACACATGCTGGACTTTACTAAACAGTAATGGTATGACTACTTACACACTGCTGGGACATTACCCCTCTGCCTTACCACTCATCCAAAACCTCCCTCTTTCTCCGCTTCAAGTCAGCATAGTGGTGCCTGACCTGCTCACCAGTCCGAGGGATACCAGTGGCACTGGTGAGTTCACAGGCAAGATGGTCCTAGGCTTCCATTTTATATTGGGAGCCCTGGTACTGGCCCTGCAGCAGTCTCTCATCATGTTTTTTTTACCAGGTGTCCTACCATGACCTTGGACTCCTGTATGCCCCAGCACTGCACCCAGAAGTGCAATCCCTCTCCATCTCCAGCCATCCTGCCTACAGTGGGAAGCTGCAACCAGTTATGAGCTGTATACCCACCTATGGGGTTTAAATATGGCCAATTTCTCACATTTTGCCGTGCTTGGACAGTTTTGAATATGCTGAGCTAAGCTAAGCTATGGGCAAACCTGCTTAGCTAAGGTTGGCATTGCTTAAAGGGACAGGTTCAGCACTGCTTATCAATGGTCAAATCCACTTAGCTGGGCTACTTATTGTTTAGCAGTCATATTTACACAATACTTACACCTGGTAAGCAGAGCTGTGCAATGCTTAGCACTGCTTATTTTTCATTTTATGGACTATCTGCTGTATGGCATTGGTTCATAATTCATTACATATTATAAATTTGTTTACTGTCCCTGACATCCCCCAGTGTGCTTTTATTACATTTATTCATGTGTGACTATACTGTATGGGGCACTTGTGTTTATATGGGGATTTCACAACTTTATTGAGCTGACACCTCACATCTGGACCTAATGCAGTATTCCGGTTAACAAATATATGTTATTTAGTAGGTAATACTAAAAAAATTGTTTATGTACTGCTTTTGCATGTAAAATGTGAATTGGTTACAGTGGGGATCAAACCGGGACTAGCTACTCACAAAGTGTACGCTCTAACCATTACACTATTGCAATACAGTTTATGGTGGATGTCACTTGCTATTTAACTTCTTGTGCTGCTTAAGCTGTACTAAGCGTAGCTAAGTAACTGGCACACCTGTGCAGCTACGCTTAAACTTTATCTCATTTATAAAAAAAAAAAATGTTTGTTGTGTTATTTTATCTATACCCTTCAGAATATCCCTGCCAATGCTAAAGCTGTTATTTCATCAGCTTTCTGATTTGTGGGACAATTGTCCCTTTTGGCTTTGTCCACATTACTTACTCTGACAGGTTAGGAGGTGTGTGCAATGTGCTTATGCTGCCTGTGTTATCCTAATAATGTTTGACTTGGTAACATACCTCTCAACCTCTTAGAGCAAAATATCTGGACAAAGCCTACAATGATGGGGGGACAAATAGGGGCAAATTGCTCTTACAAACCTAAAAAGTTGATAGAATAATAGGTTTTACATTAGCATGCATTTTCTGATGGATGTGTGGAGTCTAATACTCCAATGTTTTGTCATTATTTACTGACTCAATCCTCAGCTATTTGCCAGAAAGGTACATATTTTAGGGGAACACACCAAGAATATGAGACAAACATCTGGGCATTCTGCAAAAATCTGTACATTTGAGAGGCATGCTTGGTAGGGACGATTGTCCCTTATGCCTTGGATCACTGATTTTTGTTTTCCTGACGGGTTGGAAGAGTTACAAGCAATCTTGCTCATTTTTAATTGCTGAAAGGCAATTCTGGAGTGCAGGGGCATGTGTATTGTGAGAGTTCTGCTCTCAGACACACCCACTGCACTCGTACACAGCTCCATGTCTGTTTAACAGAAAAGGCAGGGTGCCTTCATGAATATGCAAGGCGCGCCGCCGTGCTATACGGAAACGGTCCCTGCCATGCAGGAATAACTTATTCCTGCATGGCTACTTGCTGAATCCTGGCAACTGTAGTTACTGGGTGTAGCAATTTCAATGATCAATGCTACTTTTGTCTTATTTTCTTGGACCGCTATATCTGGTTTTCTATCATCTATCTTTTTAACTATTGGTATTGGGTGATCCCATGTGATATAAACTTCATCATTTTCTATGATTCTTTGTGGCTCATGTTTCCAGTGTTTTTCAGCCACTTCGATACCATAATATTTGCACAATCTCCAGTGTAACAGTCTTGCCACATTATTATGCCTTTCAGTATACAGTCCCTATGCCATTAATGCGTCGCAACCAGCAACAAGGTGTGTGGCTGTTTTCAATTCAGTTTTACAAAACCTACATATGTCTGTTTCTTAAACATGTTCAATGGACTTTGTAAACCAGCATGTATGTAGCCCACTATCTTGGGCTGCCAATATTAACCTTTCATTTCTTGATGTGAATTCACCTCTCCTTAACCATTCCTGTGTTCATTCTTGATCAACATGAGGCTCTTCCAGAAATTTTCTATACTTGCAACTATATTTATGTTTTTTCCACATTTTTTGCCTTCTCATCTGGTCCTTCACCTTATATTCTTTCTTTTGTTTTTTTTTAGCAGATTCAGTTGCTGCCTGGTTTTTATCCACTTCTGGTTTGATTTCCATTCCTGCTTGATGTCGATATGCTTCTGCTAAATTAAGCAGAGATGTCATCTTAGATTTATTCTCCTCATGTTTCAGAACTTTCACTACATTTGGATCTTGTGAGGTCAGTAGATATGTGTGGAGTCCCGCGATTGCAGATCTATACATGTAATCAATTTCAAGGAGGCCCATCCCTCCTTCAGAACGGAGAATATATAATCTTGGTATACACTGATTTTTATAAATCATCTGGTAAGCATGAAGCATCCTTCTTGTTTTAATATCCAGTCTATCCAACACTTTTTGGGGCCAGTCAATCACTCCAAAACTGTAAGATAGGACAGGAAGAGCAAATTGATTTATAGAGTGGATCTTGTTCCTAGATGTCAGTGGTGTTTTTAGGATGAATTTAAGTCTTCTAAAGTATTTCCTACTGAATTTTATTTGCATTTGTTCATGTTTTATTGCTGATCCTTCATCAGTTCCCAAGTATTTATACACTCCTTCTTGCTCAAGTACTTTTATATCACATTCTTGTCCCAAACTAATGTTTTCCTGGTGCTGCAGTTTTTCCTTTGTAAAGGTTGCTTTTGCACATTTATCAAGACCAAATGACATTCCAATATAATCTGAAAATGTTTTGACAACCTGTAGCTTTGCTTTCAGTTCATCGACAAATCATCGACAAAGAGAAGATGAGAAGTCATTAGACTTTGTTGTTTTCTAGTAGCCAAATTGTAGCCATGACCTAAGCTGTTAAATAAACAGCTTAATGGATTAATGGCAAGGCAGAATTGCAACAGTGACGAGTCACCCTGGAATATTCCCCTTTGTATTTTTATCCCTGGGATAATAATCTGTCCTTTATCATGGCTTAATTGCAAAGTGGTCTGCCACTGTTTCATAGTTACTGTAATATAGTTAATCAGTGTAGGGTGTATCTTATACATTTTTAAGCGCTCTTTTATCCATGAATGTGGGATACTATCAAATGCTTTTTTGTTGTCAATCCATGCCATACTTAGATTCTTCCCCTTCTTACAGTTCTCCACTATAACTTTGTTTAACAACAAATGATCCTTTGTTCCATATGACTTTCTTTTATTGCCCTTTTGTTCTACTGCCATAATTGAGTTTTCTTCTAAATGACTGTAAACTCTGTCGGCATCAATTCCCATGTATAGTTTATATGTCGTTGGAAGATAAGTTATTGGTTTATAATTTTTAGGGTAGCTTGCAGGTTCACTCTTAAGTAAGAACATCGTTTTTCCTGTTAACCAGTGCGGTGTGTGTTCAAGGTGTGCATATAAATAGTTCTTACTCATGGCTAAATCCTCATGCAAAGAAGTTAATACTTTAAGCCAAAAGTTAGGTACTGCATCTGGGCCTGGGGTTTTCCAGTTAGAGGCTTTTCTCAACTTTGTTTCAATCTCTCTGGTTGTTATTTCTCTCATTTCATATCCTGTACCTTTAAACTTCTTATTCTTTCATTTATTTCTTCTATCCATTTAGCATCTTTGTTATGTTCCACAGGCTCTTCATAGATACTTCCCCAAAATGTACCTGCTTCCTCTTTTTTTTGGTGGTCTTTCAATTCCTTTTACCTTATTTCCCAGTGCTCTATAAAACTTTTTTGGGTCATCAATAATTTGTTTATTTTATGTTTTTCCCTTGTATTTATCTTCGTATCTTCTAAGTCTTTCCGCCTGTTTTGTAATTTTTAGTTTATCTCCAGTAGTGCATAATAGATCCTGGTCTGTTCTAATACCACGCATTGCTTTTATCACATCTATCTTTCTTAATATTTTCATTGATCTGTTCCCTCTTCTATAATCTTCTAACAATGATACTTCTCATCTTAGCTGCTTTATTGTTTTCTCTATTCGATATTTCCATGATGGTATTCGCTGTTGCCCCCTCTTTTCCCTCGCTACCCTATGTTCCTGTGGCAGAACTTTATCAGTTATTAATTTAGCAGGACTGTAATATATTCTGTTTACTTCTGTTATATTGCATGGGTCTCTATAGACAGTCCTAATTACCATGTTCATTTGTTTTATCAAGCTTCTGACTTTTAGGGTTTTATTAACCTTCTGCAGTCTATTTCTCTCATTGATCTTGATATATCTGTCTTTGTTTATTAAATCAAGCAACTCTTCTCTTAACTCATTTTCTTCCATACTGAGGACACATCCCTTGTTCTCCATTTCCTGGGGACATTCTATAGAAAGTTCTATAACATCTTCCTGTGGCACATTTTCTTCAATTTCATTCTGTGTCATATGTTCTGTCATATGGGATCTCACTGGCCTATCACTCCTCAACACTGACTGCGTCAGAGTTTCCAGTTTCATGTTCCTTTCCTTGCTGTCTAGCTTCAAATGAACATTTATACTGGTTTCCTATGGAAGGCTCCACAATATCTTGATATGGCACCTGACGAATTGCTTCCTGTTCCACTGGTTTCCCCTTAATTTGGATGTCCATTGCTCTATCCTGTTGTGGTGCTTTCTGTATTTGATTTACTACACTGAATCCTTGAGACTGCATTCTCTATATTAGTTAACTTGACTTTCTCCTTTGCATAAATATTACACCATATCAAATCTCTCTTTCTGTCCCATGTCCATATTTCTTTTTTATATTTTTCAAATATCTCTAGGTTTTGTTGTTTATATTTTCTCACTTCCTCAGATGCTTCTTTTTCCAAAGAGATCAAAGTTTCTTGATCTATATACTGTTTTCCAAAAGTCTGTTGTATTAATGAACACAAATTTTTATTTGAAGCTTGTGACAGTTTTTCCTGCGTAAATATTTTCTTTCCTCTAATTTCTCTCTTAATTGTTTTGTATATCTTGTGCCTGGAAATTCTGGGCTTTTTGCATAATAATAACAATACATAATTTCTTTCTTATCCTCAATAGTCCACTCTATCATCTTTACGTCTCTTCTTTGGCCTATCAATTTTTGTGATTTCTGTGGACTGCTACTTCCTTCTACAACAGGGGAGCTATCTTCCCCATGGACCTGTCCTGGCCCCATTTTAGGAATGTTTCCGTATTTTCAGGATTCTACACTGCCATTTTTTCCAGTGCTGGCACCAGTGCGCCTACCAGGATTGGGCACTTTTTTATCCTGGGTCTTGTGCACCCAGCTATCTTTTTTATTTTTTATTTACTTCTGTCCATGATATATGCTATATAAATACAGTCTATATATCAGTGTCGCCTTGGTGAGATTTTGTGAAAAACAGGGTCCACCTCATGAAGGTACTCACCAAGACTTGAGGATGAATTAAATTTCAGCAGTACAACTCTCCTTTGCTTGCCTTCTTTTCATCTCTCCATCAGGACCCTTATTCATCTCTCCATCAGGACCCCTTTCATCTCTCCATCAGGATCCCTTGTGTGTGATCCTCTGTTTTCTCATGTCCATTTTTCTGCCCATCTTCCCTTCCCTTTTTCTCCACATTACATTTTGAAATAAATTAAATATTGGCACTTTGCTGTGTTGGTCCACTGTCACCTCTTCACAGTGCTCATGTCGCAACTATAAGGCATTCTGGTGTGTGTGTGTGTGTGTGTGTGTGTGTGTGTGTGTGTGTGTGTGTGTGCGTGTGTGCGCGTGGGTGTGTCTGTGTGTGTGTTTCTTTATGCACATAGCTTTGAGCTTGCCATCTTACTATGCTTATCACGTTGATCACATGACCAGCCATAGTACAGACACTTCACTACATACTGGTGTGACTACTACTAGTAATATAGCTGCTCTAATTTACTGTACATCGCTTTTTATAAAATACTGGTACTGTTCTGGTTCTAATACATGTATTAGCAGCATTAGGCTGTGACATCTTTGAAATTTAGCACTGCGCAGTGGCATTGCTAGTCCTTTTGTATACTTCCTAAATGATTGAAACCCGTATTTTATGTAATACATAAAACTTTGTAAGAAAAGGATTCTGTAAAAAAAAAAAGTTTTGAAGATTATAAGCCGAAAGCACTAGTATCTTCAGAAAGGACTATTCATATTTTGGTCTCAACCAAGTCAAATACAATTCTTCTAAATCAAATTTGAATCATGCAGTTATTTTTTGGGAAATCCATAGGGAGAGAAGACATTTGATCATAAGTTAGATAGTGCTTGAAATAATTCAAAATAAAAATGTGTCAGAGTTAGCAGAGAGGTCAGACAGAAATAAACAAACCAATGCTGAGGTCTGAAACTGCAAATACCTTGCAGAGTGAATCAAGAAAAGATAAAAAAATACCTAACAAATACAATAAATGCTGAGTATTATGGAGCATAAATGCCAACATAAAACATGACAAAATAACAAACAAGCTCACAGGTGACCATTCACCACCATCTTGAGTCAATATGGTTTTAAACAATGTTCAAAACATAAAAATAAAATCCCAGTATAAAATGTAATAATATATATTAAAGGAAAAATAAATACCTAACAGAGTGTAAAATGACACTAATGTAAGGCCCTTCTCTTAAGTAATAGAATGGGATTATAACCTTGAAGCTAATTCAGAGATGCAGAGAACTTTATTGAGAAAAATGTGCCAGGTGTCTAGATCGAGAGACTACTTTTTTGCCAATTTTGAGTTCCATATTTGTTTGGTTGGAAAACGTTTAATACCACTTCAGTAGTAGAGTGAAAATCATATAGTGAAATAAGCCTTGTCAACCTTGAAGTAAGAAAAAAGCAGAAGTTCACATAATGGAAATGAAAGATAGGAAAACCAAATAGCTAAATTAGTATCCTTTTCTAAGTAACCTACAAATGCATTGTAGAGAAGTACATCGAAACTGCTTTGAATAAGCAGTGCTTGAAGAACTGAGGTGATTCTTGGAGAAGAAATAAGTAAAATAAGTCTATGCCCTACTTGAGTTAACATCGGCCTTTGCCAAGTGTAATTAACTCTTTAAAAACCTGAACATTTCAAAGGAAATAGTAGATCATTCAGTGCTAAAGTCATCTGAATACCTCCTCAGCCAAGTAGAGCTAACATATAACATGTGTCTGGTTTCAGAGTAGTAATCCTGCAAAGCACGAGCCCAAATCTACCTACAACATTCTCCAGAAACCTACTGAAGACTATCTGTAATGTCTGGTGATGAGGCACACATTAGACACCCATCCTAGGAAGGACAATAAGTAGGGGGCTTTTGAAAAAGCAAAGACCAGTGTGCAGACCCCAAAGAGAACACTGACAAGACTAGAAGCTAATTCGTAACCTTAACGTTGAAGGTACTACTAGATAGACTCCTCTCAATCAAAAACCTTTTCTCAAAACAAAACTCTTAAGTGTAGAAAGGTAGGCACAATTAGGTCATAATTAAAAGAATGTGAACTTAAATAGTTGTGTGTCATTTTAAATAGAACATAATCTAGGGAATTTAAGGTGACTACTACTTCAGAATAGATCTAATTGCTATGCAGTATATATATTTAACAGCACATTTATAGCAGGGCAATAATGAAGTCACCAGTCCACACAGAAGTAAAGCATAAGTTACAGCATAAACCATTTTTATTTGTTTATTTATGGCCAGCTGGTGATGATGACAGATCCCTGATTTCCCCCATAGCTACTTCAAACTCCCCAAGGCCACCATATTTTTGGGAGAGTTCTGCATACATGTCCATTCACCAAATGGTTCTAACCCTTCTATATGGGAAGATTTCTCACATATCAGGCTATAAATACAGTTGAAACTAGGAAAGGAATGGAGAAGCCTTGGTCATTATACTGTGTCCAGATAGGGTTTTCATTTAAATTCTACCTCCCTCAGATAATGCTGGGTTGACATCACCCATGAGGGTATGTAATGGCACCTTTAGGGAAACACCTGACTTGTACGGTCTTATGTTCCTCTTTTCCCCACCCGCGTACTGCAGCACAAGCTCTCATTATGGTACTTGATAAACTAGAAAAGGATATTTTGGCATTATGGAGTATTCTGAGACAGTTTCAAGTCTTGTCAAGGTATAAAATTAATGAAGATAAAACAAAGGCTATAGCAGCAAACTATGTATCCCACATGAATTGGTTCAGCAATACCCATATTCACTCCACACATGAATTGGTTCAGAAATATCCATATTTACAGGAAAATGATAAGATGAAGTATTTATATGTATGGATCAAAAAGATTTGTTTATGCCAGCTAAGGATATGTGGAAAAAGACTAAACAAAAGATAATGCAAAACTTGGGAGACTGGAAGCTCTTGATTATGGATATGGATTGTAGGATACACAGTGAAAATTGTTTTAGTTATTTAAGTGTTATATACAGGTCAGGCATATTATATTAACCAGAGGAAAATGCATGGATGATAATAGAGTTGAAAGAATTTATTTGGGAAAGGAAGATGGCAAGAGTTGACTGGGATGCATTGATTCTCCCCTTTGAACAAGGTGGTTTAGGATTACCTGATTTGAACAGATACTATAGAGCTACACAGTTAAGACTAATAAACTTAACACAAGCAGAAGATTATCAATCAAAGTTGAAATGGTTGATAAAAGGGGAGGGGGTTTGAGAATCAAGGAGAGAGAAGGATTTTGGATATAGGTCCTTGACAAGAATAACAACCATACATAGCATTATATTTATAAAAGTGCAGAATTCATTTTAAGAACTAAACCAACATGGGAATGGAGAAAGATTTTTACCAGTAGGGATGACTGGAAGCAGGGATATAAAATAGGCAAGAGGGGGTTGTAATTTATTGGAGAAAATGTACAAAGGAATCAACTTACTAGGAACAAGTAACAAGAGAGAGAGAAAGGTAATAGAGTGGGATGAGGCAAAGCAGCAGCAGTTGGGACTGCAAGTTGGAGACAGCCTTCCCTTCCAAGGCTGATAACAGAGTATAGACAAAGAGAAAGGGATAGGGGAGTGTGAAGTAAAAGCCCAGCTCAGGTATAGTTTTTATTTGAGGTTAGAACAGAAACTGCTGTTATTGCGTGATAATTATAAGAAAAACCAAAGGAGGTTAGAAAAGATTGGGAACAGAGAGAGAGAGCACTGAAAGGCAATTAAAAAGGAACAATGGCATGACATATGCATGGCTCCCAAGTATGTAACAAAGTCCAGAAGGTTTAAGATATTTGTTTGTAAGTTTGCATAGTTATTGCTATAACCCAAGTAGAGTTCAGATAATTTCCTTAGATAGACAGCAAATACTGGAGGTGTGATGGAAAAGAAAGAGGTAACTGGGAATATGTTATGGGGAATGTACAGGCAGATTTTAAAAATTCCCTACAGAATACTTTATCAAAATGATAGGGAACAAATAGCTCTAAGGAAGTTATTCTTTTGAGCTGGGACATAGAATCTGAATTGCCTAAATGTAGTAAGGCCTTACTAAGTTTCATAGGTGAGTACTAGGCTAATGAGCACAAGGGCATTTTTAAGCCTAGCCATGCAACCCAAATCTCTGACAAGTTCTGGTACCTTTGATTCATAGGTTCATAGCTGTTTACTAGGCTAAAGGCCAGAAGGACCTTTTTTAAGCCTAGATATGCATCCCAAATCTCAGACAAGTTTTGGTACCCTTAAGTGTAAGCAGGGTCTTGGGGAGATGAAACATTTACAAGCAGGGGCCTTTGAGATGAACCATTTACAGCTTGCCTGTGTCCATTAGAGACACAGGTGTCAAACTGGGGATGAATTTCCTGTTCCCCATCCAATTGTCCAAGTTACAGTTGAATTGGGTTAGGGAGGAACTCTGATTCACATGGATGGAGAGCCTTTTCCAGAGATGAGGTAGTCTCAGGGATGCATACCTGTCTTTCCAGCAGGTCCTATTTATATTACAGGCAAGGTTTACGTCTTTAGAATAGGTAATTCTGGTGCTGTTGTTTTACAGATATGCAGGAGATCCATCAGAGAGGAGTCTGACAATGCCCTGTATGTCAGGCAGAGATCTCACCTCAACAGCCTGTAGAAGACAGAATACAGGGATAGGGCCTTCAGGCATTCTGCATACAACATGTTTTTTACACCATCTATTTTTTTTTTAGTGAGGAACCTCTGTGGACATTCCAATTGATTGACATGCCTTGTTCGGTGCATACCAAAGGAGACATTGTACTCAGTGATAGTTCTGATGAATGCTGGATACAATCGAACAATGACTTCTTTGTACCGAGATTCCATATCTTTGTTTATAAGTTGCGCAATATAGAATGATTTCTTCACTACTGTAGACACATGATGGTCAAAGGCTAGATTACTGTATATATGTGTCCCTATGTCCCTGACTACTATGTCAACTGTAAGGGGCGTGTTGTCAATATGATAGTTACCAGGGGTGGATGACTTCCCGAAGGATGCTGTTATGCATTTCTTGGCATTTAATTTGAGTCCATAGCATTGAAACCAGTTGTTTATCTATGTCAGTACTTCCTGGAGAACATTTGTGTCAGTGTGGGATTCAGTCATCTGCAAATTTAGACAGCCAGAGGCCATTGATTTTGGCCTTGACTTCAGAGAAGTAAATGTAAAAAAGGAGCAGTCTCAGGACCAATCCCTGAGGAACTCCATTTGTGACCGGCCTCTTTGCAGCGGTGGACTCCCCAATTCTAACTTCTTGGGTCCTGTCTGTGAGTCAGTTGGCTATCCACTGGATGACGTAAGGGTTTGTACCTAACCTCTTGAGTTTCTCAAAAATGCCTCAGTTGGGTATTGTGTCAAATGTCTTAGCCAGGTCAAGGTAGGCAGTGTGAACCATTTTGCATTCATCCATTGCTTTGTTGACCTTCTCAAAGAAGTCCAGCATGTTGAGTAGGCATGACCTACCCTTATTGAAACCAAACTGGGTTGGGTCCAGTGTCTGGAGGTTGACTATATCATTATTGATCATTTGCATCGTAATCCTTTCCATGACACTTATGGTCTGTAGTTTCCAGGGTTTGTAGATGGCCCACCTGTGTGTAGAGGGATGACTGTTGCTGTTCCCCATTCATGAGCCATGAAGCCTGCTTGGAGGCTACAATTAAATAGAAATTTCAGAGGCCCTGACAGGGCATGTTTCATGCTATTTAGAAGGCATCTTTGGCTATTGTCTGGGTCCATTGATGCAGTGTTCTTGGTCTTAGAGAGAGCATTAAGGACTTGTTGATAAGTGTAAGCAGGGGATTGGGAGAGAAAAAATTTACAAGCAGGGACCTGGATGATGAACCATTTACAGGCTGTCTGTATCCATTAGAGACACAAGTTCTAAATCAGGGATAAATTTCCTGTTCCCCATCCAATTACCCAAGTTACACTTGAATTGGGTTAGGGAGGAACTCTGCTTCACATGGATAGGAAGCCTGTTCCAGAGAAAGATAGACTCTAGGCTACATACCTGTCTCTCCAGCAGGTCTTATTTATATCACAAGCAATGATTAAACCTTAGAATGGGTAATTATGGTGCTGTTTCTTTTGAAGATATGCAGGAGTTCCATTAGGGTAGTGTCTGACAATGTCTTGTATGCCAGGCACACATCTGTCCTCAACAGCCTGTAGGAGACAGAATACAGGGATTTGGCTTTGAAGCAGTTTGCCTAGGACATGTTATTTATGCCCTGTATTCTTTTATTGAGGAATTTCTGTGGATGTTCCAATTGTTGGATGCACCTGGTTAGGTACATACCAAAGGGGCATTGTACTCAGTGGTAGGTCTGATGAATGCTGAATACAGTGGAACAATGACCTCCTTGGACCTAGATGCCATACCTTTGTTTATAAGTTACACAACATAGCATGTCTCCTCACTACTGAAGACAAGTGATGGCCAGATATTAGATTACTGCCTGTGTGTCCCCAATTCCCTGACTACTGAGTCGACCCATAGGGGTGTGCTGTCAATATGATAGTTATCACAGGTGGATGACTTCCTGAAGGATACTATTATGCATTTCTTGGCATTTAGTTTTAGCCCATGGTTATGACAAAAGTTATTTATCTGCATCATCCCTTGCTGGAGAACATTAGTGTCAGTCGGGGATTCCATGACTACTCCTAATTTGCAATCATCTGCAAATTTAGTCAGACAGAGGCCCTTGACACTGGCCTTGACTTCAGAGAAGTAAATGCTAAAAAGAAGTGGTCCAAGGACCTTTGTAGACATGGACTTCCCAATTCTAACTTCCTAGTTCCTGTCTGTGAGTCAGCTGGCTATCCACCAGGTGACATAAGGGTTTATAACTGACCTCTTGAATTTGTCAACAATGCCCAAGCAGGGTACTGTTTCAAATGCCTTGGTCAGGTCAAGGTAGGCAGTGTGAACCATTCTGCCTTCATCTATTGCTTTGGTGACCTTCTCAAAGAAGTCCATCAGGTTGACTAGGCATGGCCTGTCCTTAATGAAATCAAATTGGGTTGGGTCTATTGTTTCGTGGTTCCATATGTCATTATTGATCATTTCAATAATAATTATTTCCATGTCTTCACATATGAGACTAGTGAGAGTTATGGGTCAGTAGTTTCCAGGGTCTGTAGATGGCCCAACTTTGTGCAGAGGGATGACTGTTCTGCTGTTCATTCATAAGGCACAAAGCTTGTTTACAGGCTACAGTTAAATAGCAATTTCAGAGGGCCTGGTAAGTCATGATTCATCCATCCTGGGATATTGTCTGGGCTCATTGATGCAGTGTTCTTGGTATTTGAGACAGCTTTGGGAACCTGTTCCCTAGTGATAGTAGGGGGAGTTATATTTGATGATATTTCCTAAGCGGAAGTTGAGCAGAGAGAGAGGTATAGAGTTAGAGTTTAATTTGTCTGCCAGTTGGTTTACTATATATTCTTGCTTTTTTAATGTCTCCAAGTCTTTGGGTTTCTAATACTTGGGAATGGACTCCATTCCTAAGTCAAAGTATGATTAAAGTTCATGAAATTAGTATTGTTTAAATCTTTGATGTTAGCCATAAATTCTCTTCACAGTACCCGCAATGTGCTCAGTACTGACTCCTGCAATTCATACAGAGTTACATGTATTAGTAACATATCTAAGTATGATTGTAAATTCTTTTTTTATAAGACCCATTGCTCCTACTACTACTGGAACGGTCTGGATATCCTTCTTCCACATTGCCCTCAATTCTGCCTGCAAATCCTGGTATTTTATGACTTTGTGTCTCTCTGTATGTAAGGCATTGTAATCATTGGGTGTAGCAATTTCAATGATCAATGCTACTTTTGTCTTCTTTTCATGGTCAACTATATTTGGTTTCCTTACGTCTATTTCTTGAACTGTTGGTAATGAATGAACCCATGTGATATAAAATTCTTCATTTTCTATAATGCGTTGTGGCTCACGTTTCCAGTGTCTTTGGTTACTTCAGTATTATAATGTTTGTACAATCCCCAATGCAACAGTCTTGCCACATTTTTATGCCTTTCAGTGTACAGTCCTTCTGCCATTAGTATATAACAACCACCAACAAGATTTGCGACTGTTTCCAATTCTGATTTACAAAACCTACATTTGTCTGTTTCTCCCACATGTTCATTAGACTTTGTAAACTAACGTGTATGTAGTCCACTATCTTGGGCTGCCAATATTAAGCTTTCATCTTTTGGTTTAAATTCACCTCTCCTTAACCATTCCTGTGTTCCAGCCTGATCAACATGAGATTGTTCCAAGAGTTTTCTATACTTGCAACTACAGTTATGCATTTTCCACATTTCTTGCCTTCTCATCTGATCCTTCACCTTATATTCTTTCTTTTGTTTTTTGGCACATTCAGCTGCTGTCTGATTTTTACCTACATCTTGTTTGATTTCCATTCCCACTAGATGCCGATATGCTTCTACTCAGTATAGGTGGCTACATTAACAATGAGCTCCGCACACAATTGTCTATTGCCTTTGAGGTTGTGGACATAGCTAAAGACTGACTGGTGATTGGCCTTGGAGGACAAATTTTCATCAAACATGGCTATGATAGAAATTAATTGTCCTTTCAGTTGTTTGCTTTATTTGATGCAAGCGTTTTTATCCTGCTGGATGCTACACTTCCTAATTTTGGCTACAAAAAAAGCAATTACTAGAAAATTGAAATCAAAATCTAAACCAACTATTACTGAAATACTAAATATTATAAAGGAGATAATGAACTGGAGGTGAGATGTTTAGAAAGGGAAGGAGCAAAATACACAGAATAAATCAAATATGAGGGAACAACACATGCAGAATAATGTTCAGGAAGAGGAGAAGTGAGGCTAAAGGGAAGGTAAGAATTAAGCAATGTATGTAATGTTGGCGAACACTCACTCACACATGTACATACTGCATGAAAAAATGTTACTATGGCTTGTTTTCTCTTCCATTAATGTATGTGTACTTATGTCACTGTCTAAAATGTGATTTAATTGAAATGTTTAAAATTGTAGCAATCATATCTCTTAACCTTTTATTGTAACACATCTGGACAAAGCCAAAAACAATGGAAGAACAAAAGCCATAAATATGGCCAGGTTCTAAATATTGCTTTTATAGACTTGGAAAGATGCTAGAATAACAAGGCTTGTATTCGTATGCATTTTCTGAAGGATACGAAGTCTAAAACTGAAATGTATGGAATTTACAGTCTTAATTCTGAGTGATTTGCCAGAAAAATCATAAATTTTATGAGGAACAGACCAAAAATATGAAGCAAAAATCTAGACATTTTGCCCAAATCTCGACACTTGAGAGGTATGGTACCAATCTCACTCTAAAATGGGATTTAATTAAGATGTTTAAAAAAGGCTTGAATTAATAGCCATGGGAATGTTACAAATACCAAACCCACAAGATAAACAGGCATTATTGATGTTTTTAGGAATTATTTAGTGTTTTCCGAGTTTATATCCAATATGTCTGAGAAAACAATATGCCTTTTAGAGCTGTAGAGCAAGATGTGGCCTATGAATAGAGTGATACATAGAAAAAGAGGTTTGAAATGCTAAAGGAGCTAATAATCAGCTGTTACAAGTGAACACAAGTCAAAATAATATAGATGCAGTGATCCTACAGGAAAATAGGCATATTGCATCTGGTGAAGACCATTTGCAGATACACAAAAGAGATATACTCAAACAAAGAGAGAACTGCTGCCTTCTTTTTACCACAAGTGTATAAATGTCATAAATTCCATGAATGTCTCTGTAGTAAAGAAGTGCAGGTGGAAACAAGCCCTAAACCCTTAAAAGGCATATTCAGACAGTCTTTCTACAAAGCATCTCCAGACTGCAAGGATGATTCTTAATTGGCAGATGCCTGATCATCAAGTAAACAAGTATTACCCAAGACCAGTTGGTATAATGGTTAAGGTCTTCACCTCCCATGAGCAAGGAAGAGTGGCACAGACCAAGCACTTTGGGGATCAACTATTTTGTGCAGCATCTCTAGGTGTTGCTTATAGAATGAAGAGTTGTATAGACTAACCACGTTGGGCATCCACTGTGATGTATAGATTCTCTAGATAGGAGAACACAGATCACAGACTGCAAGCCATGTAAAATAATTGACTCTAGGTGATTTGGTTGGGTTGACTAATGATCACCAAACATGGAAATGGATATTTTCTAGTGTTAAGTAGGTTGAGGACCTGGCATATTAGACCTACTCCAGAGACTCATGCTAATGGTGGGAAGAGTATATTAGCCAGTGTGAGCCCGTCATAAAGCACAGCAGCCCTGGGTCAATAGGATGCTGGCCAGCCAGTACCCAGTTGCCTAGCTTGAGTTACCTGGGTTAGCTCTGCTGAGTAAAAGCTGGACATAAAACCAAACAACCTGCTAAATATGAACTAAGGATTGCTACAGTCAGTAAAGGTTCACTGACCTATATTGAATATAAGTGGATGACATGATGGTAAGAAGGAAGCTGGGCATCCTCCACATCCAGGAGACAAGATGGAAGGGCAGTGCAGCAAAGCTGCTTGGTTTGGGATCCAGAATCTACTATTCAGATGGTGGACTGACTAGAAATTATGTGGGAATTGTAGCAAGAGAAAGGCTTCAGAAGGCAGTGAGAGATTTCATCAGAATTACTGACAGATTTGTGGTAATCAGGCTCCGATGTAAGGATAGGGCATTATTCGTAATCTCAACCTATGCACCACAGCAGCGATGTGACAATACATTCAGACAGCAGTTGCAAGGCCTACTAGATAAAGCTGGACAACGTGAATTGGTGCTGATAACGGGTGACATGAATGCGCTTATCGGGTTAGGTAACACAGGATATGAGGACTGCCTGGATCCACATGGTTGAGGCAACAGGAATAAAGAAGGAAAGGCCACTCTAGACTTCTGCCTGTCTGACAAATGGCTTGGTGGCCAACACATGGTTGAACAACCGAGCCACAAGTGGTCAACACGCAACTCAGCTGGACTTCATCCTAGAAAGGAAAGACCACTGGGATAGAATCAATGATTGCAAAGTCATCCCCAGTGAAATAGTCGGCCCACAGCATTAACTACTGGTTACTGAAATCAACCGTAAGCAGTAGTCAGGGGAGGCTCTAAGGTAAAGAGAAACTAGGTTGAACACCTGGAAGTTGACCAGAGAGAAAGCACAATGGTTCAAGGAATTACTCAAGGCTGTAACACCTCAGGAAGAAGAGAAAATAGGTGGAGTTGAAGAAGAATGGCAGCTCCTCAAGGACTACAGAACAAGAAAGCTGCTGGTAGAATCCAGAAGTGTAGCAAGTCATCAAAAGATAGAAGGAGTGCAGGAAAAAATGGAGGAAAGAAATAATAGACCAGGCTAAGAAGAAATACTGGTTGGTTAACAAAAAGACTAAGACAGAAGTTGCAATAGCAAAGAAAAAGGCATCAGAGCCCCCTACCAGCTTCTGGAAAGTGGTGCAGTACATGGTATGACATCCCCACTCTAGGCCAGTAATCAAGGAACCTGAATACTTACCACTGACACTGGAGGGGGACGTTCACTTGGAAAAAATTGATACATCCAGTATTTTCAGATGCCGCTTTCTGCATCAAGCACAATTTCCCTTTAGAGCACACAGAGAACACACTCAGTCTGGGGGCTGGTTTTCCCTCTCTCTCTCCAGATCCCCAATAAGACTTCCCACTGGCACATCTTTAGAGCTGAGTCTTAAACTGAGTGTCCAAGCCAAGTCCTCCACCAGTCTCTCTGTGAAACTAGTGCTTTGTGTCCCTGGTCCAAGCAGCTGGCACACACACACTCTTTAAGATTTGATGCACACACACACACTCTTTAAGATTTGATGCACACACACACACACACACACACACACACACACACACACACACACACACACACACCTGGGAAAGCTTGGCAATGATTTACTAGCTATGCCCCTTCTGTCCAGACTATAAGTTAGTTACACTGCCACCAGAACTCCAAGCCAGCTACTCTAAGTCTCTTACAAGGGTACCCAATTATACTGAATGAAATTAATATTAATACTAATGATAGTGTTTGGTCAATGCAGTAAGGCTTTCAGATGTGGCCACAGAGTCACCAAACAGATATGAGTCCTCTCAAAGTTTAAAATATTCTCTAAAGGACCAGCCACAATGAAACATTTAAATATATTTAATAATAAATAATAAAAGAACATGAAAATACTAAATATCTATTTACGGTAAACACCAGAGTTTCAGCCACAGGAAATACTAAAATAACGCAGATGAACAGATTCACACAGATACAGAAAAACAGTACTTAACTAATCTCACTATATTTTCCTGATTGATCTAAAAAATTACTATTCCCTAGTCACTTACTAGAGCAAGGCAAGATGAAGTAGGTCAGTGGCCTTCCTTCTTTGTCAAGTTCCAAAAACAGACTGCTCTGAAACTTTAGTCTCAACTAGTATTAAAACATCATTTTTAGTGATGGATTACAAAATGACATCACTTACATCTGGTCATCTGACATCTGGTTGCCATGCTACCCCCCCCTAGAAACTGTCAAGATTTAGCACATCTGTGTCAATAACACACACACACACACACACACACACACACACACACACACACACACACATAGAGTTTTGCTCAGATCTGTTGCAACTTCTCGAAGTCATAAACCAATTTTGAAGTTATACCCTTCCAGAGTAGCAATTAGTTCACTGCTAAAGACAACACAGAAGGTTTCCTGGTGCTTGTTTTCCCAGACATTTTGCCTCTGGCTGAATCAGAACTGCAAGATACAATCTTTATGGCCTAAATTAAGTAATTTAATGTCTTACTATTTTTCAAAGTTAGTTGAGGCTGACCTTAACCTCTTTTCTTCCAGTCCTATGTTAAAACATATACATTTAGTCAGTTACAATACAGTCAGAACCCACTGTTGGTACATTTTTAAAACAAGCAACTTTACAAATACATTTTCAACAAAGTACCTGTATAAATCAGTTTGATATACAAATGACATATATAATTCTTTACATAATTCCAGCTAGCTATGCTGGCATATGTTACACATCCACTGCCCTACTTCTCCTGGCATAGCTGGCAATACCTCACGTTGTCACAGATGGCACAAAGAAACTCTATCAGGTTGCAAGACAAAGAAAAAGAATATAGTCAGACACCCTTCATACGGGATTTTAGCAGCAACCTGTTCACCAGTCCACAGGACATCAGATGCAAATGGAAGGCGTACTTCCAGCAACATCTAAATTAAGAAAACCCCACAGAAACTGTACCGCCCCAGACACAGCCAATGGTGAAGGAAGAGGAGAAGCCCTCCCTAGAAGAAGTAAGAACAGCACTAAGGAAAAGGAAGTCAAGGAAAGCAGCAGACTCAGATTCAGATAAGGTTACAGCAGATATGATCAAGATCTTGGGTAAGACAGAAGAGAAATGGCTCCTGAGGATACTCATAGCAGTATGGAGAGAGATGTGCTTCCCAGATGACTGGAGAATAAGCATATTAGTGGCAATGTGCAAAAATAAATGGACATCCACAACTGTGGGCAATAAAGAAGTATCAAACTCCTGTCACACTCCATGAAAGTTATGGAGAATGTGATTGATATATGAATACATAGAGTAGTAGAAAGTAAGACGAGAGAAGAGCAGTTCAGATTCAGATCAGGGATGCAGCACAACTGACACAATGTTTGCAGTGGGACAAATAATTGAGAAAAAGCTAGAGATGAGGAAAGACGCCAACTGGGCATTCCTAATCTTGGAGAAAGTATATGACAAGAGCCTAAGAAAGTTGATTTGAGAAGTCCTGTGCTGGTTCAAAGTCCCAGAAATATTTGTACAGGTTGTGTCCAATTATTGAAGTACAAACAGTAATTGGTCTCACAAAGGGGCTCTCAGTGGGAGTGAGTGTGCATCAGGGTTCAGCTCTGAGCCCACTGCTGTTCATGATGGACTACATTAGCAAACAGGTCAGAGGGAACAGATCAACAAAGCTGCTGTTTGCAGATGATGGGGCATTACAAGCAGACTCTGAGAAAGAACTTCAGCAAAAGACGGGGGAATGGAATGCAAAACTGAAGGCGCAAGGGATGAAACTGAGTACAGATAAGACAACTGTAATGGCAGCAAATGGGGAAATCAGAAGAAGCTAAGACTTGAGATAGAAGGGAAAATTGTGTAACAGGTTAACAGCTTCAAGTATCTGGGAGAGGTGATTAAGGAGAAGGGAATTCTGAAAGAGGAGGTCAAAGCTAGAACCAGTGGGGCTGCAGCCAACTGGCACAGAGTTTCAAGGGTTGTGTATGACAGAAGAATACCAAAGATGCTGAAAAGTAAAGTGTACAAAATAATGGTTCAACTAGTATTACTGTATAGTAGAGAAACTGGGCAATAAAGGCAGAGCAGTTGAGGAAGCTGATAGGATGCACAATGTGAGACAGATGAAGAAAAGAGGACATCAGAGCAGAAGCCAAAGCAGTTCCAATTGCAGAGAAGGTAACAGAGAACATACTACAGTGGTTCAAGCATGTGCATTAAAACAAAAGACAATCTGGTGAAGAAGATTTGAGACAGGCAAAAAGAAGGCAAGAGAAAACAAGAGCATTTGGCAAATAAATGGATGGTTGTGTGAGAGAGAAGACCTGTGACAGTCAGAAATGACTGTCATAGAAGGTAGGAGAATGAGACTGAATCAAGAGAAATCAAAATCTAAAACAATTATAACTGAAATACCAAATGTTATTATTAACTGAAAAAGAGATGCTGACAGTTGACACATTCTGACCCCATGTAGAAAATGGGAAAAAGGTGGTTGATAATGGTAATGCTTGATCTTCAAGTAGAATGGAGAATGAGTGAGGTGCCACAAACAGCAGATATGCTGACTACAGAATATTTATTAGAGCAGAATGGAGATTTGTTAAAATGAGAGTTACAGATATTCTAGACAATTACATAGCTGGATTTGATAGAAGAAAATATGAAACAATTTAAGAGATATACTGACACTGACTTTGGAAGGTAGTTTCTGAAATGAACTGCAGCAACAAACTGGCTAGAACAGAAATCAAAACTCAGAAAGGAACTCTAATCTTATCTTCCTTTCAGGGAAGAAATAATCTGAGTCCAAGACTTAATGGTAAGGAGAAAAGATGTCTGAGAGAATAAATTAATCACAACTAAGAAGAGGTAGGTTTAAGGAAAGAGCAGGAGACATTGTATATATTGGCCAAAAATACCACCATATATAGACAAAGTGGCACAGAATTGTAATCTGTCCAATCCATGCCATAACAGCAATCTACAATAAAAAAGACACCTTATATAGCACTGGAGACACTGAAGCTAAGTGAACACTGATGTGTTACACTTTAATGATATTATGAACATTATTTGCTTGATTTATTATGAAAAGTTTTCTGAAGTGATTAATTTATCAGCTATTACAGTTAGCAGTACATAGTGCATTTAATTTGTTATCTTAACACAGGACATACCTAATGTTGCCATGTAAAACCACAATTCACAACTTAAGAGTATGGAATTGAAAAGATCTGAGTAACAATTGGAGTTCAAGTATGTAACTACAAGTCCCAACATTCCCATAATATGAATCTTCAAGACAGTGAAGAATCTGATGAAAATAATGTTAGTTATAGCTTTAGGGACTGTCATATTGCAATTTTGGATATAGAAATACTCCATTTTAGAATTGTATGCCTCAACAGCTCTGTTACTAATGGGTAAATCATTAAAAAAATACCAATGTCTATAGGTTTTATAAATGAAAGAGAATCAAGACAAGACAAAGGAGATGCCAAAACTAAACTGACAAATGTAGAAATAGTAACATGTCAAGCACTACAGCAGACCTTCAGAACTGCAGTGGAGACATATATTGAGAATACAGCAATCCTGGTAGGATCCAAAGCCTAAAGCTACAGTTATTAACCAAGGAGGGAAACTGAGATCCTATGTGGTTCAAGGGGAAGGTGGTCAGTTATATATCAGAAACTGAAGGCATTTCTTTAAAACATGCATGCCTTGACCAGTGAGGCAAACAGATACAAGTTCAAAAAGCACAGAGGTACACTAATATACTATAACCTTGTGAGAAAGTAGTTTCACATGAAGGAGTTACTTCTGTTGTATCTTCACCAGTATCCAATTAATCACAAGAAGGCTAGACTGAACAATCCTGCTAAGTATTATAGAGCTGAAAGACCATTAAAAAACAGACAGCTACTGGCACAAGTCTGATTGGGGATTATGAGACTAAGGATGGAAAAACTGCATTTACTGACATCCCTACTAAATATGAGTCTCTACCTGATTTAATGTAGAAAAATCCATAACTTGCTTAGTGTAGAGATAGGGATGATTAAGAAAAATGATAATTGTGTACTGTAGTGCATAAAACTTCATAGAATATTTATTTGTGTATATTTTATAAATAGGATAAATTATATAGTATGAGGGGTACATCTTTAAGTGCTAGACAGCTGTAGAAAACCTCTGATAGAAGACATTAGCAATAAAAACCTCATGGGATCTGGTCACACATTCAGGTTTTCAGAGTACTGATTGAGAATTCTGACAGAAATTACAAAGGTTACAAATAAAGCTAAAACCAGGATTAAATAACATTTCATGTTTGATGTGGTCTTGGCACTGCTTTCTCCATGTTTAGATTGGACATTTAATAGTTTAATTTCTTCATTTTTGCTTTTTTACCAGACTCATAAGTCTGATTCATGTCAGTTAGGTTCTATGGAAAGTTCTACAATTTTAGTAAAAATCAGTTTTACGTGTGATGCAGTTCTGCTTTATTTTACACTTTAGCAGTACCAAGTAATGTGGGCATCTAGCTCCAGAGCTCACATGATTATTGGTCCCATGACATGGGTTTCTCAGCTCCATCTCCTACTGGTCACATGATACAAGTACCCCCAGGGTATAACCCAGCATGACATGTAATATTTTATCAGATTTATTTTATAAAGAATGAGAACTTAATATTTTCACCCTTATTTTATATCTCCAAGCTCTATCTGGTCATACATCTCTGAATAATCCACTGGCTATATTGTCAAGTATTATCTGAAACAGAATTATGTACTTTATAAAACTGTCAAGACAAATGCTGTAGTGAATCCTTGAGGTTTTCATTAATAACATATATAATTCCACAGTTGAAACATTATATATATAGTTTTCTAAAATTCTCTTATTACTTGAGTTGATCAATCTGAATGAAAATTATTGGAGCTACTGTTTATATACAAAAGCATAGTTTGCATAGTTCTTTTTCAATATAATCTAATTTAATTTCAGTATCTGAAATTATCTGGATGTTACTAGGATAATTTATTGCCACCTTTGTGGAACCAAGCTGCTTTGCTTAATATTTTGTAAATATTTCTGTAACCTGTTGTGTATGAGAATAAATTTTAGACTCTACAGCTTTTCAATTTGTATGTCTTTACTCCTACCACATTTATGATGCTATAAAATGGTTTTCTATTATGCTCGACATCGTTATATATTTTCTTCAAATTTTTCCCGATCTTTTCTCACATTATGTTTAATTTGTCTGTCCAGCTTGTTCATTTCAGTTTTCAAAATTATGGTTCAACTAGTTTTCCATTTCTTATATTCTTTGTCTCTCATCTTAATCAAATATCTTGTTCTTATTGAAATATATCCTCCTGGCCTTGTGTGCTTAAGTTACAAAATCTACAGTACTGGTATTATAATTGAACATGTAATAATCACAGGTCTCGTAATCTTTAATCCCTATCATAACACCCCCACATGACTTTTTGTTAGAAGGTCTGTTTCAGTAAAAACATTTATACCCTGACAGAACTGGTTTCCAGTCAATATTTTTTAACCATGTTTCACTAACAATGATAACATCAATCTGGCAGGAATGTAGCAAATCTTCCAATAAAGTAAAAATTTTGTTACTAATGCTGTTAGTATTAATAACCAACAGAGATGCGTCAAATGTTGTTATCTGTGAACTGTTAAATTTCTGACCTGGCAAAAAATCCTGTCTTGTGTTAGTCAAATATAGCAAAATATCTGCTGCAAAACTTCTCTTCTCTTGTCTTGACAGTGAACACCATCCTGTTGAAATACATGTGCCCAAAATTAGGACTGGATGCTCTACACATTTCCACTTTTTAAAATTGGCCATTCTTTCAAGAAGGCATTTAGCCAAAAAATATTTTTATTCAGTGACCTGGCACTCCTTTCTATATGTGAGTTGTGAAAAATGCATCCAAATGCCTATACAAGTTATGCAAACAGTCAGAGAGTCCTCGGACATGAGATCATGTGTACCAACATGAATAAGAACAGCTCCATACTTTCTTACATTAGGCTGTCCTAAGGTCTGTTTTACATCCTGCATTTTTGCTCCCAGCAAGTGTAACACTATTCATTGTTCATTAGCTACTCTGCAAATGTAATTATCATTACCTTTAATAATTGAATCTTCAATTATTAGTGTATCATTTCTGACCAGATCTGAAGAATCTCGCACTTCAAATTCAGTAATATCTGCTCTGTCAGTTGTTACAAAGGAATGATCTTCATCACCATTAGTCTTATTAAACCACTGTTTTCATTGCTTATTAAATTTTCAAGTATACATTTCTCATCCAGCTGTCTTTGTATTTCCACATCATGAGCCATGCTATCAATTTTGGTATTTCTCCTCTTTTTTCTTGCAGTAATGTTCTTCAATCCTTCCAAATTAAAATGTAATTCCTTCTTTTCCACCTCCAACTTGCCTCATTTTTCTGCCTTCTCTGTTGGAAAAATAATGCATTTTCTGCAGACTGAATGTTTTCTGATTGAAAAATTTCCTGTAATCTGTGTGTTACATAACGAAGCAGTATATTTTTATTATATATATTTTCTTTGCATTATGGACATAAATTTCTTTTTCTTTCTTGTTATTTATTTTGAAATTCTTCCTTTCTTTTTTATTAGAATATTTTTTGAAGCTGTAACAGAAGTACATGTGGTTTATTATAAAAAGTTATTGGTTACTGCTCTTAAAGACAGGTGCTGCAAAGTATATTCTCTCATCAGTGTATATTCTGCAAGTTTCTGTATGCAACAGACTGTGAATGCAACTATAACCAGACTTTGATTTCAGCAGAATCCAGCCAGTGAGACTGAGTGTCTTAAGAAGACTTCAAATGCACCACAGTAAGCATCAGAGTAATAGCACAGTGCTTTGGCACCTTAAAATTAATTTTTCTATTGTGAGCCTACCTGCATTCAAACACAGAGGGAAGGGTAAGCCCTGCAGAGGGTTACTTCAGTCAAATTGCAGTAACTAACATTTGTACGTATGTCTGAATCTAAAACAGAAATACTCCAGTTTAGGCAGCTTGCAGCAGTAAAGTTTTTTCAGACATCTGAATCCAGTGAGACAAGTTCAGGAAAGTCGCAGTGCCATAAATTCTCCAAGAAAAGGTGGATATCTACTTGAACAGCAGTCCGCTGCCTGTTGTATTTCACCAGCTTCTGAAGTGACTTTGAAAAATTTTCAACCATCAGCAACAACAGCCTGATCACCTGTTTTCTTGCTAACTGGTAAGACTTTTTTCTGTGTCACGTTTTTAGTATGGATGTTATTAGATAGTTTGCATATTATTAGACATTTTGGATGTTATTAGACAGTATGGATATTATTAGACATAATTTGTGCAGGAATAAACCAAGCTTTAGTAAATTGCAATGTTGGTATACATAGCACATTAGTAAAAGTGAAACCTTATTAGGGCAGGTTGATAATAAGGCATTATGCAAATGTATTACAATATTTGACTGGTATCTCAAAGAAAACCATTTGGGGTATGGCAAATGTTTATGTCCTGTCACCACATGTAAAATGTTTATCTCAGAGTTACAACAGCAGTCAAATCAGTTACTGACAGGACCTCTAATATATTTTGTTACAAAAGAATGTAATAAATTTCTAAGAGACAGACACAATGATTTCAGGAAGTTTAGACAAGTTATACAAACATTTTTCCAAAAGTGCATAGGAGTTTTAAATTCAGCAGAACAGGTTACTAAAGAATGCCAGAAAGACCATGCAATATTACAGGAAACTATTAAACAGCAGTTACAAGATGAAAAAAATAGATTAGCTAAACTGACAAGGACTGACTTCCTACATACATTGGGAAAGAGCAGGAAACTACAGCTGATCTGTACAAAAGATATATATTCTATAATATGTTTGTGGTTTGAAAATGGTTAAGCATACATGGTTGGATGGTAAAATACAAATCATTCTTAAATGTTTAAAACTTCCATTCAGTTAAAGCAAGACATTTATCAGTACTACAGTAAAGTAGAGCATAATGACTGCCATTCATAACATAGTCAAAAGGTATACAAAACAGTTCTAGTGCATAAAATTAAATAAAAATAGTTAATAAGAGTAAAGATTTAAAGTCACAAGACTGACATACATGTATTTTCTTTTCATCTAAAATACATCTGTTACAATGCACAAGAATAACAGGAAGACAACAGCAAATATAAATATAAATATGTGTTAGTTAAGCTAATATCTATTTATTTTTACATGTTTTTATAATGGTATAATAACACCACACCAAACAGTTAAAGTTCTGAATTTTAAAAAGAAATAAAATAACGGATGGTATTAGTCAAGCAGTCTTTGTAAAATGAATGGCAGGGCAGTTAAATAAAAGGATTAACTATGGTCTACAGTGTGTGAAATGTGAGCTCAGACCTTCCTAGACTGGATGGATAGTTACAGGAAATGTTGAGCAGATAAGATAAGAAACAAGACTGAATGCCAAACAAGTAGCTTGAGTTTTTCTAAAAACTTATTATTATTAAAACATAACTGTTAAAATGTTCACATGCATCACTATTTGATAATTATAATAAAACATCACAATTGTGCATATATGTCACTGATAAAAATAAAAAACCTCAGTTACATCAAGTATAGCCAACAGATGGGTTATAGTATACATACAATTCAAATAAAGTATACAGGAGGGTACAAATAACTACAACTAGTAGAAGTAGACAGCAAAGGCAACAGAAAAGAAAACAGCCAAAAAATGATCAAATCAGACAAAGGTCTGTAGTTTAATAACCTAATAAAGCAAATGTATAACCAAAGTGTTGGGCTGACATACATTATAAAGCAAATAAACAATACTGCAATACTACAGGGGGAGGGGGACTTTCTCAGTTTTACACTGACTGTGTGAGCAGTATTGCAAAAGGGTATAAAATAAAGCTACAGGAAGAAATAATATCTCATTCCTTCTTGACAATACTCTCAGGGAGGAGGGAAAAACTTGTATTAGTGCATTAGAAATATTGGTAAACAGATTAAACCTGACAGGATAAGATATTTTACAAGTTGCTAATAGCCATCATGCTAGTTATTAGTATTAAATTGTATTTACAACCTGTTAAACTGTAAAGCTAAAAAGAGATTACTTAAAATTGCTTTATTAAAGCTATGCAAGAGAGAGTAACGATATGTAAAAATTGAGCAAGAATGGTCACTATTTTAATATGTTTTTGGCAAGACAATGTTGGTATGCAAAAAGCATAGTTGCCTCTGGTGGCAATTTCACTAGATACTTCTAAAGAGACATAAGAATTTTCTAAGATTTTGCTTGATGTTAATGTTACTAAATTTGTAAGATTGGACTAAGTATTCTTTATGGTCTTTGTATGTACAAATACAAAATAATCCAGTACAAATTAAATTAATGTCTAGTAACAAATATGTGTGAAAAAACATGTTTAAAAAATTGGGTCCAGGATAGCTGCTAGATTGAAATGCATGAATAGCAAACAGTCTGTGTAAATACATACTGTACACAGGATACATTGTAATAAGTTCAAAAGTAATTTGTCAAGTTGTAATTTTATTACTAATTGTAATTTTATCACTGGTTTTTAGACCATCATTTTATCTGTACTAGTATTGGTTACCCCAGTTAAAGGAAATTTATATTAAAATATTGTATTCATACAGCTAATGGACTAATATGTACATAACATTCTTTAGTATATACATCATGCTTTTTTAAATCCTCAAGTACTAAAAATACTGAAATAATTGCATTAAATCTAAGCCCAGTTCAGTACTTTATGTTCAGTTCACTGTCAACCAAGATATTAATGGGCAGTTCAGAGACATGACCACAATGTTATGGTTAAAATGACATTGAAACTGTATATTTTCAGCAGTGTATAAATGCTTGGAGTAGTGCATAGTTTTTGCCTCTTATAGATATTAGTCTATCTCTATTCTTTTGATATAAAATAATCAATACAAGTAAAGATTTAATTCAACAGGTGCAAAGAATTAATAAAAGAGTACTAAGTCATAAATTAAATTCTGTGATTGCAAAATAATAAATTAATCAAGTTAAAAAATAAAACTAAAGCAGACACAGCTCATAACTGATAAAATATTTTCACAAAATGGTTTGCAAAAGAAAAAGTTGTTAAATATATTCAGTTTTAGTAGTAATACTTGATATTGTATTAACTATGTAAAATTTTGTTTCTTAATGTGTTTTGTATATAATGTGATCAAAAATACATATCAGTATAAAGTGTTTTGAGTACATTAAAATAAAAATAGGGAATTGTAAGATTATGCTCAACAAGGTTTTAAGATTGAATGTAACTTTGCTACAAATATGCAACATAAATAAGGAATAAGATAAAGCTTGCTTAAGTGCAGAAACAGAGTTTAGTAATATGTGATTAGCATCCATACTAAATGACTGTGGCTTAAAAAAATAAGGAACTTGCTTATGAGTGTATTACACACACATCAAGAAAGCTGACTTCTTACAGACTTGGCAAGAATGTAAAAAGAACAGGATATATCAGAAAAAACGAATCTGCTTTCTTTAAAGAATGAACAACAGGACATGTATTTATCCACAAGGCATTTCCTTGAAAAACATGCTTTTCTAAGAAAGTTTAAAAATATGCTTTTCTAAGAAAGTTTATCCACAAGGCGTTTTCTTAAAAATATGCTTTTCTCCACTTATCAGCATTTGCACAAGAACAGATGTGTCAGCATTTGCGTCATCAAGGCAGTATCTTTCCAAAACCAAGAGGGTGTGTGTTTAACTAAAAATATATACAAAGTCTGTATTAAATCCAGTTATGTTAGGGGTATTGTTAGGGACACATTTTATCCTGAGGTAAATGTTATATCTCTCACATTATCTGTACTATATGAGAAGTAAAATAGAACATTTTCTGAAGCTGTAACAGAAGTATGTGTGGTTTATTATAAAAGTTATTGGTTACTGCTCTTAAAGACAGGTGCTGCAAAGTATTTTCTCTTGTCAGTGTATATTCTGCAAGTTTCTGTATGCAACAGTCTGTGAATGCAACTATAACCAGACTTTAATTTCAGCAGAATCCAGCCAGCAAGACTGAGTGTCTTAAGAAGACATCAAATGCACCACAGTAAGCATCAGAGTAACAGCGCAGTGCTTTAGCACCATAGTAGATACCTTAAAATTCATTTTTCATTTATCTCATCAGTCCAATAATTATTATACATAAAAACAGTTTTCCAAGCTGTGCTAATTGCACAATTGCAATCATCATTATGTATTGAATGATAGTGCAGACGAATGCGACAGCTATGCTGACAGCTTTTTGGGTGATATTAAATTCCATGTTAATTCCCAGCACAACCTCCTCCTACATGGAGATATTCATCCTAACCCTGGTCCCTATACTAATAATAATTTTAATCTAAATAATATTACTTCACCGACAACATCATCATGTACTAAAACAGCCAACTCCCTACTAATAGCACAACTTAATATAAGAAGTTTAAATAACAAAACTCATCACCTCCATTCACTTCTTGACTTACATGCATTCGACATACTATGTCTTACTGAAACTTGGCTAAAACCCTCTATTCAAGATCAGGAAATCACCCTCCTGGCTATAATATACTTAGATGTGACCGCATAAGGAAGAAAGGTGGAGGCGTAGCTATTATCTATAAATCTAATCTCCAAATCACCCTCTATAATGAACTTCCATCACTACACTCCAAAGCCGAAATATTATCTATCAAGCTAAACATTAACAACAACAAATCGATTTATCTAATTTGTATGTACCTTCCCCCTGGAAATAATACTCATACTCTAGAAAACTTACTTAGTTCACTTTCTAACCAACTACCTCAGGAAACCATAATACTTGGTGACTTCAACATTGACTGGATGACCTGTTCATCCCAGCACCCCACCAGCCATATAAATCTTTATGGCTTCTCTCAATTAATAAACACTCCAACTAGAATCCATAAACCGACAAAAAAAGAAACAACTCTTGACTGGATCCTTACTAATAACCACCCAAACAAGTACTCTCCAGGAACTCTTCCCGATAATATTAGTGACCATATGCTCACATATGTTATTAGACAAAAATCGCATAACCCAACTACCCATAAACTAAAGGTGTCTCGCTCAAACAAATTCTTTAACCCTGATAAGTTTCTGACTGAATTGAAAGCATGTGACTGGTCTCCAATGACTACCCTCGAACTAAACGAAGCAGTGGCCTACTTTAATACCAACTTTCTACAAATCCTTGACTATCATGCTCCCATTCGCTCTACTAGGATAAGAACCAAATCAGCCCCTTGGCTTACTAAGCAAACTAAACAAAAAATGCTCCTTAGAAACAAAATTTGGGCTAAATGGAGAACTACCAAATGTACATCTGATCACCTACTCTTTAAGCAATTAAGAAATGCCACTAAGAAAGATACTCTTTCAGATCAAAGGAATATTATCTTCACCTTCAACAAACTAGTCAACAATCCCCCCAAAAATTCTGGACAGGTATTAACAAACTTCTTAAACCAGAACATTCAACTACTCCTACCCCTTCAGGCTTTAACCTCAACAACTCCACCCTGATCCCAGATGCCTTTAACAAGTATTTTACAGAAGCCATTCAAACCCTAGCTAATTCATTACCCTCTTCTACTACCTCCTTACCTAATACCTCTAACACTTCATCTAATGCCTTTCACATTCAACCAGTTCCTACATCCCTTATTTATAAGCTTCTCAAGAAACTTAAACCTTGCACCCCATCCGCTGACCAACTCCCATCAGAATACCTACAAATCGCTGCAAAAGCTATATACTACCCCATATCCATTCTTATTAATAGGACTATCTCTGAAGGAAAAATTCCCACCTTGTGGAAAATATCTCATATAATACCTCTACATAAAGGGGGCTCCTCTATTGAGCTCTCAAACTTTCGCCCTATTGCCTTACTCTCCTCATTAGCAAAGATTATGGAAAGATGCATACATAAACAAATTCTTAACTACCTTCTACAAAACAAACTTCTAGCCAATAGTCAACATGGTTTTAGACCTTCCCACAGTACTACAACTGCCCTCATTTCCTTCTCTGATGCCATAAATAATAATAGGAACAACAATCTTTTCTCATCAGCACTATTCCTAGACCTGTCAAAGGCCTTTGACATGGTTAACCATAATATACTTCTGGACAAACTAAATCTCTATTCACTTGGCTCACAAACTCTTCAATGGTTCAGGAGTTACCTCCAAAATAGGCAACAAGCAGTGCTATGGGACAACAACCTATCCTCCTTACTTCCAGTAAACATTGAGGTTCCACAAGGCTCAATCCTAGGTCCCCTTCTTTTTTCTTTATTTATCAATGACCTTCATTTGAATATACCCCAAGCCATCTGCATTCAATATGCTGATGACTCAACTCTAATCTGTGCTGCTAATAACGTTTCCTCCCTCCAGTCCTCACCCAAACAGTCTTCCATAATGTAGAAAAATGGTTTATGGAACACTCCCTCCTTCTTAATCCCAAAAAAACAAAACTTCTTCTCTTTACCCCTACACACAAATCACCAACACCTTTCTTCACTATCTCCTCTAACAATGCTACCTGTATTAGTCCAGATATGACCACTTGCCTATTAGGTGTAACTATTGACAACCATCTTAATTTTGATGACCACATTAACAACACCATTAAATCAGTTAACAAAAAAATCGGTACTCTCTACAGAATTAAACCCTTTCTTACCCCAACTGCTAGAAAAACAGTGGCCCAGACCCACCTGATCTCCACCCTTTTCTATGCCTCTGCTATATATACAAACTTGTCTAAAAATAACATCACCAAACTTTCTACCTGTTACAATAGTATTACTAGATTCATTACTGCTACACTTTTCAGAACCCACCATTGTCTTAACCTCAAGCAACTAGATTGGTTAGAACTCAACAACCACTTACTCTATCAACAATTAATTATCATTCATAAGACCCTTTACTATCCTGATGCTACCCCTAGCCTTACAAAACTGATTTCACCTTATAAAAACCTAGCCACACTACCGGCTAATAAACTCCTTGTAGCCTTAACCAAATCAAACAATAAAGCTGGGGACTCATTATTTTCAAATTCTGTTGGGAAAATCTGGAATCAACTACCTCAGGAAATAACAAACCTAGACTCTACATCCCTTTTCAAAAGACATATCAAAGAACATCTTAAAACTCAATGGCTGTGTCCTTGTGCTAATCCTGACTGAAATTACTTCTCCACTACTCCCAACTTCCCCCCTTTGCCCAACTGTCCCTCTAAACAACATATTTTAACTTTTGACAGTCTTATCTTTGAGATTGTCTCTAACATTTTTTTTCTTCTTCCCTCCACCATGTTATCACATCTTGAATTTTTTTTGTATCTAACTGCTGAATGTTGCTTACCTTGTAATTTTATTATTAACCAACTATTTTCTGAAAAATTGTTGTTCTGCTTTTTTTGTTTCCATTAATTCATACATAAGTCCACCTTTGTACTTATTGTATTTTGCTTAATATTTTTTATTGTTAATGATTGTTTACTTCTTGTAATTGGAGCTTTTCTCCCCGGGCCTCTACTGAAAACGGATATTTGTCCAGCTAGACTAGCCCGGTCAACAAATGTAAAATAAATAAATAAAAATGATATTAACAATTAGAGGGATGAATTTCAAGAGGCTCAGGATTTTCAATATTCCAGACACTCGGAAAGACTGGCCAATCAAACAGCACAGAGATTGAATTCATGTGCAGATTCTGCTCACTCACCATGGAATGTTAACCAGAAATGAGGAAGGGGGAAGAAGGGAAGATAATTTTGAGTTGTAACAACGAAACACCTACAAGGGTTGCAACATTTGTAACTATACATATAACTATACAAACTGAAACATTACTAATGAATATTTTACACTTTTTAGGAAAGGTTTTAAGTTTGTTCCTAAAAGACATGTTAATATACCAGATTATTTGGTGGAATTGAAACTTTTTACAAAAAAACTCAACTTCAACATTATTTTTCAAGATAAAAATAATACCAGGCAAATAAGTAATACTTACACAACTACAACTCTTAAGAAATAGAGTACGTATAGTCCCCTCCTCCACCCCCTTATCAACATATATGAAAATGCAATGATGGAAGATATCTATAGGATGCATTCTAACACCACAAAATTTTCTTGCAATCTCTCTAAGACTGAAATTAATTTACTTAAACAACTTAGGATGGACAAGTTACTCATCATGAAACCAGGCAAGGGGGTTGGGGTTGTTATTTTTGATACAGAAGATTATTCCAGTGCTATCTACTAGGATCAAAAAATCAAATCAATATAAGGTACAGTAGAGTAGATTCCTATTTATATGTACTGAATCGTATTGATCCAGAAACACATGAATTTTTGGTGAACGCTACACCCATTGTCCCTTCAATTTTAGGCATTCTGAAAATCCACAAAGATGTTAGGAATTCACCCTTTAGGCTGATAGTTTCAGCAGAAGGTTCCAAAGCACACTGTATTGCAGTCCTAATTGAAAATGGGTGAAGCATGTAGTAGAGGACACATTTCACCTCATTAAAGATTCATGTGATTTCTTGGGGCATTTGAAAAATGATATTTGGCACAAAGACGTCTTGTTTGTTCCCATAGAGGTTGTTAACTTCTTCTCTACCATTAGTACTCTACCATTCCCAAAGTGGAACAACTTGAATAATTTGAAGAGACTTTATACTTCTATTCCTCACTCTCTCACACATAGCAAGATAAAATTAGCTACAGAACTTGTGGCTGTAGTTTTAGAGAATGACTATATATACTTTGATAGGTGAATTCTTTCAGCAAGTAAGGGGCATAGCCATTTGTGCAGTATGCACCCCTTTATATGCTCAATTTGGCCGTACTGGGATGGAAGCATAAGTTTGTATTCAACAGTGAATATTTTTAGAATACTTTCTGGTACTTTATGGATTGTGTCGGTGTGGTTTGTTTTCATTTATATAAATGTATGATTTTGTAAGTTGTAAGTGATGGTTTAATAAAGATGTGTCTTGTTTAAAAAAGAAGGGACAGAAATTGAATAATTTATGTAATGTTTCTTAGGTTATATGATATATAAATATAATTTTTTGTTAATTTAATACAGTTTGATTACATTTGTATAAATGCAAATTTGCCTATGTTACAAGTGATTATTCAATAAAGGTTTTTAAAAATAAAAAAGTGAATATTCTAAGAAAAATCCACTTGTATCTATGCTTTTTGGATGATATTTTTATATTGTATTAATGGTACCAGTGAAAATGTGGTACTTTTTTGTGGATTATTTAAATAGCACAAAAAGTTATTTTAAGTTCACTTTTAATTGCAGGACTGATGAAATTAATTATTTGGATACCCTTATCTCCCACTCAGAGTATGCTTTCAAATCTAATTTATACTGTAAAAACATTTCTTGTAACTCTTATCTTCATTTCTCAGCAGACACCTGTTCACACTGAAGAAAAGGTTAGTTAAAGGTCGGGCCATACAGGTAGCCAGGATGACCTCACATTTTACAGATGTTTGGGAAGAACTGATGATATTAAAAAACATGCTCCTCACTACAGGATACCCGAGACATGTAATTGATGGAATTATTGAAGAAGTGTACAAACAATGGGGGGGGGGGGCAAATACAAGCCCCTGCTAGGCACATGTTTAAATAAAATAGTAAAAAGCGGCAAAACAACATAATACGGGAAGTCATATGTTATCCAACATAATCAATATACTAATGAGATATATAATACTTTAAGAAGGACTTGGACCATTTTCAAAGTAAACCCAGATATATTTAAACTAGTAGGTTCTGAGCCCACCTTTATTATAAAGACTACCCCTAACTTTAAAAGATTACTCGAGAACAAATTAAGTATGAGTAGTGGTATTCAGAGAGGGACTATTCCCTGCAGATGCTGCAACAAATGTTCATATATTATAAAAGTGCCAGAACTTATTTTAGATAACATTTTAAAGACAAAGGTCATCTTTCAAAAAGGGAACTGTATGACATGCAGAATAGTATATTTAGCTAAATGTGAGACCTGCACATGTTTTTCTGTAGGCAAGACTGAGCGAACACTGAAAACTCATATATATGAGCATTTGTATGACATTGCTAACAAAAAAAGACACAAATGCTATATATATGCATTCTGTTGATTGTGCTGGTTTTAAATGGTTCCTTTTCAGAATACTCGAGCAGATTCAGTTAAATCCCAGTGGGGGAGACTGGAAAATCTGGTTAAATAACAAGGAACTTTTCTGGTAACTTAGGCTAGCAGCCACATTTCTACCAGGACTTAATGAACATGTATCCATTGCACCAGTATTGTATAAAAAGGCAGAAAAGATATAAAAGCATGCTTATTTTACATCTTCATATTTCCCACATTTACAGTTTTACAATTTTACTATTTTAAATTTGATTATGACATTTTATTTATTGTTAATTTTATATATATATATATATATATATATATATATATTTTTTTTTAAACGTGTCTTTTAAGAGAAAATCTATTTTAAACAAAAATGTTTTAAAGTGGTTTAAATCATTTTAACTCCACAGCCAACAATTTGTGCACATTATTCTCCTAGTTCTACTAAGGGGTTAATGTTTATTTATTGTTACTTGATAATTAATTAGTCATTTTGAAATTAACCAATAACAGTGCTTGAATGGTCTTATAAAATGTAAGATTCTTTGTATTATTTTATGTTTGTATTCCGATGAAGTCCTCATTAAAAGGGATGATAGCTCTTAATTTTTGTAATAAAATAGTGGATTTTAAGCCATTTAAAACCCTTGCTCCTTCATGCATTAATATTATTTGGTATTTAGTATCAATAAATTCATCATTAAGAACACTTTCTTCCAAACTTTCAACATTTACTTGTGAAAAATTACATACCCTGGGATTCAGTAAGGTTCCATGCAGGAATAGCTTATTCCTGCATGGAAGTGACCATTTAGGAGCAGAATGGCAGTGCGGCATGCATAGTAATGAAGGCGCGCTGCCTCAGCTCCTAAATGGACACAGAGCATGGACGAGTGCAGAGGGCATGTCTGAGACCAGAGCACTCACAATATACATGCCCCCACAGTCATGAACTGCTGTTTGACAATTACAATGAGCGAGACCGCTCATAGGGGGTTGCATACCCCCAACAGTATAGATCAATGCAGAATGTCCAGATATGTGGATCATACATCTGGCCTGTCCCTCATTTACATCAGCAGACAGGAGCACGTTAAAAATAATGTTAAAAATATATGTTTTTGTACTTACATTTTAACACCTACATTTGTTGTTGTTGAATGAAGAAATGGTAGTACAATATATATTTAAGAATGCAACTTTAAATAGTATTACAATTCTATTAGTCTGTTTGATGTTCATTGAAGTATATTTTACTTTAAATGTTGGCTCAGTAGTAAGATAATTATTTAATTATTAAATTGTTTGAAAATTAATTGAATAATTGGAAAGAAGAATTGTATAAATAGAGACACATTTGTAATGTTAAAATGTTCCAACAGAAGGCAAGAAGTCGAGGTACCAGAGCTTGTATTAATAAAAGAAGCTTTTGTGTTCTATCAGTGGTGTTCCAGTTCATGTTCCTGTCTGCTGATGTGTTTTGGAGATTTATTGGTGCTTATGTATGTTAAAAACTGTCCCTCATTTACCCTGCCAAATCACTGGGATGATCTCATCAATGAAGTCTGAAATAATGGCAAAGATATGAGTGTCAGACTTCAAATCCATCAGAAAATGTACATAATAACAAATCCTGTTACCCTAGCAACACCCCAAGTTTATAAGAGCAATATTTAAAATATAATAATATAAACACTTATTTTATCAAAAAGATTAAATTTAACTGTAGGTGTGCGGGTTGCCCATTGCTTAGCTACGCATACTGTAGCTTAAATGGCACAAGAAGATAAATATCAAGATACATGCAAATGAAGCAGTACTGTAATAGTGCAGTGATCAGAGCATTTGTCTTATGAGCAGTCATTCCCGGTTCGATTCTCACTCTAGTAAATTCCATTTTCCAATTCAAATCACTTTATGAACAATATTTTTTGTTGTATAACCTACTAAATAATGTATATTTGTGAATTGGAGTACTGCATTAAATGCAGATGTGAGGTATCATTGTAATAATGTTGTAAAATCCACAGATAAACACAAGTGCCCCATACAGTATATGTACACATGAATCAGGGATACAAATCGAAGGTATAATATGTAATGAATGATAAATCCATAGTGTCCAAATCCACCCCCTTCCCAAGAACCATGTTACATTTCTGTCTAAATTAGTGTGTGAGTAAGCACTTGTAAGCAGTAGTAAGCGGGTATAAGCCTGTTTGCACGTGGGTAAGCAATGCGCACACAGGTTAAGCAATATTGAAGCTAACTCCCTGTAAGCGTATTTAACCGGAAGTTAGCATTGCTTACCATCACACAAACCCACTTACAATTGCTTAAAATTGCCTTAATCACTCTGTATCCAACAGCCACTATTCTGCCCAGCAACAAAATAAACAGCCTTTGCAGGTCTTGAACCCAGCATACTGTACACTATAGTCACAGTAGTTAACCACTAAGCCATTACAGCAGTACATAAGACTGAAGTATCACCAAACAGATCCTCACAATAGGAAAATCAAAATTATCATGTGAAAGGAATCTATATAGAGTTTTATGTTGTATAACCTACTACATAACATAAATATGTGAACTGGAGTACTGCATTAAGTCCAGATGTGAGATGTCATTGTCATAAAGTGTTGAAATCCCCCAATAAACACAAGGACCCTGCACAGTGTACATACACATGAATCATGGATACCAAACACATCTATAGCATGTAATGAATGATAAATCAATGCCAAACAGCAAATAGTGTGCAAATTAAAAATTAAGCAACACTAAGCATTGCACACCCCTGCTTACTAGGTGTAAGTAATGTGTAAGCCAGTTAAATCAGTTTGCCTATTGGTATACCCCTAAGCAATGCCAACCTTAGGTAAACAGGTTTGCCCATAGCTTAGTATTTTCGAAATCATCCAATCACGGCAAAGTGTGGGAGATCGGCCCTACTTAAACCCCACAGGCAGGAATACATTTCATAACTGGTTGCAGCTTTCTCCTGTAGGCACTATGACAGATGTGGATGAAAGAGTGTGCTTCCAGGTGCAGCGCTGGGGCATCCAGGAGTCCAAAGTCATGGCAGGACTCCTTGTTAAAGGCCATAACCAGAGACTGCTGCAGGGCCAGTACCAGGGCATCCAATATAAAGCCTGGGACCGTCTCACCCGTGACCTCACAAGTGCCACTGGCATCCCTTGAACTGGTGAGCAGGTCAGGCATCACTATGCTAACCTGCAACAGAGAAAGAGGGAGCCTTTGGATCAGTGGATCCAAGAGGCTAGGCAGATGGGTGATGTCCCAGCCGTGTGCAAGTATCAGTCCACTACCTGTTTAATAATTGCCAACTCATGTATATTATGGATAGGTATGGCTAAATATTCCTCTTATGTCTTTTACAGTGGCAGATGAGTAGGCTGTGAACTGGGAAGCCCATGCCTGTAGATTGCAGAGGTTGTGTCGCGAGGCAGGTTAGTAATAATCTTGCATGTACTGTCATAAGAAATAAATCTAAATGTAGTGGAAAGTTAATTGCCAGTATAAAACTGTATTGTGTATGACATGTACTGAATAAACCAGACAATATGACAGGAAGAGTCTCATATAGGTTGTATGTAAATAAAAGGTTAGCAGCCTGGCAATGAAGGTCTAACTGCTGGACTGCTTGTGTTTACTCTGGTATCATATGGTAATGTAGTGTTGCAGTCCTTTAATAGTACTGTTGTATTAAGCACTGTTACCCACACTGTGCTACATAAATAAAATGTTTAGGAATGTCTGTATATGACTGTTGTAATCACAAGAGGTCATATTGTACAACTGAGAGAGACATAGACAGAAAACAGTGAAAAGATATACAACATAATCCAAATAGCACACTCAACTGAGACGTGAAGTGCTGTATGTTTAGCACACACAGCCATGGTTTGAATCTTCGGAGTGGTAGTAAGCTGTATGCAGAATCATATCCCACAACTGTACAGATATTGTCAGAAAGTCCAGATAATTGGTGTAAGTCCCCTGCCTGTCACCCTGGCAAATCAGTAGGATGATCTCAAAAGTTTAGGCAGCAAATAATGACATACAACTGATTGTCAGACATCATAACTGTCAGACATATATCCATAAGAACAAACCTGTCACTCTAGCGACTCACCAAAATGTTATGAGAGTAATAAGCAAAGTATGTCCCAACTTCACCCCCATGTTGTGAAGTTATGACAAGAGTGTGTGTAATAACAGAGTGAGACGTATGTGCATAATAATAATGTGGAATCTGGTAATATGTGTGACAACATTCAGCTAGTGTTAACAATATACCCCCACAGGTCTGTCAGATACAAAAACAGCCTAGAAACAAAAGATTGAAATACTGGACTGGTACTGTTTAGTCTGGTATTGTATGGCAGTGTTAGTGTTGCAGTATCTCTGACTAATAAGGTATTACTTATCACTGTCATCCACCAGTGCTACATAATAAAACTGTCTGGGAAACCCTGTATAAGAGTGTTGTAATTACAAGGACAGATTGTAAAACCATGGGAGACCTATAGAAAGAATTCTGAGAAAAGATACACAGCAAATATCTATATAGTACACTCAACTGTGATGTACACTGTTTTATTGTAGCACACACAGCCATGGTTCGAATCCTGGTAGTGGTAGTAAGCTGTATGCAGAATTATACCCCTTGATTGTACAGATCTGTCCAGAATGTCCAGAGAATTGGCCCATATCTGCTGGCTGTTACCCTGTCCTCCCTGGCATATCAGTGTGCTAATCTCTGACATTTAGGCAACATTTAATGTCATATAACTGACTGTCAGGCCTGCAAATATTTGGAAAATGTCTATGAAAACAAACCTGTCATTGTACAGTTCACTAAAGGTTTATGAGGGCAATAGTCAAAATATGTTCCGGTTTCACCTGCATGTTGTCAAGACATGCCCAGAGTGTGTGCAATAAGAGATGGAGAGGTATGTGCATAACATCAACCTGCAATCTGGGAATATGTGTAGAAACAGTCAAATAGTGTTAACAAACAATACCTCCACAGGTATACCAGGTAAGAGGTGTATACTGCAGGTAAAACGCAGTTCATGTATATAGTTGTCTACATCCATACCACTATCCAAACTAAGGCCATAAGGTAGTGTAATAATACCTGTAAGGTACAGATCACAGCACTGACTAGGAAAGTAATGAGAACTACAGGGATATACAAGTTAATTGACATCTCCCCCCCACCATATCTGCAACAATAAACTAAATACACAACTCAATCGCTATGTGCACAATTAAATCTACTGTTGGGACTTATGTCCTATTGTTTGATAAACACTGAAATTTGTTTCTATGCATGTGCCATGTGGAAATACTCCCACATTGGTGGCATGCTGTCATCAATGTACCTGCATGCTGTTGTAATGGCCACTGTGGTTCCATATATGCATGTGTTCGGTTTGCTATGCAACTGTTCCACATCTGGTGTTTTGGGTTAATGAGAATATCTATGCATGCTGTTATACCTAATCCTAGAATGTGTTGACTATTACTAACTCAAATATGTTTTACAATTGAAACACCATAGCATGTTTGGGAAGGCCGGTCCCAGCAGACCCACCTCTCCCACCTCATCTGGCCATGGCACCGGGCACCAGCACAATCTGGGGCCCACCCCAGGACCTCCTCGTCTGTTGGTCCTGCACCACCTTTGGGTGGAACAGCCTGAGGTGATGGGGCTTGCCCCCCCCCGGGAGCGGGTGCGAACAGGATAATGTCACCCATTGTGAGGTCCAGGGTCTCATGCGTAGTGAGCTCCGCAGAGAGTTGGAGATCTGCTATGCCAGCTTGAGGGCTGTGTGGTGCAACTAGAGGGTCAGGCTGCCCCTCCTACTAAGCCCCCAGCACAGCCACCTTAGGGGCCGTGAAGATGCAGTGGTGACTACCCATTGGTGGAGACCTCAGTCCCAATGTTTCCACTAGGGGGCTCATGGGCTTCCGACTTCCAAACACCCTCCACATCCAAGGTGTTTACCCCCCACATGTGTCATATACCACCACAGTATGCTGTCTTGTCTGTCTTGTCTGTTATCCTACCCAAATCACCTCCCCAAAAATACCTACACTTCCCCAACATCCCACTCTCACCTCTGCAATCTGTTCCCCAAAAAATCTCGCCCCATACATAGCTGTCCATTTTGCACACATGTCCACTGGACACATGTAATCTAGTCTAATTGGTTTCACAACATATTATTGTTGTCCTTACCCCTCTTTCAGGGGTATGAGTGTCGAAATCTACCTCCAAATCAGTGTATATGCACAGCTGTTGCTGTAGAAGAAATGGGCAGCTATGGACCTTCCCTACACCATTCCTGCACATATCTAACTAATTTCCCTACTGTCTTTCCCTCTTTGTGCCCCTTTTTCACCACTTTCGTATAAACCCTTTTTCTTTTCTTTTAAAGAAATTAGCACAGGGGTAAGTGGGAGTAAGCACTTTTAAGCAGCAGTAAGTGGGTTTAAGCTTGTTTGCACGGGGATAAGCAATGCCTACACAGGTTATGCAATTTAGAAGCTAAATGAGTATAATAAACTGTAACCAGAAGTTAGCAGTGCTTACCATCACACAAACCCCTGCAAATCCACTTACAACTGCTTAAAAGGGTCTTAATCACTCTGTATCCAACGCACCTTGTTCTGCCCAGCAACAAAATAAACAGCCTTTGCAAGGCTCAAACACAGGACCCTGCACAACATAGCTAAAGTGCTTTGCCACTAAGCCATGTCAGATATACACAACCCTGATGTTTTCACAAACATATCATCCAGCACAGTCATTTAATAGTACAGGAAATGTATTTATACATGTAGATGTATGTGTGTGTGTGTATATATATATATATATATATATATATATATATATATATATATATATATAGATAGATAGATAGATAGATATATATATATATATATATATATATATATATATATTTGTGTGTGTGTATGTATATAAGATATTTATGTCTACATATATATGTATATATATATATATATATATATATATATATATAGCACAATATATATATATATATGTAAGCATATATATATATATATATGTGTGTGTGTGTGTGTGTGTGTGTGTGTATATACAGATATATATCTATAGATATAAAAGAGAACATAACAAATTCTTTTATGACCAAAGGCACACTTAATGAGGGTGAGGAGGCCCAAACTAAATACCTCTTGTAAGTATTGATATCAGCCCCTCCCCCACAGCCAAACAGATCTGCCCTGCAACACAATACCAACTGTTGCAAGTCCCATACCCAGGACCCTACACAACATGGCCACAAGATGTTAACAGTAATCCATCCCACCTGTATGATGTCAGGATGGTATCAATAACATATCATGCAGTACAGTCTGGCTACCATGGGGAATGTACAATGTGGAAGCAATAAACATTCCAAAGATACATATATATACACACACACACACATATATGCAGATGTGTATATATATATATATATATATATATATATATATATATATATATATATACACACACACACACACACACATATATATATAGATATATATGTAAATACACATACATACACACACATAGATATGTATAGGAAAATACATATTTAGAGGGTGCACAGCATATTTAACAGCCAGTATTCCTACAGTTGCCACCTTTTCAAATGGACAGTGTATGATTCACTTATACAAAAGACAATTGTTGCATGAAACATATACCCACATAGAAGTCAAAGGATATGACACCACACACAGGTTTGAATACATAAGAAATGTTTATTTGTGTACTATTACAATTGTATATGCCATATCATATCGCTATTAGGTCTTTGAAATACATACTAACTGAGTAATGCAACTCTCAAGCAGATCATTTTATACAGTAATCAGAAAGCATAACATATGTTGCTGTCCAGGCCAAGGCCTTCAATTAGTGCAACAGTAAAGAAAGACTGGGCCAGGGGATAACAATCAATCAACAGTATGTAATACAGATGTATAGTTCAGCAGCCTCAAATTACACTCTGTACTCAACCCCTAGGGGGAAAAGGATTAAGTTGCCAGAATGAGGCTGCATCTTTTTCATAACAATGCTTAATTGAAAACATCACTATCACACTGCCAAACAGAACAGTCTGTATGACAGCAAGCACTAGGCCACCAATGTTCCCAAGGTGAAATGTATGAAAATGTACAGCCATATACCTTAAGGCGGCTTACTACCGATATCCCTCAAATGTTGTAACAGCCTAGGTTATATATGGTGCATACCCCTCCCCCATAGACTGACTTACAGGGGCATATAACACTGTTACAGACACTGACCTCTGGACTGCAGAAGGGCATGTTTTGTGCAGCTGTAGCCCACATATATATGGACCCTACCCCACAATATGTGTGGGGACCACAACAGCACTGGAATGATGACAGGAATGGCAGCACGACATAATCACAGGCCATTACATAACACCTCTTACTGCATGTCATATGGGCAAAGCCTGGTATATAGGTGGAGGACAGAGGCCGGAACACAGGGTCATATGTGAAATAGTGTTGTTATACACTGAGAAATTTGCTGGTGTTACAGGAAAGTCTGCAACATACCCTTAGTCAGGAATATGAAGTCAGAAACATAAATGGATGTAGTTATAAACTGATAGCACTCAACATACACAATGCCAGTGATATATCTGACACAAGACCTGTGTGGTGGACATACAAAACATAACAGGCAATCATCTGGCCATCATGTGGATAGGCCCACAGTTGAGAGCTATGCAGACAGATTGCATTCCAGGTTAAACTAGTATGTACACACAAACCCTGTAACACTGGTGCTATATAATGCATATAACAACACTACTCACACTGTCTGTAGGTCTGAAACCTTATACAAATATGTAGCTGGCCTGAATCTGCAAGTTCTCTTGTAAGAGGTATTGCTACCTGCTGTCTGTAACACTGCTGCCCACACACAGGAAGGATGACCTCCATACAGGAAAGTTAAAGGGAGCAAACAAATACCTAACCTGTTTACATGAACTGTACAGTATTACAGCCAGCTACATTGGGGATACACTCAACAATAACTGCAATGATGTTGGCTGTGTCCACAACACCCATATATATATATATATATATATATATATATATATATATATATATATATATATATATATATATATATACCAACACCAGTATCACTGCACACCTGTACAGTAGGGTAGAGGCCATTTACACATCTAACAGTAGTTGTGATGGACTATATGTCCACAGGATGATACATGTGACATGTCAGCATATGCCACGCAGTTCTTGGACAGATGACCCCCTGGGACATGTATATTCTGCAACCTGAAGTAGATCCCTCCACATACATGTGCACTCTTACTTGGCAATACTGGGACTAGACCCCTACCTAGGTATGTAGTGCTACAGATGTGTGTGACTTTAAGTGCACATACCACACAGTTTTTAGGATGATGTGTGTTCCAGGTTACATTTTACATGCAGAACATCCCCAGGCATGTACAGTATGGTAATGGGGGATGTAATGGTTGTATATGAACAATATATAGTGTGACATACCGTCATATACACATTGAGAAACACATAACAGTCAGACACACATCTGAGAGACCTGGGCCTATCAGTGCTAACTACCTTGTCAGTGTGTCCACTGTGTTACAGGTAGCACACAGCACATGCATAACTGGGCCGGATAGTGTTATCAGTTGCCTGTATGGTTGATGGTGGTCACCATACAGTGGTACATGGGACATGTACCGGGGGTACCATGGTGTAATGACAGTATACCCAGCACCCACACCCCACTGTGGATATTGTATGCACTGGAACCCATGATGACACTCTGACATACCCACCATCACACATTGACCATGACTGCAAAATAACCTCTTGTCCATCCCAAGAGTGCTACTACAGGGATATGTATCTAATGCACATGCCACAGTCAAAGTTGGGTAATGCATTGTCATGCCTCTCCTTCACTATCCCTAATACTTTGTGGCAATGCATATTGTAATAGGAGTATGTGGCCTTGGAATGCTGTACCCTACATATATACACACATACACACACTTGCCAGAACTCAGTGGGTATCCCATGCCTATCAACCCATTTGTACAACAGTGTTGTGCTGGTACTGCAAGGCCCAGGTAGCCCTTAGGGAAAGGAGTGTAAAAAGGTACATGTAATGTCCGGTACAGCAGCAGCCACATCTAACTATGGCAATGGGTGGTGCGGTGGGTGTGAAGGGCCTCAGGGTATTCCCAATTACAGGTCTACAAACACACAGACACTGATATTCTCAGTAATGCACCATACACATTTGTCAGTACCGGGGTGCATTGGTGCAGGTGTTCATAGGTGTGTACCAGGCTATTGTCCATGGAGAGAAGGGAAGTGTAGGATATGTGTGTGCAGTGGTATCATGCTACCTGCCATATGCCAGCAGGCCATCTATCAACAGACACCACTGTGGTGACCTTCAGGGTGAGAGTGACATGCATCAGCCAATCATCTGGGTGCATCCTGCAGAGGGCCAGTGAGGTGCTCCAGTTGGCATGTATGCAACATGTATTTTATAACATGGTTAATACCTGTCTTGGAGACCTGTACCCAAGCATGTTCTGTTGACTGTGGTAGTGTATGGCATGTGGTGCATACAGAGTCCTATCTGTGGCATTTATAACACAGCTGGGCAGACATGTCAGTGTCAGTCAAGCATAGATTGCTTGTATGTATCCAAGATGGATACCTCACATCTGTACAGGGACTGACAGACATCAGCTCGCCAACTAGCTATGCATTAGGATGAATGTGTTGACAGATAGATGTCTGACACCAATAGGTATGCCATTACTACATGACGGCAGCCCTCACTGACATGTGCTATACACACAGTAGTCTACAGTTATTTTCCAAATGTCAGATCATTATCCAATAGGAAATATATAATGAGACACAGCTCACACAACAGGAACATGACAGTGAGGACTCAGAGTCCATTTTTGCATGCAGGGGTGTTTGTTTCCAGTACTACAATTAGCAAGCTACTCTTACTTGGGAAAGCACTGTCAACAGTAGTAATGTAATGATACACTACATGCCAGTGTGACTGCATATAACCTGGAATACTACCCTTGTATGTAACATATTCACACAGATAAAAGTGTTGTACAAGCCATATATACGCAAGTGTCCCAGACAGGAGACTCACACCCCTTGCTACTGTAATGACAGCACACAGACGCATGTTATGTACATGGCATTACATACACTTATTACAGATGTCATTACCCTGCTATGTTATCAGACTGGAATGTGAGCACTGGTTACCAGGGCTGAGCCATGCTTAGCAGGTCTCAGCATTGCTGCAATATAACAGCTAAGCACATTTGCGCACTGGTAAGTGAAGCCTACATGGTGTAAGCACCTGTAAGTTTAACCGTACCTTAGTACCACTTAGCTTCATGCAAATCCACGTAAATGTGCTTAAAGCTGCTCAAAACTGCCTTAACCATGCTGTATCCAGCAGCCCTTGCTCTGCCCAGCAACAAAATAAACAGACCTTGCAGGTCTTGAACCCAGGGCCCTGTACACTATAGTTACAACAATTAACCACTACTCCATGACAACTGTGAAGGCAGTTGTTTTTCCAACATATCTGTCAGTACACATATTGAATAGTATTGAACAATTGCTGTGACTTCTACAATTGTGTAGTATTTGTTAGTGATATTACTGTTGCATCACATATATTGTTATATCTAAATATACACATATCAGATACATATGGTGTGATACATCTGGGAATGTATACACAACAATAATGTTTACACATGACAAGAATATGTATATATACATATGTAAAGCCATGTGTACATGTACATACACATATATATTCATATATATTTATATACATCTGTATAGTGCATCATATATATGGCCATATATAGACCTCTGTGTGTATATATATATATATATATATATATATATATATATATATATATATGGATCTACCTGACTACGTCGACAGTGCATAACACCGACAATGACTTCACCGACACCACATAATCGACAGTTCACAAACACGACACCTCATACACTCGACACATCATAACAACAAACAAAACAAATCCCCTGTCCAAAACCTACACACACAACACAAGCACACCAAAATCCTTACAAACCAACACTAACCCTTACATACACAACTATCTACAACCCTAACCGAAACCCTAACCCTAAGGTCCATCACTATCGCACACTCACCTAACCCGCGCCCTAACCCTAACTCACTTAACCCGCCCCTAACCCAAAAAATATCACTACTGCACCCTTACCTAACCCGCGCCCTAACCCTAACTCACTTATCCCACCCCAATCCCTAGAGACCGTCAACATCACACACTTACCTTACTCGCACCCTTACCTAACCCGCGCCCTAACTCACTTATCCCACCCCTATCCCTACAGACCATCAACATCGCACACTTACCTTACTCGCACCCTAATGGCCGTCACTACCACATACTTACACATCCTTTCCCCATCTCAGTGTTCTCAGCGTCGGTGTTTTCCTCCGTCGGTCTTCTGACTTGTCGATCTTCTGAGTCGTTGTCAGTGTTATGCACTGTCGATGTAGTCAGGTAGATCCATGTAGATATCTATAACTATATGTGCATATATATCTGTATATGTGTAGACATATATATATATATATATATATATATATATATATACATGTGTGTGTGTGTGTATGTATATATATATATATATATATATATATATATATATATATATGTAAATATGTATATGTGTATATATCTATATAGATATATGGCTATATATATCATCATCATCTTCTTTCGGTTGTTCCCATTAGGGGTCGCCACAGCAGATCATCTGTTTCCATTTCTTCCTGTCCTCTGCATCTTGCTCTGTCACACCAACCACCTGCATGTCCTCTCTCACAACATCCATAAACCTTATCTTAGGCCTTCTTCTTTTCCCGTTACCTGGTAGCTTCATCCTTAGTATTTTTTTCCCAATATACTCAGCATCCCTTCTCAGCACATGTCTAAACCAATGTAATCTTGCCTCTCTGGCTTTGTCTCCTAACCTACCAACCTGGGCTGACCGTCTAATATACTTATTCCTAATCCTGTCCACCCTCATCACACCCAGTGCAAATCTTAACATCTTTAACTCTGCCACATCCAGCTCCAACTCCAGCCTTTTTGTCAGTGCCACTGTCTCCATCCCATATAACATAGCTGGTCTCACTACCCTCTTGTAGACCTTCCCTTTCACTCTTACTGGTACTCGTCTGTCACAAATCACTCCTGACACACTTTTCCACCCAGTCCATCCTGCCTGTACTCTCATCTTCACCTCTCTTCCACACTCACCATTACTCTGAACTATTGATCCCAAGTATTTAAACTTATCCACCTAAGCCACCTGTACTCCTTGCATCCTCACCATTCCTCTATCCTTCCTCTCATTCACACACATATATTCTGTCTTAGTCCTGCTGACCTTCATTCCTCTTCTCTCTAGGGCATATCTCCATCTCTCCAGGGTCTCCTCCACCTGTTCCCTACTCTCACTACAGATCACAATGTCATCTGCAAACATCATAGTCCACGGGGACTCCTGTCTGATCTCATCTACAAATATGTTTACCATATGTCCAGAACATGGAGTGGAGTCATTCCTCAGCACCTGTCTGAACCTCTTAGTGCAAGGGAATGTTGTGTATGTATTGCAGGTATATATGTAGACTGTTGCTACTGTAAAGGGGTTGTCTTAATAGAAATGTTGTGTGTGGGAGGTCACATCTGCTGCTGACATCTACGCCAACAGTTACTGACAGACATCCCAAGGTCATTATAGTACAGTACCACTGATATCACATTAATGATCCTGTGGATTACAGCAGGGATATGACCAATAAATGTGGACAGTCCGACACACTCTGGTCAGTCTAGAGGTATACACAGATCCCCTTAGTGCAAGACATGTGGACCAAGCCTGACAATGTAGATGTTAACAGCCATGTAAATGGGTAATTCACGTAAATACTGGACTACATATGCCCACACAGTTTATGCATTCACACACTCCTGTCTGTTCTGACAGATAATAATCGGTGGTGCAGAGGTCACATGGCCACATACTACCCACTAGTTAGTGACATACATCTGTACAGCATCCCACTACTTTGTCAGAAATACATGACAACTACTGGCAAATATCTGGACATAACATCACACTGGATAATTATACTAAGCTGCTAGGCATGTAACAAAGCTCTGTGCAAACTACAGGCAGACTGCTATGACACTGGCCTACATTTCTTATGGAGGAATACACATGTACCTACAAATGTAGCAGGCTCTACAGGCATGTCACAGCACAGAGCAACAGACACCTGTGTGAAAGTGCATACCCACAACCAATGTGAACACAGCCACATATGGTAAGTGAGCTTAATATTACAGTATATGGACTGTCTGATCAACACCATCCTCATATGTGCCACTCCCACACTAACCCTACATATACTGGGCCATGACACAGTGTGGTCCAATGCCTGTCTGTGGTATGGGACATGTGTATGTTTGGCCCTACAAACATGTAAGCCGATAGGGTACCATACACTGGGCAGCATGTAACATCAGATAGAACAGGACCAAGAACAATTACATCTACCACAGTCTGTACACAGGCCAAGGTACATATTTGCAATACACCCACTGTTGACCATCACCATAAGTACACAGACCTCACTACTGTTCACACAACCACAGAATGCCCAGGTTATGTCCTCAAATATAACCCCTACTATACATAACATGTCTAGCAGTCTGATATCTCACTGGCTTGTTATCAGGTATGATGTCAATAAATAATGGTGTACAGAACATATGCACCTCTTACTGCATGACATATGTACAAAGGTTGACAGACTTGTGGCTGGAGGCACAAACACAGGGCCAATATGGACATGTTGCTGTTATAACCTCATACATTTACTGTTGTAACAGGGTTTGTTGTGATATATGTCCTATGAGGGATATGAAGTCAGTAACTCTCATGGCTGTCACCATGTACTGACTGCAACCCTCAGACTTTGCTTCTGCAGTTCTAAGATAGGTAACCTGTGGGTAACACAAGACAGATAAGACTCCAAACACTGGTCAGTCTGCAGATAACCCTACAGGTGGGAGTTTCCTCAAACACATAACACTGTGATGACAGGTAATAAATTATGTAGATCAGCCATATCCACACAAACTCTATTAAACCAACATTACTCCAAATGCAGAAGAACAACACTTACATTCTGTAGTCATGTCTGGAACATTCCCCCTCCTGTTTGTTGGCCTGTCTCCACAGTGTATGTTGTTATAGGTATATCCCACTACCATCTGTGATGCTGTTTGCTAAACACCGACATGAAGCCCTGCTCACAGTGAATGAAAAGGGCAAACACCCACATGATGTTCCTAGTTATAGAAGTGTGTTTCCATGCAATTGGCTACGGAAATGTTGCCACAGCTGTTCAACATGAAATCAGCTAGTGGGGGACTGCAATTCGTGCAGAGGCCATTAGCTGATCATGAGCATCACTTACAAAAGACAAGATGCTGCCTAAGCAAAGCAGGTGTAATTCTCCACATCCACCAGAGAGGGAGTGAGAGAGACAGACAGAGACAAAATAAGACATGGAGTGGGTGGGAGAGTAAAACCTAAGCATGTTTATGTCACACACTTACAAGTACAGGGTTTCAAACCCCTGTCTGACTATGTATTGCTATTACATGTCTATGCAGTTATTGCATGCGACACAGAGCTTATATGTTGAAGAGCTCTCCAAAGGTATATTTGATGGTGAGTGACATCAGCAACAGTGATAAAGAAGGGATAAGGTAGGTGTAGTACACGTTCCTGTCCATAAGAACAGGTGTCAAGGTCGACACAGCCACACTCTCTCAGGGACTCACACACATTATCACAGTTGGCAGGGTCAGGCTTAGACTTCCTGACTAGCTAGTTTACCACAATACAGTAATACACAGATATCACATGCACCACAGGGGTAATTAGGATGATATGTGAGCAAAGGGTATGTCAAGGTGTCTGACATCAGAAGGCATGCTTTAGTAGGCCAATGGGAGGTGTAGTGAGTGTAAATGGTGTCCAAATCATTATACTTTACACACACACACACACACACACACACACACACACACACACACACACACACACACACACACACAGGTTTGCCAGTACTGACATGCATGGGTGCATTGCTTCACAGGTGTGTAGTGGTTGACTGTACCAGAAGGATGTACAAGGCTAGGTAAAGGATATACCTTGGTATCAGGCCACATGACAGTGGTCTGCAGTGTGGCTCAGGGGTGTAGTGTCTGGATTAGCCCACACAGGTGGGTGTTGTATTCACCATCCAGTCACCTGGGTTACTATTGAGGGTGGTCAGTGCTGTGCAATGCTTGCCATGTATGTATTCTATATTCCATAACATGGACAGTGTCTGAGATGTGCACACATCCCACATGCATGTTCTGTGATGCAGAAGTGTACCTGGGGTGTCTGGGGCATGTTGTGCAGACAGATTGTTATCATCAGATGTGCCATTCCTGACCTTATGTGGTGAGAACTAGCAATGGACACCAGGTTGAGCCTGTACCTACATTGACAGCATGATACAGGTATTCACTGGTGTTAGTGGCATCTGTCCATACAGAGCATGTGTATAAGGTATGGTATGTCTTTTGTGGGTTATATTTGCTGGCTCTACAGTTGTTGCAGGCATCCAGTGGGGAACATAGCGAAGGAGCACTGTATGCAATGATTTGCCTGTTGTAGGGATGGGACAGGGTACCATGTCCTCTGTAGTCCATTGCAATCACACCATGGTTATTATCTGTGGGCAATATGCAAGGAACTACCAACATAGTTGTTGTTGCCTAGCCAAGTGTGTTTGTGTATGAGACATGCGTGGAGAGAGCTCTCTGGGTAATACAAGGGTTGCCTATATTGTTCCCAAGCCATGATGTCACATGTAGGGGTATGGAGTGTCTACCCCAGCCTCTCTGCTGTTTGACACCTGTTATCCTTGTATGGTAAACATTGTGACATATAATAGGCACACCATATAAGAAATTTGCAAAATCCGCTCCACTATGAGTCCGGTTATTACACACTCACAGCTACCTCCACAGAGGATACGTATGACACACACACACACCAAGTCTCACAGTTGCCATGTCTGGGATTAGAACTCCATCATCATACTACAGTATTACGCAGTTAGAGCACGCACCATGGGGACTACTGGGGTATTCTTTCCCCAAAGGTGTATTTTAAAGTGAATGACATCAGCAGACTTGCCAAAGTAGAGCAATGGAAGTTGTAGTGACTGTGAATGGCCTCAAAAGCATTGATCCCTACACACACAAACACACAAAGTATTACAGTTGCCATGTCTGGGATTAGAACTCCTACCTAACTAGTGCATCATGCTATAGCATTATACAGTCATAGCATGCGCCACAGAGCTTACTGGGTTACTTCTTTCCCAAAGGTGTATTTCAAAGTGAATGACATCAGCAGCCTTGCCATGGTTGGGCAATGGATGTGTAGGTCATAGGTTCATAGGTTCATAGGCTCATAGGCTGGTACTAGGCTAAAAGCCCTAGGGCCTATACATGCCTAGCCATGACAATTCCCTGGCTATGTCTTCCCACAATATTTACTTCCCTGAACCCCTGTCTAGCAGGGCAGCTGACATGAACCCTGGGGTCAATTCCCTATCTTCCATCCAATCATCCAGGTTCCTTTTGATGCGGGCCAAAGAGGCACTCTGATTGACATGTATGGACAGTCTATTTCACAGTCTGGGGAGTCTCTGGGTCAGGAACAGATCCCTCCAGCATGTATTGTTCATTGTGATGACAAAGTTTGGATCTCTGGAGTATGTGGCTGTGAGGGTTTGGATTTCTTTAAGTGTAGCAAGTCCAACAACTCTGGGTTTGACATGGCATTGTATGTTAAGCAGAGATCATCTCTGAGTACACAATATGTGACAGAGTATAGCTGGATGATTTTCAGATGGTCAGCATAGAGCATCTGGTTTAGGCCTGTGATTCTTTTAGCGAGGTATGTCTGCAGCCTTTCTAGTTGTTGCAGATGTCTTGTGAGGTACATACCTAATGGGCCATTGTAGTCTGTACTGGGTCTACTGAGAGATGACTACAGTGGGACAATGGCTTCTTTTTTCCTGGTTGTAAAGCCCTTAGTGATTAGGTGTGCCACATAAGTGGTTTTCCTGACTATTGTGGTGATGTGGTTATCAAAGATGAGACCACTGTCCACCTGTGTCCCTAAGTCTCTTATCACACTTTAGGTGTTTAATGTACTGCCACCTATGTGGTACTTCACAGGTACATGTCCCTTCCCAAAGCAGACAACTATATATTTCTTGGCATTGATCTTGAGGCCATGGCTCAGGCACCAAGCATCTCTTTCTGTAAGGCCCTTCTGTAGAATATCCACATCATGTGGGGATTCAATTTTGGCTCCCAGTGTGCAGTCATCTGCAACCTCTGTTTCCCAGAGTCCTTTAGTGTTGGCCTGTACTTCAGAGCAGTAGATGCCAAACAAGGACAGTCTCAGGACTGAATGCTGAGGTACTCCAACTGTCCCTTGTCTGGGGCTGGAGTTGATGTCACCTACATTTACAGTGTGGGTTCTGTCAGTACATCAGTTGGTAGCCCATCAGGTGAATTAGGGATTAATGGCCAGCATGGTACATTTATCTATGATTCCAGACTGTGGGATGGTGTTGAAGGCCTTGGTGAGGTCCAGATAAGCTGTGTGAACCACCTTACTCTCGTACACAGCTCTGGAGAATGATTCAAAGTTGTCAATCAGGTTCAGGTGACATGATCGGCCCTTCACAAACCCAACTTGGTGGGAGTCCATTGTTTGCAGGTTAAATGTCTTTGTTTTAATTTCCATGATAATACATTCCATGGCCTTGCAGATCAGGCACATCATACTGCTGGGGCTGTAGTTCCCAGGATCCAAGGTGGATCCCCCCTTGTGGACTGGGATAACTGTAGCTGTGCGCCACACAGTGAGCATGAAGCTTGAGGTGTGACTATGATTAGACATGGCACGTAGGTGAGGTGCCAGTTCATTTTGTAGTTCATGTAGTACACAGCCCGGGATGTTGACTGGTCCCATGGCTGCTGTTGTCTTAGCTCTGGAGCATGTTTTTTACCTGTGTGGTCATTATTACTGGAATCTGGCAATCTTTCAGTGTTGAGATGGGCCATTTCGGGGGTGGGAGGGGGTGCAGTTGGCACTGAATTGATCTGCCAGGGTATTGGCAATATCCTTGGGAGCAGTATATTTAATACCATCCTGTTGTAGCTCAGAGCAGATCTGAGCATTGCCATTTAGATTCCTGACACAGCTATGGAATAGCTTGCAGTTGTCTTTGGCATCTTTGGCTATATTATGGTCATAACTAGCTTTGGTGGATGTTATGAGGGATCTCAGTTTCTTACTGTGGCTGGTAAGGGGGTATTTTGCATCCTGGAAATTCCCTCGCTTCTGCAACAGTTACGTTCTTTTGTTGTACATTATGTTTATGGCAGGGGGCCACCACATTGGCTTCCTTTTCTTGGTGGGGAGCGTCTTGGTTCTATATTGGATGGCACTATTCATGCACAAGTGGATGTGCTCATACAGTGCCTTCATGTAAGATTCATTAGTCGTCCTTTCAGTTCCTGTCTGCATGGGTGCCATGACGTTAGTCACGTCTGGCATGTGTAGCATGACGTTGGCTTTAGAGATGTGTGTTACAGATGTTTCCTTACTGGGGTGTGGGCGAGGGATGTGGATGTTAAGGGTGATTAGTTTATGGGCAGACCTGACCACCGATGGGGTGACCATAGGTGTGGAGCATTGATTTCCCATGTTGGTAATGACCAGGTCTAGGATATTTGAGCCCCTGGTGGGACTATAGGTTACTTGATCCAGGGCATTGGGAATTATGACTTCCAAGAACCGTTGGGCACACACGTTTCTTCACAAGTAGTTTTCCCAGTTAATGGCAGGGTAGTGTAAGTCATCCAGTATTAGGGTGTTTGGGTGTATCATAATATTTCCCAGTATGTTTTGAAAGGTGTAGTGAGAATCCTGGGGCATGGTGGGGGATCTGCAGCAAGCTATACAATTTGGAATACAGTCTGACCTAGTGTTAGTTGCACCGTGGATATTTCAGATGCATTCTGTTGGGCAAGTAGCCTGGTGGTGTGAATATCCTTGGTGAATATGGACACTCCTCCACCTTTATTGTTTTGGTCCTGGTTTGGTGGCCGACAGGTGTGGTGAGAGCTGTACCTGCTATTGCAGGGGTGCTCTCTGGAGCCTTGGATCAGGTCTCTGTTACTGCACAGATATCGATGTTCTCCATTTTTATGAGTGCCTAATGACTGTGAATGGCCACAAAAACATTGATATACACACACACACAGTTTCCATGTCTGGGATTAGAATTCCTACCTAACAAGTATATCACACTACAGCATTATGCAGTTATAGGACGCACCATGTGGCTTACTGGGCTACTCCTTCCCCAAAGGTGTATTTCAAAGTGAATTACATCAGCAGCCCAGGGCATTTGAAATTGTAGTGAGTGTGAATGGCCTCAAAAGCATTGATCCCTACACAGACAGACACACACAGTTCTACAGTTGCCATGTCTGGGAATAGAACTCCTACCTAACTATCACACTACAGAATTACACCATTATAGGACATGCCACGGAGGTTACTGGGCTACTTCTTCCCCAAATGTGTATTTCAAAGTGAATGACATCAGCAGGCTTGCCAAAATAGGTCAATAAAAGTTGTAGTGACAGTGAATGGCCTCAAAAGCATTGATCCCTACACAGACAAACACACACAACATTTTACAGTTGCCATGTTTGGGAACAGAACCCCTACCTAACTAGTCCATCACACTACAGCATTATGCAGTTATAGCATGCACCATGGAGATTACTGGGCTACTCCTTCCTCAAAGGTGTATTTCAAAGTGAATGACATCAGCAGGCTTGTCAAAGTAGGGCAATAGAAGTTGTAGTGACTGTGAATGGTCTCAAAAGCATTGATGCTTACACAGACAAACACACACAATGTTTTACAGTTGCTATGTCTGGGATTAGGACTCCTACCTAATTAGTACATTACACAGTTATAGCATGCACCACAGAGATTATGGGGTTACTCTTTCCCCAAAGGTGTATTTCAAAGTGAATGACATCAGCAGCCTTGCCAAAGTAGGGCATTTGAAATTGTAGTGAGTGTGTGGCCTCAAAAGCATTAATCCCTACACACACACACAATTGCCACATCTGGGATTAGAACTCCTACCTAACTAGTACATCACACGCCGCAGAGCATATATAGCTACTCCTTCCCCAAAGGTGTATTTCAAGGTGAAGACATCAGCAGGCTTGCCATAGTAGGGCAATGGGGAGTGCAGTGTGTGTGCATGGGCCATAACCTATTCATCTGGAAACAGACACACAACACTCAGACACACACAGGTTTATATTTCACAGGTACGTGTATACAACTGCTAGATGACTACTGACTTGCACAGTCATGTTACACAATTATCACAAGCACTACAGACACTATAGTGCTGAGGGATACCAGAGGCAAATGTCTACAGTGATTGACATTTGCACATCATGTGATTTTAGCCAACTGGATGTGTGCTGGGTGGGACAGGCCTCACGATGTGAGGCTCTTTGTCAGTGTCTGCCACTCTCTTCCAGACATCTATGTATTATAGTGTGTTGTCCTTGGATATATGTGTGTGTTCCTATCCAATGTGCGTGCAAAGCATGACTAGTGTGTAATGAGGAGTGTGTGCACAAACATCTGTGACTGTCAGATATGTATAGTCCACTATTGTTGCCAGACATGGGCTTCATTTCTGTAAGTGTGGGAGCATGCCCAGTATCATCTTTCAGTATTTTATTGTCAGACATGGGCTTCATTTCTCCAAATGTGGGAGCATGCCCAGTATGACCTTCTGTATTGAATGTGTGAATCCATTCCAGGTAGGTTGCACTCCATTGCAGGCTTTTGTGTTCTACACCTACAGCTAGCAACCTGTTTCTGTGGGATATCTGTAGATCGGTTGACAATATGGGGTCAAAATGGGCAAAGGATAGTGGGTTACTGTAGGTAATTGTGTATGTGCTGCTTCTGCTACATGGTCTTGGTGTTAGCAGAGATATTCAGACATATGTACTGTTTTACACTGTGATGTTTTATGTCATCAAGTGCTGTCGGGTATACATATTTTCTTCCAGTAATGTCCTGGGGAATACAGGGTGAATGCAACTGTGTCCAGTATTGTGGTCTGCAGTCTACATATTCTTGCACAATCATGCCATTCTGGAGAGGAAGCTGCAGACACTTGCTGATGGGTCTGTGTAAATGGTTCAGCACCTTGGTTACAGTGGTGGCTGAGGATCCTATGCTTGTACATCCATCGACGTGACAGTATGGCTATAGCCTGCTGCCGCCATACCTCACAGCTGTACAGTTTCACACAGCTTACCTAGAGGCAGGGGTCATAATTCTGGACATTACCCCTTCACATTGTGGTTTATGAGCAGGTCTGTAGCCACCAATTCCTGTGTTTGCAGGCAGGGTTAGTATGTGCACATGGCTGAGTTTCAGACTTCACACACAACATGCAGTCCATGCTCCTACCCCCCTCTATTATTCTATCCTCTTCCAAACATTATGCAAACATTATCGGATAAGTTCCCTATAGTTATCCCCTCATCCCAGCAGTAATTTGGTGTTGGTCCACAGTTCATGCAGGAAGACATGGTGGGCATGTTACTGGGATTTGCTCACATGGCCTTGTATTTGGGGACTGGGGTATGTTGTTATTTGGGAGTCCATGACATAACATACATTGGCAGTACGGGTGAGACACAGGCCTTTGGCAGAGGACTGTAGGGCATTTGATAGTGATGCAGGCCAGCTGTAGCAGGTTGTTGCATTGTGTCACTCCTCCAATCCCAGACTGCAAGACACTGTATTCCCCTGGGGTGACTGGGTAGGTGTGCAATGTGTTAATGCCAATACTTTCTGTCATTATTGATCCAATGGTGTGGATGCTGGCAGGGTGCTGCTTACAGCTAGGGACACACCTGCATGGGACACCTCTTCTGCATGCTGCATTCTTTGGCTATTGCCATACAGAGGTGGGGGTCATATTGTACTCATTCCCAACAGCAGGGATAAGACCTGTGAGATACATGTGGGTGAGCTGGGTGCATGTGTGCTATGGACACTACTTACATCTGACTCCCAGATATGCATGGGGAATTCAACTTATGCTGGCTTGTGCAGGGACATCAGCAGTTTCCCAATACTTCATACCTGTGACCTTTGTGGTCTGCCAGTGTGTGGCCAGATGACATTGGTATTCCATACTACAAACCCAGCTAATGTGCTAACTAGTATGTACAATTCCAAAGGTGTGTCCATTTGACAGTAACATATTATATACTGTCTGTCTGGGGTACTTCCTCCTGTGTACTGTTTGTATGTCTGGGCCCACATTCATGCTATGTCCATCTTTCAGATGGTGACAGATATTACATCCAAAGCTTACTGCTGGGATGCATTGTGTTTGGCACTGCAGTTGTGAGAACTTGGCCCTGTCATTGGCAGTACTGGCCAATGGCCACCAGGACAAACCATGCCTACTTACTAATGAGTCTCACGCAATATAAAACACACACCAACTTAACACATGCAGCCCTGCATATTGTACACATGCTACAATCTATCCTGTTACTTTGGCCAGCTCAGGTAATCTGTGCTCCACTGTTATTATACCTACACATACATGTTACTACATTTCTACATAGGATTGTGGGGGGGCACACCTGACACTTGCAAACATTTGTTATGACTGTACTGGTATTTCATTCTGTATTCTGACCTATCATGCTGACTAGAGGCATATCATTGTACTACAGTTTTTAGGTTTGGTTGACCTACATTTCAGTTTCAGACTTCTTACCCTTCAGAACTAACATCCCACTGCCTGACCTGCTGTAGTCTGTCTGTGTAAGTCTGGAGGGGGGGGGGTTCTCCATAGCCATCAATTAGAGGCCTTAGCACAGCCTTTGTTTGTGTTTGTCTATGCTTGTCCTGCTGGCTGAGACTGTTGTTGGGTATGTGAGCCACCCTGACTGGCATGCGTGTGTCCTATGGACACACATTTGGCCCACCACATTGCCTGCAGTGAGGTTTGTCACCTTGTCTAGTACTGGCTACTATGGTGACACCAGTATTTGTTACAGATTTCATACTGCCACTATAGGTGTCTATCTGCTGGCATCCCATTCAGCCACCCGATTCCCTTGCATGCTCACATCCATACCATAGATACAAGTAACAAAACATACTACTCCATTCAGCAATTGATAGGAAGAGTGACTTACCTTGTGGCTATGCCAGTATTGAGGATGGTGCTGGAGGGATGACTATGTCGGATGCACATAGTACACTCCCTATACATGGTTAAGCACAGGTAGTGTCATGTTTGGCATTCCTTTTACTGTATATGTGAGTCAGAGAGAGGTGTCATTCCCTGGGTTCCTACCATGTCAGTGTATGTGCTATGTGTTGCCTCTTTGCTATGGCCTGGTCATACTGGGCATGCCTCCTTCTGCCTATTGGGGCAGGCTCAGGTTGTTCCTCCTCCAAGTCAGTCTGTGCCTGTGCAGGCCTTGGCAATGGTGGGGGGCTGTGTGGCCCTGCCCCGTGCTGTTCCTGCTGCAGCTGTGTTTCCACAGGATCATATTGTGTATCATGGCACATATTATGACTATTTGGATACATGTAGCTAGTGAGTACTGCAAGGCTCCACCGGATATGTCCAGGCACCAGAACTGTGACTTGAGCATCCCAAACACATGCTCTATTATGATTCTGGTCTGTGTGTGTGCCTCATTATGGAGTTCTTGTTCAGGTGTGTATGCATTTCTGATGGGTGTCATCAGCCAGGGCTCCAGTGCGTAACCAGCATCCCCACTAGGTGGCCGTAAGGGATGTCCCCATTGACAAATCTCTGTTACAGCTGTGTCATATGCCAGATGTGGAAGTCGTGATAGTTTCCAGGGTAGCCAGCACACACATTCATTATAATGCCCTGGGCAACACACACGACCTGGCATTTGATGGAGGGGAAGCCATTGTGATTGATGTAGACCCCTACCCCGCTCACTGGATGGGGCTTTGATGTGTATCTGCGTGCAGTCTATAGCACCCACTGCCTTGGGGTATTCTGCTATTTGGTGGAAGAGATGCATATTGCTGGTCAACACCTCATGGCTGTTGTGGAAATATACATGTTCACCGGCATGTGCTGACATGGCATCCAGGAACTGGTGGAGTACCCTGGGTGCTGATGCCTGTGAGATCCCCAGGATATCACCAGTTGGCCTTTGGAAGGTACTTGTGGCTAGTATTCTTAAGCCTTCACATACCTTGGTATCCACTGGGATGGGTTCCCCTCTGTTGGTTCTGTGTGTGAGGTGTGGCCAGCACAACTCAACAATTTGCTGTAGGAGGTCCCTGTCCACCCTATAGCACTCTACTATCTCCAGCTCATGTAGCCCGTGGTAGGTTACCCTGGGTTTGTACACTCTTCTCCTTCTCCTCACTGTGGGTTGGTTGTCAGCATTCTCATCCTCACCACCCTCAGCCTCTTCTACATGTTGATTTATGATAGCTGCGGCAGCCCATATCATTTTGTTGCTTTTGTTTGGTAAAATTTCCCCACTTGTGTACACCGGTGGTGTAGAATTTGTGGGAAAAACCAGAGGGAAAGGTGTTTGCATAGTTTATAGTAGTGTGCTGGGCTGGGCTTGGTTGCTGCCTGTGTAATTGGCTGATTCTGATACATTTCACCTTCCAGCTATACTAGTTCTCCTTGATTACCTTCCTACTGCTGTTTTCCCTTCCCATTGCCTTCCTGTTTAAGCACAGAGGCACCCCACGAAAACACAGTGCTGCTATTCCTGGTTTACATTTTTTTGGTTTAAAACCTGGTGCACAGCACGCACGCACACCCATTTAGGCAATGTAAAGTGTGCTTGGCAGCTTCAGATACACCCCCTTGCTTAACTCTGCTAAGCTAAGGGCAAACCCAAGCCACAGGGCTTCAATAAGCTTACAGTATGCCTGACACACCCCTCTATGATGTCAGCTAGCGCTTAGGTTTGCACCATGGTCTTCCTGCACCTACACAGTTGGATGCAGGCTTGCCATGATAGAATCTGGGATTCAGTATCACTCCCCTCATTTGCATAGAATTGCCTGCTAATGCCTAGTTACAAGTCTGACACTGAGCCTTCCCCCTTAACAATCACTATTCACTGGCCATGTTGTCTTCTGCCTGCCATTGAGTAGAATTGCAAAATTGTGATTTTGGCTAGCATGTTTTTTTTTTTTTTTTTCAGGCTGATCCCATTTGCCCGCCACTGCCCTACACTTAAACGGCCGAAATCAGCCAAAAAAAAAAAAAAGTTTTTTTTTATTTTTACAACTATTTTCCATGCCAATGGCCATATATTTGGCCATTGTCATGCTTTACAGGTCATATACACCCTTTATTGGAGCTGTCATGGCTCCGTTTTGTAGTTTGCAGAAATGTACTCGGTTACTAACAGAGTACATTTCTGCAGATTACACTAGTCCTGCACAGCCAGCTGCCAGCTTCCTGGATCACATATTCACCTAATGTGCATGATTTTCACCTACAAATGGGGTAATTTGCATACAGGACCTTTGTTCGTGCAGGAATAGTGCACATCCCAGGAGCTTGTTCCTAGATCTCTCGACGGCCATATTACATCCAGCAGCTCCTGCACTATTCCTGCACGTCATGCAGAGCTTGCTGAATCCTGGGGATAACAACTGTAATTTATGTACCTGTATAAAAATAACACGTTTCAACATGTATAAGCAGGATAAAACTGTAGGTATAAATTTAAGTTCCAAATTAAAAATTGCTAAATGTTTAGTAGTTCATTCAAAACTTGATAAATTAATTACCCCAGAGTATGAACAGGGTTCAGCTACATTAGAATTAAGCCTGTCTTTATTATTATTTATTCTACCATCTACCCCATTTATAATTCTGATGCTGCTGTCCTTCCACTGTGTTTCCCTGTCCATATCTCCCTCACTTCTTATTTGCATACACTGTTTGCTTGCCTTTTGTAACTGGGTTCCAGAATTGCTGCTCCAGATTCGATGGTTCTTGTGAATCCATACTACTTGAATATTTTTTATGAAACTTCTTTTCTTTTCTTTTTTTTTTTTCTTCTACATGGTCCAAATCCTCATATTGCTGAATAATGGTATCTTAAATTCCAAAGTTGTTAATTGTGGTATGTTTAATAGAGGCTGAGTGATCTTTACTGACAATGGAAACGTCCTTTCCTAAATGTGTTCTATTTGCACTCTGCCTAATGTTATTTATCTTGTCAGTCCAGTAATTAGTATACATAACAGTTTCCAAGCTGCACTAATTGCACAACTGCAGTCATCATTATGTATAGATTTACTACTACTGATGGTAAGTAAATCTTCTAACTTTTGACATGAGGAACATAGGTTTCCAATGTCATCAGGTATTACCTTTATATATAAAATTTAGTGCACAGTATAAGATACTTGTGCTTTAGCAAATTATCAAAATCTGTTACCACAGCATTCAAAGAAATGCTATGTCAACTTTTATGTGGAAAATCACACAAACCATCTGCAATAAAATTAAATACACTGATCTTGCCTTATACAAGGGGAAGTAATTAATAAAGTCACCACTCAGACCTACACCTCATTATAACAGAACAAATCAGAGTAAAAAATAAATCTCCTCTTACTAAGCAGTTGCACAATAAATCACAAACCAATACAGCTTTTTTTTTTTCAAATAATCACTGGATTGTCCCATCTATAGTCTGTAAACTTATAACTGACTAGGTCCTTCAGGATGGCTAGAGTTTGCCGATCTACAATATATCCCTTTCTAACAACAAACAGTGGAAATCAGAAGAAAAAATAAAATATAAATCAAAATAATTATTTTACTAAGAAGTTGCGCAATCAAACACAAACCAACACTGGTAGGTGGATAACTAAGTAATGTATTATCTAAAACCTATTTTAAAAGGAAATATCCTGGCCATGTTAGGACCCAAGTCCAAATTTATTATAATAGCTTTAGCTTTTGTTTTGTTAGGTTGTGTCATGTAACCTGACCAAAATCTGTTAAGAACTTGAATAAACCTTTTTAAATAGTTCTCAGACTTTAGATAAACTATCTGATCATCTATGTACAATGCTACTTTATTATCTATCTGATAGTATACATACCTATCTGAATTACTTTCCCTTAACAAGAAGGCCAAAGGCTCTATATATAACACAAATAATATGAGTTCCTCTTTGGCAACAAATTCTATAAAATACATAGACAGCATAAAGCTTATCTCTACTATTGCTTTTGCTTCATTCAACAGAACTCAAAAGAGAAACCAAACATGTCCAGAGTTGGGAATTTTCTTTTGCATGTGAATTTTTAAGTCGGAGATGTTAAAAAATTAAGTAGTCAAGTTTTTCTGAGATAAATGTAATGGTGCAACCATACGAGTTAGGTGACATAGCTTGTGTTCTGACATGTGCATGTATATTGTTCAATTAGGTATTGTCTGAAGTGACACCTGAACTCTTTGTAGCCTCTGGTTTCAGTGAATTCATGTGGCAAAGACTGCCACAGTAAAGGGACATGAGCAGAGAAACTGTGGTCTGTGGAATGAAATTTAGTGAATGGAGATAGGAGACTAGGGCCTGAAGTGGATTGGCTTCTTAGGTTGTAGTATTAGTTGGATGTAGTAAGTCTCATACATAGGAGGGTGATGTGCCTCTGTGTAAGAGTTTAAAGAGAAGGGAGCAAAGAAGGAGGTTGGCTCTGCCTTTTTTAAGGAGTTGCAGTGATGTTCATGGTGAGGAGTGTTGGTGATGAAATGACAGATTTTATTAGAAAGAGATTGGAAGGTGGTAGTATTTTCTTACAAGGCATGGCAAATTGTGGCAGACCATATGTTCTTCAAGCAAGATGCCTTTGCAGAAGGCTGCCCTAGCAGGCTGAAAGAAGAAATAAGATATATTTGGACTCAGAATAGGACATAGCTGACATTGGCTCTGACTTTTTGAACATGGTCTTGAAAGTTGAGGGACTGGTCAAGCCAAATGCCAGGGTATCTAAATGATGTGCTGGACTCTGTTAGATTGTTGTCTAGATCTTATAAATGGAGAAGGCTAGAGGCTTAAGTGAGTCTTCTCTTTCTGCTAAACAGCATGGACTTGTTTTTACATTTTCCCCCTTTTAGAGTTGAGAAGTAATTTTATAAAACAAGCCAAGGGCCTTTTTAAATGTGAAGAAATAAATATGTTACTTAAAGGGGAACCACACCCACAGACTCAAAAACATGTTTATTTCATCATGCTTTGGTGTTTCCTACATTTTAACACCAGTCTAGGACTATTTACAGTTTTTTTTAATAGTTTTATATATAATTTCTGAGTCTGACCACATGGGCTCTGGCATCTTGAAGTAATTCTGATTGTTTAGTCTACCTCTAGGTATCTCACAATGTAGTGCTTGCCTGTAAAATAATTACATCACTCAGGCTTCCTTCTTTCTATAGCTCCTGTCACTGCATTGATTTTATATGCATATACTGCTGTCTTTCAGTCAGTTTTCAGTAACATTTCATGCCGTTTAGTGACTACTTAAAACACAAACAGTGCAAATGCCACAGAAGAGACTTTCAAAGTGCTTTTTACTGTTGCTTCTTTTTAGAATGGCTAAACTGCAGTCTTTTGTGAAGCTTGAATTATACTAGTTTGACTCATCTCCCATCCTCCTTCACACCTAACTTCCCTAGCTGTCAAAGTGCTAAGGGTAGTTTAATCCGTTACCTGTTGTGACTTACAGCTGAGGCTTGACACATGTACTGTTTTCCTTTTTCTAGCCTTTACTTTCTGTGTGGGTAGAGGAAGGACCAGGGAGCTGTGACATCACAGCATGGATGGGTTTTTAGAATGGTATTGTTGTCAGTTTGGGGAGGGAAGTGGCCAGAAAACTATCTGTATACAGTGGCTTTGATGACATCAATGAATTGGAGACTGTAGCAAGCTTTTCTAGGGTGGAACAAAAGTTTTTTGAACGTGAAACCACCACAGTACAGTAAGGTACTGTTCCAGTGGAGAGAAACAGTCAATTTAAAATATTTTAAATGCTGCATTTTTGTTTATTCATAGTAGGGACAGTAAATAGGGAGAAAATAGAGAAGTTGAGCATTTAATAATAGAATCCCATTGTTGTCTTTTAAGAAGAATTGAGTTGAGCAGTTCAGTTAGCCGTTAAATATATAGACAGATATAGCACTACACAGGGAAACAGACATAATTAAATAGAAAGAGATAGAGTACAAGAAAAAAAATCTGTTGATAACTACAGTTGATTCCCTTAGTTCTTATTTGAAAGCATCATAGATAATAACCATTGCAGCTGAATTTCCAGAACATATCAGGCAGAGCAAAGTGCAGAAAACTCAAGGGTCCAGTTTCTTGGGTAGTTGTGTCTTCTTTTTCACTCTCTCGGATCAATTTCTTAGTCATTTGTCTCGTGTCTTTTCATACAGATCAAAGATAGAATTGAATCGAGTTCCACATTTACATACTAATGAGATTATTTATATTCTTGTGTTTAGTTGTCTCATTAACACAATTGGCTAATTGTTCTTTTACAACCCTTTAGCTTTCTACCCAATGGAAAAGTCACAAAACTTGTAATCATAGGGAAGAACAATTTATGGCTTGTTTCACTTATCTGTCATGTATTTCAAATTCCATGTATAACTCCTGTAACTCCCAGTAGAAGGAAGTTACAACTTCAGTTACAAACTTTGTACACATTTCACAGAAACAGTTCACAAGTTCACACATTTTTCAAACCACTGAAAAACACAAACTGCAGATATGCATTGCACAGAAAAAGTTAAAAAAATTCTCATGTATTTATGTCACTGAGAAACACATGCTGATTTTTAGTTTTATATGGCTCAAGTACAGCTCATGTGTCTGTTACAGTCAGAAACCAGTGATATATTTAACAGCCATGTAACACAATGTATGAGTCTGTAGAAGCCAAAGTTGCAAATGGCAGTACTCTAGTAAATAGCAGTAATGCCTTCAGTTAATAAAGCATTTAAGTACCCCAGACCTGTGCAACAGCATTAGGCAAAATGTTATGTTAAAAGTACAACTCACACACAACATAAGATTTGGAGTCCTAAGCTTACAAAAAAGATGCAAATATTAATATGCAATAACTGTCCTGGAGATGCGGTACTAATCAATGCATATTCACAGGCCCCTATAAGACAATGATATGATACTTACATGCAGGTGGCAGACTACAAATGAAGTCACATGATACAAGTCAGCTAACAAGCAGGCGATGATTACATGTAAAGAATCCTCTATTGCAGCTATTATGACACAACTACATTGAAAGCATAGGGCAGGATCCACAGTCAGCTGATGCCTTTATGGGAAGTGTCCTGGAAAAGAAGAAACGCTGCACTGTGTGTTTCAGCTACACATCTGTATAAATATTTTCATATGTGAAGTAAATATAAAAGAATACAGCACATGGTAAACTTACCACTCTCCAAACATTTCATAGCAAACCAAGTAATGTAAACAAATGTATGTGGAGGGTGCCCATGGGATATATACATATGACCTCTTGTCCTTAAGCTCAGGTGAATCTTTCTTGCTCTTTTTTCCTGAATAGTTTGTCTAACGATTTTACCCTTTGCCTGGATGGTGTTTGGGATATTTTGCAGGCACCTTAATATTTATGGGCATCAGTCTGGATTTTAAGTCCTGTTTCTAAAGTATAGCTAAACAATCCACTTATGCTGTACTGATGAGGTCACAAAAAAGACTGAAACTTGACATGTCTACATTTAGTGGGGTTTGGCTTTATTGGCCAGAATGTACCCATAAAGACTTAAAAAAGTAAAAAGTCATGTAGTTGAAACATTCATATGTCCTTAAGGTGTTATTTGCATATATCCCATGTGTCTCCACTACAAGACACTTAAGGTATTACACAGTGAAAATTCTAGCTAGACTGAATCTTTCTTGCACTTTTTACTTAATGGTTTGTCAGTGTAACCTCTTTACCCTTTGTTCGGATGTTGTTTGGGATATTTTAATCTCCCTGGCTACTCTTGGCTGCTGTGCATCCCGGGCTCTCATGTCCACAACTTTTCCTGGCAAGCTGCCTGTCCTGCATTAGGGTTGAAAACCTGCCCTACCTGACAACCTCGATTCCTTACTTTATATAGTATCTGCTGTCTCTTCCTAACAACAAGGAATTGAGGCTAACTTCTCCACGAACTCATTCCCTCAAGGAAGTCAGAAACCTGGCAAATTGCCTGTCCTGCATTAGGGTTGAAAACCTGCCCTACCTGACGACCTCGATTCCTTACTTTATATAGTATCTGCTGTCTCTTCCTAACAACAAGGAATAAAGGCTAACTTCTCCCTGAACTCATCCCCTCAAGTAAGCCAGAAACCTGGCAAGCTGCCTGTCCTGCATTAGGGTTGAAAACCTGCCCTACCTGACGACCTCGATTCCTTACTTTATATAGTACCTGATGTCTCTTCCTAACAACAAGGAATAGAGGCCAACTTCTCTTCGAACTCATACCCTCAAGGAAGCCAGAAACCTGGCAAGCTGCCTGTGCTGCATTAGGGTTGAAAACTTGCCCTACCTGATGACCTCGATTCCTTACTTTATATAGTACCTGCTCTCTTCCTAACATCAAGGAATAGAAGCTAACGTCTCCCAGAACTCATCCCCTCAAGGATGCCAGAAAATATGTTTGCTGCTCCTGGCAAGCTGCCTGTCCTGCATTAGGGTTGAAAACCTGCTCTACCTGACGACCTCAATTCCCTACTTTATATAGTACCTGCTGTCTCTTCCTAACAACAAGGAATAGAGGCTAACTTCTCCCCAAACTCATCCCCTCAAGGAAGCCGGAAAGTATGTTTGTTGCTGCATGTAAAAGATATTATGTCTAAACTAATTAGGTATAAAACCTACCCTTCCCTGCCAGGATAGCCAGCAGCCATACTCCTCTGTACTTCTCTACCTCAGTCCCTTCCTCTCATAGCCTCTGCACTTGACTTCACTTTTTCCCACCCCTACTCCTAGATCCACTTTTTCCCTCCAGGAGCTAATGCAGCAGTATAGTTTTTGCCCACTACATGGCAACCTTTAACTTTCTCATCTACCCTACAGCTTCAACTTAGAATCTCTTAGGTTACTAGCTTTTACCTTACTAGTTACATTGCAGTCCCACTTTACCCTTCCAAATTCACTACAATTCTCTTAACTACCCAACCTACTCAGACTATCATTACCTCTATTACCTCCACCAAACTTAACACTAGCAGTCAGCATTCCACTGATTGTTTTTCGCAGGTTTTCTTCCTTCACTTGGCTCTACCCCTGCTTCCTTATAGCTCCTCATTTCTATTCTTTATTTCCTCCTCCCTATCTATATCTTATTCCCTGCCTTGTTTCTTTCCGACCACTACTCTTTTCCTCTCCTTATTTCACCAATCTGACTAGAATATGACTTATCCCCTGCTTGCCTCCATTGCCTGTTGCTGAATACTTTCTATTGTTTAGCTTTAACTGGTCTGTACCTCCCCCTGACTATCTCTCTCCTGCCCTTACTACCTTAAATCCTTGTGACCAATTAGATATATCCAGTCCTTGCCTTTTCTGGTCTGTACCTCATCCTGCCTATCACTCTCCTCCCCTCACTACCTCACATCCTTTCTGACCAATTAACTATACCCTGTCCTATGAGGTGCCATCTTTAATCTCCCTGGCTACTCTTGGCTGCTGTGTGTCCCAGGCTCTCGCATCCACAACTATTGTAAGTACTTGCACTGTATCACTGTTGATTATTTAGCTGCATTTCACCTTATTTGTGAAGATAATGTTGCTATTTAACTGCTATTCCTTTAAACTGTTACCTTGACTGTACTGGTCTAGTTATCTCCATAATCGGCTACTCGCTTATGTGCTTTCCTGTGGAATTGTTTTATATTGTCACAACTATAGGCTTCAATGTTATGTTTTCTGGGTTTGACATTAATTTATACATATAATGCTAGGTTTATCTAGCGTTTTTGGCTTTAATGACTACTTTTTAAGTATTTTACCTCCATATATGCTCTATCTGTTAACTTAAACGTGCGGGTCTAGCTTCTCGCTGTAAATGACCATTTGGCTAAGCGTGGTACACGTGGAGCTGTTGAACGCTGACTTACCTACCTTCAGGAAGTCCCATAGTCACTTTCCAGCATATTTGGTATGCATGTTCACAAAAAACGTTAGCTTAAACTAGTGTTTTAACTTTAAATACGTTTCTGAATAAAGCATTATTACTACAGGCATAACGCCACATTCTTAGCTATTTAGACAGTGCTTAATTCATGCTAAACTAGTAAGAATGTGTTGTTGCTTAGTGCCCAGAAAATATAATGTTGTTGTGAGTTCTTGTAAGGTTATTTAACTTAATGGAGGAGCCTCACTACTCCCTACGTATTTTGAAGTTTAAGAACTATGTAGTAGTGGTCTTTTGTTGAACTAGGCTAGTACTTTACCTAAGTTTCCTAAATAGTGATATTGAATCTATCTAGCTTATACTACCATATTTTCATTGCATACTCCTGCTATTCAGCTAATTGATTATAGAGTGTATTGTCTAATATTGTTTATCTGACTAAGACCATTTTTTACTTGGCCCAACTGCTAACAATGTTTTCTTCACTACTATGTCTTCTTTCTCCCTTTGTCTACCCAGCCAAGCATGCTGCCTGTCCTGCATTAGGGTTGAAAACCTGCCCTACCTGACAACCTCCATTCCTCACTTTATATAGTACCTGCTGTCTCTTCCTAACAACAAGGAATAGAGGCCAACTTCTCCCCAAACTCATCCCCTCAAGGGAGCCAGGAAGTATGTTTGTTGCTGTATGTAAAAGATATTTTGCCTAAACTAATTAGGTATAAAACCTACTCTTCCCTGCCAGGATAGCCAGCAGCCATACTCCTCTGTACTTCTCTACCTCCGTCCCTTCCTCTTGTAGCCTCTGTACTTGACTTAACTTTTTCCCATCCCTACTCCTAGATCCACTGTTTCCCTCCAGGAGCTACTGTAGCAGTATAGTTTTTGCCCACTAGATGGCACCCATTTCCTTTCTCATCTAGCCTACAGCTTCAACTTTGAATCTCTTAGGTTACTAGCTTTTACCTTACTAGTTACATTGCAGTCCCACTTTACCCTTCCAAATTCACTATAATTCTCTTAACTACCCAACCTACTCAGACTATCATTACTTCTATTACCTCCTTTACCTACCTCCACCAAACTTACCTCTAGCAGTCAGCATTCCATTGATTGTTTTTCTCAGGTTTTCTTCCTTCACATGGCTCTACCTGCTCTGTTCACCCTGCGGGCTCACTCCGCTCCCCTTTCCTACCCCCAAATTCCACCTAGCCCCACTGCATCTCACCTTATACCTCTCTAACCTCTCTCACTTGCCCAATTATCCTATCCCATCCCACAACTCATTAAGCCACTCCTTCTACTAAGTCACTCCTCCTAATTCATCACAAATTTCACCTTTTCACTCTCCACACTCAACGTCTTCAGCACTATGCCTATTTCACCCATATCAACTTACCTCAAACCCCTACGTCTGTTCTCAATTCTTCCTTTCCTTTTCCTTCCCTATACACTAACTGCCTATGAACATCTTAATTACTCCAGCTTCCACCAGCCCACAAAACAAACATCCCTTCCAGCTCTATCAGCCACCCTTAAACATATAAACATAACATCTACAACCAACTATTTCCTCCCAAAGTATCACAGAGTTACCCATATTACCTATAAACACCACCAACTCGAGAGGACATAACATACTGTATCCTTCTCTAATCCACACATATAGACTACACCTGCACCTCCTACTAGATGGTGACATACATCCCAGTCCTGGCCCTAACAATATTAGTCCTGCTCACCCAGGTACACCTTCTCCCTCTCCCCTTCATGCCCCTACAAGGCCTCATAACTCCCTCTCCATAGCTCACTTAAATATACGAAGTGTGAATAATAAAGTTACTCACCTTCATGCCCTACTGGATGTACATGACTTCGACATTCTTTGCTTGACTGAAACATGGTTAAAACCATCAATCCAAGACTATGAAATTACCCCTCCAGGATATAGTATTTTAAGAGTGGATCGCTTTAATAAGAAGGGCGGGGGCATAACTTTAATATACAAAGCAGTGCTCCAACTTACAACACTAGATGCTCACCCACCATTCAATACCAATTCTGAAATTCTTATCACTAAGCTACAACTAAATACTTGCAAGTCTATCTACATTTTATGCTCATATCTTCCTCAAGGTAATAATATCAGCTCCCTAGAAAATATCCCTAGCTGGCTGTCCACTAACTATCCACAAGGAACCATTGTGCTAGGCGACTTTAATATAGACTGGAATACCTGTAATTCTGATTACCTAACTAACCACATAAATCTACATGGCTTCTCCCAAACTATCACCTCACCTACTCGAACCCATAAACCCACCAACAAAGAAACCACCCTAGATTGGATCCTTATAAATACTCAGTCTATAACCTATAATGTAGGCATCCTGCCAGATGACATTAGTGATCACTCTCTAACTTATATAATTTGGCAAAAGAGTAATACACCCTGCCCTATAACTTTTAGAACTAGTCGCTCAAATAAATATTTCAACCCTGAACACATCCTAAATGAACTCAGTGCATGTAACTGGTCACCACTAAAGCACCTCCAACTTGAGGAAGCAGTGGCATACTTCAATTCCAAGTTCCTTGAAATCCTAGACTACCATGCCCCTTCTTGTACTTTCAGGAACAGTACCAAAACAGCACCATGGCTTACTAAGAAAACCAAGCAAAAAATTTTGCTAAGAAACAAATTCTTGGCCAAATGGCGTACCTCTAAAGACCCATCTGATCACTTAAAATTTAAACTAAGAAACTCTACTAAAGCATCAGTACTATCAAACAAAAAAGCTTCTTCCAACTTCAACAAACCAACCATCAAAGTCCACAGAAATTCTAGTCGGGTATCAATAGACTCCTGCATCCAGGCAACTCGAAAACATCTAGCCCATCTGGAATTACCCATGACACTCCCAAACAAATTGCTGACTCCTTCAATAACCTCTTTACTGAAGCCGTCCAGACACTTGCTAACTCTCTACCTCATGCATCCTCTAATCCGCCCTCCTCCTCATACACCTCACCACCCACTTTCAAACTCCACCCTGTCCCCACATCCCTCATCTGTACCCTCCTTCAAAAACTCAAACCCACTACCCACTCAGCTGACATCTTACCTTCGAAATATCTTCAAATAGCAGCTAAAGTCATTGCTTACCCTATCTCTATCCTAATAAATAGAACCATTAATGAAGGTACGATCCCAGCCATCTTGAAAGTCTCACATATCATCCCACTACATAAAGGAGGCAACTCATCAGAACTTTTCAACTTTCGTCCAATTACCCTACTCTCTCCCATTGCTAAAATTATGGAACAATGCATGCACCATCAACTATTAGACCACCTTCTCCAAAATAACCTATTAGCCAGCTCTCAGCATGGCTTTCGATCTTTCCATAGCACCACTACTGCCCTCCTTTCCTTCTCTGACCACATTAACAAAAATTGCAACAACACCCTGTCCTCTGCTATCTTTATTTATCTTTCAAAAGCATTTGACATGGTTAACCATCAGCTACTGTTGAATATTCTTAAGTCCCTCTCATTTGATACTCAAGCACTACAGTGGTTCAAGTCCTACCTAGACAACAGGCAGTGCTTTGGGAAAACACTCTATCCTCCCACCTATCTGTCACCCTTGGTGTACCATTTTGGGCACCCTTCTATTCTCTGTCTTTATAACGATCTATCTATTAGCATCCCCCAAGCTGTAACAATACAATACGCTGATGACTCCACATTAATATCCTCAGCCACAGGGCCTTCTGAACTGCAGTCCCTCACCCAAAATACCTTTGAGCTTGTTGAAGAATGGTTTCTACAGCAGTGTCTCCTTCTTAACCCCAAAAGACGAAACTATTGCTGTTTACACCTACACAAAAGTCCACCCCACTTCACTTCTCTATCAAATCTAAAAATGGTACAGTCATATCTCCTGACACTACCACCAAACTCTTACGAGTAACTATTGACCACAGCCTTAATTATGATACTCATATCAACACCACAATAAAATCAGTAAACCGAAAACTAGGCTCCCTCTATAAAATTAAAATTAAGCTCTTCCTTACTCCCATAGCTAGAACTACTATTGCCCACATCCACCTTATCTCAACTCTCTTTTATGCCTCTCCTATATATATATACAAATCTATCCAAAAGCAACCTCCACAAGCTGGCAATTTCCTACAATCATTTTGCCAGATTTGCCACCAGCTCCCCTTTTAGAACCCATCACTGCCAAAATCTGAATCAACTGGTTTGGCTTGAATTGCATAATCAAATTTTATTTCATCAATTGATTATTGCCCATAAAACCCTTTATCACACAGATAAAACACCAGTTCTCACAAGTCTAATCAGCCTATATAAAAACCTTTCAAACCTACGGTCAGCTAATAAACTTCTTGTATCCAGACATAAACCCAACAATAAAGCAGGAGATTCCCTTTTCTCTAACGCTGTGGGGAAAAGTTGGAACCTACTTCCTAGTGAACTTACATCTCTGTCTTCTACTACACTTTTCAAAAAGAAACTCAAATCATACCTTACAAGCCCCACTGGCTATGTCCCTGTACTTACCTTGACTAAGACTTTGCCTATTTTCATCATTATCAGTTTTTCCTACGTTATTACTCACTTTATTGCCATTTTAAGGCCTCTACCTTCTAGTTGTACTTATTGTACCCAAGAAAGACAGAATGGACATCTCTCTGTCTCTTTCATGAGTTTCTCCCCCTCCACTAACTCTCCCAATCCTGTTTTAACTAGTCTGTTCTCATGTTCCTTACTCTTAACCTTGAGCTGGGAATCTCCCATATCCTTCTGAATACTTTCTTCACACAGTGTTTACAAAAAAAAAAAAAGTGTGTGTGTGGGGGTATCTTAACTCATGCTTGTTCTACTGTATTCCATCATGTATGCTAAATTACCTTGTAACACCTGTTTTTGTCTGACAAGCTATCTGTAACTTTAATGTCTGTAACTGAAGATTTAATGTTCTGTTTCTTTATCTGTTTTATGTGGAGCTTTTCTCCCAGGGCCTCTACTGAAAATGGACATATATCCAGTTAGACTAGCCTGGTCAACAAATGTAAAATAAATAAATAAATAAAATTTTTTCAGGAACCTTAATGTTTATGGCATTAGTCTGTTTTTTAAGCCCTCTGTTTCTAAAGTATGACCAAACAATCCACTTATGCTGTACTGATTATTTCATAAAAAGTCTGAAGCATGGCATATCTACGGCTAGTGAGCTTTGGCTGTATTGGCCTGAATGTAAAACTTAAACAGTAAAAAATCATGGGCATTCAGAAGCCACTTAGCTGGAACACTGGTATGTACTTATGGGGTCATTTCATAAATATCTCATGGGCCACCACTACGGGTGGTTCAAGGTAATAAACAGTGAAGACTCTAGCTTGGCTGACTCTTGCACTTTTTTGACTGAAAATAAACATAGGAGTGTGTCTAACTACACAGATGAATGCACTAGCAAAACTAGAAGCAAAGAGCTAGTGTGCAGACTCCTGTAAATTGTAGAGATACTATATAATATAGTGCAGTCTCCCATGTGCAAATGCATCTCGCATGTGTCTGCACAAAAAAAAAAAAACAGCTCAGGTACAACAATAATAAGGCAACAGCAATGTGAGTGCAGCAGTGATAGTGTCACATAAAATATAGATGCAGGATTTCCAAAACAGGTCTGTAGTGTTTCAACAGTGTATGAAAAGAAGAACAGATGTCACAATGACATACCTATGCTGTTGTGGACAGTGCATCACCTGACTGTGTAGATGCAGACCAGTTTGTATTCTGCTTTGTACACTGAAAGAAAACACGTGATAACACATTGCAAGCTCTAGCCATACATCATTGCCTGTTGTTTTGCACTAAACACATCCACAGAGGCATACTGTCACCATAGCAGCATATCTGTGTGTGGGCAGTGCCTCTAAATGAAGACAATAGTGCATAATAGCAAACTAAATCTAAAGCCTGGGGTGTTAGCACTGTGCAAATGATTATTACAGCAAGCTACGTGACAGTACAAAACAGCAAAGCTAGTAACATAGAACTAGTGTGCATAACCCCAGCCTATAACTTAAAGTAACATGCATTTTGACATCAGTGGCAAACACTGACATATGGGCATTATGGCACATTAGTCTACATTAGTCTACTGGACGGCCCAGTGGTGCAGCAGTAGAGTTGTTGCCTCACAGCAAGAGGTTTTCCGGTTTGGTTCTTGGCTGGGGTGCCTTCTGTGTGGAGTCTGCATGTCCTCCCTGCATTTGTGTGGGTGTGCTCCGGTTGCCTCCCACATTACAAAGACATGCATTGGGAGCCTTTTTCTCCGGGCCTCTGCTGAAAATTGGCTTTGTTCTAACTCAGACTTTCCCAGTTAACAAAATGTTAAATAAATAAACTAGGCTTGTGGAGAGATTTGTAACTTTAATTATATGCACATTATAGTGATGGAACTATCACAATTGTTAATAAATGTAATCACATCAAAATAAGACAGTCTTTCAAGTACTACACTTGTTTATGTACAAGATGAACTGTGAAAAACAAAATTAAGAATTAAACTTGAAATAATTATATTTACATTGTTACATATAGCTAAATGAGAAGTGGGGTATCCATTTTACATTTAATTACAGGTCACATAATATGTCATTTTTGGATGTTATGATATATAAAAATGTGGATGGCACAGTTTGTACCACTTTATTTAGAAAGCCAAATGCTAAGAATCCTTTGCTACAAGTTACTAATTGTAGCTCCAGGCACATGGTACACAACACACTAAAATCTAGTTTACGAGAGTACTTGGGGTATGCTGTTGTGACGCTGATTTTCAGCAGCATACAGATGAGTAAAACATGAGGTATTGAAAGAAAGGCTATGATCCTGCCCTCTTTGCATACAGTAGTGGGGTATTTTAACAAATAGCACTGAAATTCAGAAAATTATTACAGAGACACCCTTGTTTATTAGAAAAAGAGATACTAACCTAAAGGAAATGTTTGAGAGATTTACTGTCATGGGTATAAATACTACTAAAAGGAAACAAGGCACTTAAAATGTGTTTTTGTAAACAATGTAATCATATGGCATGTACTGACAGAATATATATTGAGGCAAGAAGCATACACATTGACTCTAAGGAATTTTTTAATTGTAACAGTAGTGGACTGGTTTACCTTGTTTATTGTGAAAAGTGCTTTAGTTTCTATGTTGGTAAGACTGAAAGGACCATTAGGAAACTTGTATATGAACATCTGTATGTTTCCCATGAAAAATATACCAATGCTTTAAGGAGACATAATAAAGTCTGCCCTGGAAGTAAATGTAAGCTTTTTGTTCTTGAACAGGTTGTCAGAGATCCTAGGGGTGGACACTGGGAAGCTAAAATCAAGTACAGAGAGTTGTTTGGGCAGTTAAAACTGTATGCTGCCAAACCCCCTGGTCTCAACGAAGCTATCGGTATTAACATCATTTTGAAAATTAGGGCTGCTAAGTTATGATTGTGTGTGTATATATATAATGTATATTTTTACACAATCATGTACTGTTGCACATTGCAAATGTACTGATTTATTTATATATTTATGTAGAGTTGTTGAACTGCTACATTGTAAAATTGTATTGTTAAATTTTATAGTGACATGTAGTTTTTTACCCAGCCTTGCATTTTAAATTGAGGCTTGGATGCTATTGTGTTTAATTTGGGGGGGGGGGCTATTTGATTGGTTGTCTGTGGTATATAAGCATACTGAATTCATTTTTTAACTGTTCGGAAGAAGTTTGGGTGGTTACCCAGATGAAAACGCTTAACCTTGTTTTACTGACACAATTTTGGATTAAACCATTTTACCAGTTCTCTGCTCTTGGCTGTGATTTTTTTCGTTCTTATAAAGTAGGGACTGGTCAAATCAGTTGAATGGGCAGAGTTATCTTATAAACCAGATACAACTACTTCTGGTTATAAGGTTGCATTTATTACTACTTGTGGATGGAACCATTTGATAATTAAAATATAATTCAAAAATATTGGAGCATTTTAGCATCAGATCATATGGTTGAAGAAATAAAGCTCCTTTCAACTTAAGGTAGTTTACAGAAGAAATAGAACATTAGGTCAAACATTTGGAGGCCTTAAATATCAATCACAACCTGGTTCTAAACATATTAACATGTGAAGTTCCTGTGTGTTGCATTCCATGTGGTAATTGCTCACCATGTCCACATATTTGCAAAAATAAGGAATTTATATCTGAAAATACAGTGGAAGTTTTTCAGCTCTGTCAGGTGATCACTTTTACAGGAAGTGAGTCATCTATTTAGTCACCTGCTCCTGCTCTGCTTTTTATGTGGGAAAAACACTGGACATGTTTAAAACACTTTCAGGAACACCTTAGTGACATCAGGTGCTGTAAAGTAACTTAGGTTTAAGTTTATATTTACAGGGAAAGACAGATTAAATGTAGACATGCATAATAAACTTGTGGGGCAGGCTGTTTTGTCATAAAGAGAATAAAAATGGATTGTAATATTAAGGGTGATATTCAAACTCAGAATAAATGAACATTTGTAATAATAGGAATGACCAGTATATGTTATAGGATGTAAATATAATTACTTTTCTATTTTGTATTTTCTTGGTTCTTAATATTGCCTTCACAATTCTTCTTATATATTATCAAATACAGTACCTGAAAACTTGTTTTGTTTTGATCCAATTTTTTAACACTTGTGATGGTTATGTCACTAAAATATGATATAAATAACATCATAAAGCTAGTGGTGCACTAGATCATACTGAATAAGATCCTACCAAAACCGGTCTGGATTTTTTATTTTGTTTCATTTTGTTTTTCTAAAATGTTTGGATGGATTGTTGATGAATTTTTTCAGACTTTTCTATGAACGAGTAAAAACTAAAGTAACATTGGCTATATTTTGGGGCATTTCAGCACTTTTTTTCATTTTTGTATACCTCAGAATGCTGGTTTGCTTTTGGGCACATCTCACATCAGCATCTGTAAATAAATAAATGTATGTTTTGTTTATTGGCACAAAATCCATCCTTCTATGTAAAAATGATACTCAGTCACTCTTGTGGAATGTCCTAAATTGCAAGTCCTCAAAAAACTGCCTATTATGTACTTTGTAAAGGGACACTATGTAACTGGGCAAAACCCCATTCAAGTTCACTTACAACATCCTAGATTGGCTGCTTAAATGAGGGTGTCTGCTTATTCAAAGATTTGTAGCATTATTTTCTTCTTGGAAGGCTGAGCTTAACTCATTCAGGTTTGTAGCACCTTTCTGTATACCTCAAATTCACACCCATAACTCTTTGTGACATTCAGACTTTTTTTTGGGTCTGGCTTCTTTAAGTGACTTATCAGCTAGTAATAGGCAGCATTAGAAGGTATGAGGGGTTATTAACAAAATGGCACCAAGACTGTTACTCTAGGATACTCTGCAGAAGAGAAATTAATCACTGTTTGTCACTTATTATTCATATTTTCATACCCTATGTGATGTTGAGGTATATGGTCAGATATAGTGGGAGGCACGGAAATTCATTGTCCGTGCATTTTTATATCACTCTGTAACTGAGATATTGCTAGTTGTTTGTTAGTAAGTATGAAAATAAATAGTATTTCCATATGTACTTAATACTTGAAAAAAACAAGTGACTTACAAATTGTTGCATGACATCAGGTGGAACTTTACATGTTGTTAAATAATAAATAAAATAAAATAAATAAATTGTTCAATAAAAGTACCTTTGAAATTTTCACTGTAAATTGCACATCTTGAGTGATACCTAGTGTTATTTATATTAGCAATTTTACAGTTAAGCTTACTTTTCATCTGTCTGTAAATATTTCAATAAACATGCACTCATAGAGGAATTTCTTGTTGTCATATGAAAGTTCATGTCTCATTAACAAAACAAAAGTCATACCAGAGTAACTACTTTCCAAATAATGTATTCTATGAGAACTGAAAGTGAGCAAAAACTTAAAAAGGGAATCACTGAACTACACATCAGTCCCTAACCACAGTAGCTTTACTGAGAGCAATAACAACTAAATGACCAGATACTCACATCAATGATAACACACACTGGGCAAATAACTCTGCAAATAAGCTGGAAGACTCAAGATTTTTGGGAAAAGTGCATGAAAAGGCTCTGAAAGGAACTATTCCATTGTGGCATTTCCTATTTGAAAAACAGAGAAAAAGAAGAATCTGACAAAAATGCACACACCCTTGAAAGTCTTCATATGCTCATGGAAAAAGAATATCCCTAGGATTCATGAAGCTCCATGCAAGAATAAGACTATTCTTGCACAGAGTGGTTCGTGTCTGTTTAGAATAGCAGCATGCCTTGCATATGTATGAAGGCGTGCTGCTATTTAATCTAAACAGACATGAACCAGGAGCGAGCGCAGGGGGTGTGTGTCAGCAGTGTCTGCACATGTAACACACCCCCTTCACTCGGAAAGTGCCACACGGCACTTTGTGACACAGATGAGTGTCAATCTATATAATATTAGAGCCTGGCTCTAATATTATATAATAAATGAGTGTCCACAGACACTGAAATGTAAGTAGCTAACATTTCAAAGTCCGCAGATGCCGAAAAAAAAAAACACAAACACCTAGAAGGCAGCAGCCTTCAAGTGCACAGCCCCAAATATATGCACTCTTGCCCTACATGCATGGAAGCAGTAGGGCAAGAGGAAAGCAATAAAAATTAAAAATATATATTTTTTTCATCAAATAAATCCAAAATTTAAGCAGTGCGCAGCTTGTTTGCACAGCACCACTATGCTTAGCCTGGCTGAAATCCTGAAAATGATAGACAAGTGCTACTGTGATAAAAAGAGTCATCAAGCTGCTGTAGTATAGCGGTACTGCCATGGTATAGCATGTGAAACATGCTTGACTCAAATCCTCCTCTGCCAAATTATTTAATAAACGTTTCAGGAATTTGAATGATAGATGTCAATCATATGGCTCATGTATAGCACAGTAGGGTTGGGAATATGTAAAATATAAATGTAAAAAATAATTTATAAATTTAATGAAAAAAAAAAGATTTAAGCAATGCTTTGCTAGTATAAGCATTGCTTACCTGCTTTCAGCTCTGCTTAGCTGGTGTAAGCATTGCTATGCAGATTTGCGAGGAGCTAAGCATAGCTCAGCATATTACACCCGACCAATCAAGAAAAAGTGTTGGAAAACTGCCTTATTTAAACTGCACAAGCGGGAATACAGCCATAACCATTTGGGATTGCTCACAGCAGGACCAAAATGTCTGGCGTTGGTGAAGGTGTTCACTTCCAAGCGCAACATTGGGGCATCCAGGAGTCCAAGGTCATGGTTGGGCTCCTAGCTAAAAACCATGATAGCAGGCTGCTGCAGGGCAAATACCATGGCTCACAATACAAAGCGGAGGCCTGAGACCAGCTTGCACATGATCTCACCAGTGCCACTGGCATACCCCAGACTGATGAGCATATATGTCACCACTATAATGACCTGAAGTGGAGGAGGGGTGCACTCTTAGACCAGTGGATCTAAGAAGCCCGAGTGCAGGAAGTCCCACCTGTCTGTAAGTATGCAATCTTATGTATCTGTAAATATGGAAAAAGTTCAACTTGTGACTGTACAGGTGTGATTAATGTGTGATGTCTCCCCATACAGCTGCTGTGGAGAGGTCCCAGAATGTTGAGGCTCATGCCCAGTGACTGGCCCAGCTGCATTGGCAGTATGGTGAGTACATAATACCCCCTACTATTAGCAGTAAGAAATCAAAATTATAGTACTGGTAGTACCATCTGTATATATAATTGTGTTGTAAAAGTCAGGAATAAATGCCTGTGTTACAATGGAGTATTCCCAGCTGCTGTGTAATACAGATATCAGTAGCAAACAAGGTACAATATTCAGGAGAGGAATATTAGAATATGTATGAGTGTGTCTGAGTGACCCTGCCAAGAAAGTGCTATGTCAGGGCTACTGCAACAGTTAGAAATGAAAAGCATTCCCCTGTGCAGGTCATGCAGGAATAGTAATTGTGGAGTTCTGAGTCGTACGCAGATATGTATGTCAAAACTAATAAAGGTGATCCCAAACACTGGTCAGTGTCATCTCACTTGTACCTGCTAAATAGAAATGTGTATGTCCTGCAGAATGCATTAACTGAGGTGGACTGATTTAGCACTGCTTAACTGCACACTTTAGAATGGGCATGTCAAATAACTGAATAAAAGCAACAGTACGTATTCCCATCAGAATGTGTTTTACTTGTTTGTCTGCCAGCATTGTCCTGTGTTAACTTTCAATTTCAGCTGTACGTAGCTGTGAATGTACTGAAAATGTATAAGGCCAACAGGTGCAGACTTAAAACCTATGGTGTGTACTCAGGAATCTAATTTGCAGTATGTAGTTGTAAAACAGTCAAATGTGCAATCCAGCTAATGTGCACGTTTCACAAACAGTGACAACAATGTCTGTTGTGTATGCATAATTTGTACTGTAAATGGGAAACAAATAATGCAACATGTCATACTAAAAGTACTGTGCACAAAAATATGTACTAGCTAGAAATATCACAAGCAACACACAACACCTCGCCAGTAGCTCAGTCTGATAAGGACTAAGCCTGTAGTCCAATTTTGCACACAGACCACAGTTCGAATCCAGGGACTGCCACTAACATCTCAGTTTGGTTCTACAGTTGTAAACTGCATCTGAATAGAAAAAATAATGTACTGCAACACATACATTTTCCATATAGGGCACACAGGTAAAGAAATCTGAATAGAAATACTAGTATGATGTGTATAACTATGAAAGGTGTACAATTGCTGTATTGATCAGCCCCAGTCCTACAAATAGATACAAGCTAGGCATCCACACTCTGCAGTCTGGCCCAGACAAGCCCCTCAAGTGTCATGCTGTCATGGATAGTTTCCCCAGATGCCAAAAAAAAACCTGCACACAGAGAATATCACAGTAGATATATGTGAAAGTCACAACACACACTCCAGGGCCTGCAACTAGTATGTGAATCTGAAATATGTGTAGAAACAGCAATGTAATGTGCACACAGTTAATCTGCACAGGCCCACAGGTAAAAAAAATGGTATAGAAACAGGTATGATGTGCATAACTAAAATAATGGTGCAATTGCTCTGTTGATATCTACAGCTGTTGGTGCACTGTAGCAGTCCCATGGTCCAGGTAGAGTGCAAGTGTGGTCAGAATGTAGAGTAGTGAATAATAGTGTACTGACAAATATACTTGATAGCAGTTGTAAATTGAATCTGTTACCTTCCCCCACCACTCAACTGATCCAACCATCACACTGAAACCAACATGGGTATGTTCCAAAACAAACCTTTACTGTTGGGACCATTGTTCCATTTGGTTTATCATTGTTTAAACTGTATGCATACTAATATTCCCTGTTGAATAATCATTTTATTGCCTGCCTGACATACCACTAACTGGCATGCTGTTGCAACCCTGAATGCCATTCCATATATGCATGGGTTCTGTTTCTATGGTACTGTTATAATTGCACTGTTTTTGGGTAAATGGGAATATCCATGCATGCTATTTTGACTAATGTTGCAATGTGTTGTGCAAGACTAACCAATATTCATTGTTAATTTCCACACCTTAGCATATATGAGAAGGCAGATCCCAGTGAATCTGCCTCTCCCACCCTACCTGGCCAAGGCACTGGGTCCCAGCACATCTGGGACCCAACCCAGACCTCCTTCATCTGCTGGTTCTGCACCACCCTTGGGTGGAACCACTGCAGGGGATGGGGCTCACCCCCCTGCAAGTGGGCGGGGTGAGGATGTTGTCACTCGGGACGAGGTCTGTGGCATGGTGCTCAGTGTCCTCTAGATGAAGCTGGATGACCGCCTGTGACAGGTGGAGAGCAGTCTGTTGCAGTTAGAAAAAGCCACCTTCAGGGCTGTGAAGGAGTAGTGGTGACTGCCATCGGGTGGGGACATCAGTGCCACTACTACCATCTGGGGGGGCTCATGAGCCTCGGATTCCCAAAAACCCTCCCATTAAGGTGTTTACCTCCCATGTGTTATACACAGCCCCTGTCTGCTGTCTTGTCTGTCTGCAAATGCAACCTCTCCTACCAAACATCCTTCACCACACTTACCATTAATCCTTCCTTAACATCCCACTCTCACCTTAAAAAAGGGTATCTGTCCCACAAAAAAATCATGTCTCATACATAGCTCTGCATTTCACCCAGACATGTACCAATCACACACTAACCCTACCAATCATTCATATTGTATGATGCCCACACAGCTCCTTGTAGGGTGTGAGGCTCCAAATTAAAAATTGCCTACACTGAAAACAGCTGTTGGTGCCAAAGATATACAGAGCTATGGTCCTTTCTTACACCCATCCTGCACATCCCTACTTGTTTCTCTTCTTGTTTGTCCCCTTGCTTCCCCCAATTTCATCGCTTTCTTATCTCCCTTGTTTTCCTTTCTTTATTTGAAATTAGCGCAGGTTTAAGTGGGCGTAAGCTAAGCTAAGCTCACGTAAGCATTGCTTAGCTCCGCGCAAACCTGCTTACAACTGCTTTAAAGTGCCTTAATCACTCTGTCTCCAACAGCCCCTGTTCTGCCCAGCAACAAAATAATCAGCCCTTGCAAGTCTCAAGCCCAGGACCATGCACACTATAGCCAAAGTGATTTACCACTAAGCCATTTCAGATACAAATAAATCTGATGTTTTCTCAAACATATCATCCAGCACAGTCGTTCAACAGTAGGAACAGTAGGGGAAATTTATTTATATATGTAGATATATGTATGTCTATATATATATATATATATATATATATATATATATATATATATATATGGAGATATATATAAAAAATAAATACATGACCAAAGGCATTGTTAATGGGGGTGAAGGGGCCCAAAATAAGTACCTCTTGTAATTATTGATGTCATCCCCTCCTCCACAGCTGAACAGATCTGCCTTGCAACACAATAACCAACACTTGCAAGTCTCATACCCAGGACCCTACACAACATAGCTACAACAAGTTAACAGTAATCCATCTCAGCCGTACAATGTCAGGAAGATATCAATAACATATCATGCAGAACAGTCTGTGTACCATAGGGAATGTACAATGTGGAAGCAGTAAACATTCCAATGATACATATACACACACGCACACACACATATGCAAATGCAACTTCTCCTACCAAACATCCCTCACCACACTTACCATTAATCCTTCCTTAACATCCCACTCTCACCTTAAAAAAAGGGTATCTGTACCACAAAAAAAATCACGTCTTATACATAGCTCAGCATTTCACCCAGACATGTACCCATAACACACTCTAACCCTACCAATCATTCATATTGTATGATGCCCACACAGCTCCTTGTAGGGTGCGAGGCTCCAAATTCAGAATTGCCTACACTGAAAGCAGCTGTTATATATATATATATATATATATATATATATATATATATATATATATATAACTGAGTAATTATTTTATGAAAAACTTCTCTAAAGCAAATTTCACACTCCTCAAAACCAAGGTGGAATCCTTCAAAGCCCCCGGGCCTGTGGAAAATACAGCCCAGACCGCAGAATCCTTTATAAATGCATTCTATGAACACCTTCAGGAATGCATGGATCATGCAATCTTAAATAAAACCAAGACCCAATCCTCCAAAGGCAGACGTCCTGTCTGGTGGACCCCAGCCATAAACAAACTATACAATAGGAGGAGGAAGCTACTACATGATACAGCAAAATCCCAAAAAGGGAAGGCATCTCTGATCAGTATTAGCAAAAAACTAAGGGCACTCATAAAATCGTCTAAGGCCAGCTTCGAGAGGAAAATTGCACAGGACACTAAGGATAATCACAAGGCTTTCTTTAGTTATGTTAGGAACCTGGGTGGGAATTCCCAGATATGCTCAGAATTAGTCCAAAATGACAAAAAATACACTGAACCCATAGACATTGCCAACATCCTAGCTGACAGGTTCAGCGCAAACTTCTCCCCCCCTCCCACCAAAAGGGCAAATATCTATCCCAGCAGAGTGCTGCCCCCCTGACATCTCAGATGCTCAGGTAAGAGCCGCCCTCTCCAAAGCAAAAAACACAGCATCAATGGGACCAGACGGTGTCCCGGGCTGCATCCTACATGAACTCCAAGAAGAGCTAAACCCAAACATAAAACTACTGTTCAATCTCAGCCTTACTACAGGATATGTACCCAAAGAGTGGCGTACAGCAACAGTGGTTCCTCTCCACAAAGGTAGTGCATCAATGGACCCTGGAAACTATCACCCCATAAGCCTGACTAGCTTGGTCTGCAAAGATATGGAAAGGATCATCATGGACCTCATAAATAAAGATATTGGGGACCTACAGACACTGGATCCTACCCAGTTCAGCTTTAAGGGCAGATCCTGCCTCTTAAACCTGGTCGACTTCTTTGAAACAGTCACCAAGGCCATTGACGAAGGGAAGGTGGCCCACACAGCCTACCTGGACCTCGCAAAAGCCATCGATACAATACCCCACTCGGGCATTATAGATAAGCTCACCAGCTTAAATATAAACCCCTATGTCACTAGATGGGTTGCAAACTGGCTCAAGGACAGAACCCACATGGTTAGAATTGCTGGAGCCATGTCAGACTCCAAACCAGTTACAAGTGGCGTCCCACAAGGCTTAGTCTTGGGACCTCTCTTTTTTGGTATATATTTCTCAGAGGTACAGGCCAACAAAGAAGGACTGTGGCTGACCAAGTTCGCAGATGACTGCAAACTGGGCGCCATAATCGACTCTCCAGCCGACACAAGCATCCTCCAAAAGGGACTCATAGAAACAGACAACTGGTGCCAGAGCCATGGCCTCAAGCTAAACGCCAAAAAGTGTATAGTCATCCCCTTTGGCAAAAACAAAGTGCCCACAAATTACCTCATAGGTGGTAATCTATTAAGCACAGAAGAAGTAATTAGGGACCTGGGGACCCAAGTTGATAGCAATCTCTCATTTGACAACCACGTGGCCAAAGTGGTTAGAAAAACATTTTATATAGCCCACCTAATCATGAAGGGATTCACATCTAGATTAGGGGAGGTCATCGTGCCTCTTTACTCATCCCTCATCAGGCCCACAATAGAGTACAATGCCCCTTTTGGGATGTACCTTACCAAACACCTGCAGCAACTGGAAAGACCCCAAAAGTACCTCACCAAAAGGATCAAAGGGCTCAAACAGATGCCATATGCTGCCTGGTTAAACTCCAGCTCTACTCAGTGGCATACCGCCTGCTCAGAAGTGACCTGTGCCTGACGTATAAAGCCATGTCCAACGCGGAATTAAGGGACATGCTGCACCTCAAAAAATCCAAATTCCATCAAGCTACACGCTCGAGAGACTTGAACCTCAGCACTGAAATAAATAGGACATGCTGGAGGGACAGATTCATAACCCAGAGGCTCCCTTCACTCTGGAATAAAATCCCAGTCCAGGTTAGAAAGAGTCCCTCATTGACTCTCTTCAAGAGGAATCTTGATGGGTGGATGGGAGATCGTAGGTTTATCCCGGGTATCACTTCTGTGTCACTGTTAGACAGAGGCACAGTATACTAACCTCGAAAAAGGGCATAGCAAAATTAATTTAAAATGGGTGGCAAAAGCCAAACATACTCTGGCTAGGCTTATAAATGCCCTAGGGCAGATAGCCTAGTATGAACCTATGAACCTATATAAATATATATATATATATATATATATATATATATATATACACATATATATGTGTCTAGGACTATTCACTGAAAGCACATTTCACTGAAACACATTTGACTGTCCACAATTCACTGAAAGCTCAATTCACTGAAAACATAATTCACTGAAAACATAATTCACTGAAACACATTTCACTGGAAGTTATATATATGGCCCGTGTGACCCTGGAGTTAGAATATATAGTAAGGGGGGGTATTTTGAACTATACACATGGATAGTTGCAATTTCAATAAATTACTCTTTTCTAAACGTAATATATATCCCAACTATGTGGGGGACTATGTATATGTATATACACATACATACACATATACATATATTACTACTTATAAACATGTATAAGAAGATATATATTTAGAGGGTGCACAGCATATCGAACAGTCAGTATTCCTACAGTTACCACCTTTTAAAATGGCCAGTGTTTGATTTTTTTATACAAAAGACAATTATTTTATGAAACATATACCCACAGACAAGTCAAAGGATATGACACCACACACAAGTTTGCATACATAGAAATATTTATTTGTGTACTATTTCAGTTGTATATGCCATTTCATATAACAGTTAGGTGCTTGAAATACATAATAACTGAGTAATGCAACTCTCAAACAAAACATTTGATACAGTAATCTGAAAGCATAACATATGTTGCTGTCCAGGCCAAGGCCTTCAATTAGTACATCAGTAAAAAGAACACTCGCCTGGAAGATAAGAATCAATCAACACTAATTAATTACAGATGTAGTTCAGCAGCCTCCAATTACACTCTGTACTTAACCCCTAGGGGGAAAAGAATTAAGTTGTCACAATAAAAATGTCTCTGTTACATAATGATTAACTTAAAACAGCACTATCACACTGACAAACAGAACTGTCTGTAAGACAGTAAGCATTAGCCCACCACTGTTACCATGGTGAAATGTATGAAAATATACAGTCATACCCTTCCTCATAGAATGAATTACAAGGGCATAACAGTGTTACATACACTGACCTCTGGACTGTACAAGGTTACACACGTTTTGTCCAGCTGTAGCCCTCGTATGTATGGACCCTACCCCACAATTTGTGTGGGAGTCCATAGCATTACTGGAATGATAGCAGGAATGCCAGCACTAAATAATGATAGGCCACTACTTAACAACCTCTTACTGCATGACATATGGACAAATCCTGGTATATAGGTGGAAGACAGAGGCTGGAACACAGGGCCATATTTGCAATATTGCTGTTATACACTGTGAAAGTTCCTGGTGTTACAAGATTGGTTGCAACATACCCTTACTCAGGAATATGAAGTCAGAAACACAAATGGGTGTAGCCATGTACTGATAGCACTCAACAGAGAGAATGCCACTGATATATCAGAGACAAGACCTGTGTGGTGAACAGACAAAACATAACAGCCAATCCTCTGGCCATCATGTGGATAGGCCCACAGTTGAGAGCTATATAGACAGACTGCATCCCATGCAAAACTAGCATGTACACACAAACCCTGTAAAACTAGAGGTATTCAATGCATATAGCAACAATACTCACACTGTCTGTAGATCTGGAACCTTATGCAAATATGTAGTTGGCCTGGGTCTGCACGTCCTGTTTTAAGAGGTATCGCTACCTGCTTTCTGTAACACTGCTGCCCACACACAGGAAGGATGTGTGGACACTCCTCCTCCCCCCTCCCTCTTATATGCCGTCCCAGTTCTTACCAATATCCAGGCCTCCACTCTAAACAAACTGTAACAGACTTACCATAAAATAACTAGATTCATTACTAACTCCCTATACAACTCGCACCACTGCATTTCTTTAAACTCTCTTCAATGGCTTGAACTTCCCCAGTTTCTGCTATCTTATCAATTTCATATGCTACACTCTGTTCTTTATAAACCTTCCTTCTGTCCATCTCTATCTTCCTTAGTCACAATCTACATCCCATCCTGGACCCTGCGTACGTCTAACCAACAATTACTTGATATCTACCACCCAAAAAGGTCAGTAGGCAAACTACTCTACAAATACTCCCTTGCCCATGCTTGGAACAAACTTCCCTTTGACGTACGTTCAATCTCCCACACCTCACACTTTAAAAATGAACTAAAAGCTTATTTTCTCAATTCCAGAACCTGCCCTTGCCATGACCCTACCTAGTCTTCCTTCCCTTTATGTACCCTCAAAAGGACCATACTTAGTATCTCATTACACCTCTCTCTCCAATGTGTCTACTATGCATTTGCACAATTTTATACAAACAAAAATGTTTATTGTTGACCTATTGAACTATATCAATGTAAAATTGTTACTTAGCTTCTTTTTAATGCAACTTTAACTTTATGCATGTAACACAACATATGTGAATCATTTTGCTATAACTGCTATTATATCAATATTGCTTAAAATTGTACTTGTCTTAAAATGTATTACTGGAGCTTTTCTCTTTGGGTCACCACTGTAAATGGGCCACAAGCCCAGTTGGACAAACCCGGTTAACAAATGTCAATAAATAAATAAATATGTCTTCCATACAGGAAAGGTAAAGGGACAACGCCCA
>NC_056727.1:884598129-884775266 GCF_019279795.1 Protopterus annectens | reverse complement strand
TTACTAGGACATGTTCCTACACACATTCTGATGATGGCCTCAGGGTCCCTGCTGTAAGCTTACTAGGACATGTTCCAACACACATTCTGATGATGGCCTCAGCGTCCCTGCTGTAAACTTACTAGGACATGTTCCAACACACATTCTGACGATGGCCTCAGTGTCCCTGCTGTAAACTTACTGGGACGTATTCCCAAACACATTCTGACAATGGCCTCAGAGCCCTTGCTGTAAACTTACTGGGACGTGTTCCAATACACATTCAGATGATGGCCTCAGCGTCCTTGTTGTAAACTTACTAGGACATGTTCCAACACACATACTGACAATGGCCTCAGAGCCCCAGCTGTAAACTTACTAGGACATGTTCCCACACACATTCTGACAATGGCCTCAGAGCCCCTCTGTAAACTTACTAGGACATGCTCCAACACACATTCTGATGATGGCCTCAGTGTCCCTGCTGTAAACGTACTGGGACATGTTCCAACACACATTCTGATGATGACCTCAGCGTCACTGCTGTAAACTTACTGGGACATGTTCCAACACACATTCTGACGATGGCCTCAGTGTCCCTGCTGTAAACTTACTGGAACATGTTCCAACACATATTCTGATGATGGCCTCAGCGTCCCTGCTGTAAACTTACTGGGACATATTCCCACACACATTCTGACGAAGACCTCAGAGCCCATGCTGTAAACTTACTGGGACATGTTCCAACACACATTCTGATAATGGCCTCAGCCTCCCTGCTGTAAACCTACTGGGACATGTTCCCACACACATTCTGATGATGGCCTCAGCGTCCCTGTTGTAAACTTACTAGGACATGTTACAACACACATTCTGACAGTGACCTCACAGCCCCTTCTGTAAACTTACTAGGACATGTTCCCACACACATTCTGAAAATGGCCTTATAGCCCCTGCTGTAAACTTACTAGGACATGTTCCAGCACACATTCTGATGATGGCCTCAGCGTTCCTGCTGTAACTTTACTGGGACATGTTCCCACACACATTCTGATGATGGCCTCAGTGTCCCTGCTATAAACTTACTGAGACATGTTCCAGCACACATTCTGATGACGGCCTCAGTGTCCCTGCTGTAAACTTACTGGGACATGTTCCAACACACATTCTGATGATGGCCTCAGAGTCCCTGCTGTAAATTTACTTGGACATCTTGCCACACTCATTCTGACGATGGCCTCAGAGCCCTTGCTGTAAACTTACTGGGACATGTTCCAACACACATTCTGATGATGGCTTCAGCATCCCTGCTGTAAACTTACTAGGACATGTTCCAACACAATTTCTGATGATGGCCTTAGCGTCCCTGCTGTAAACTTACTGGGACATGTTCCAACACACATTCTGATGATGGCCTCTGAGCCCCTGCTGTAAACTTACTGGGACATTTTTCAACACACATTCTGATGATGGCCTCAGCGTCCCTTCTTTAAACTTACTGGGACATATTCCCACACACATTCTGACGATGGTCTCAGAGCCCCTGCTGTAAACTTACTGGGACATGTTCCAACACACATTCTGATGATGGCCTCAGCATCCTTGCTGTAAACATACAGGGACATGTTCCCACACACATTCTGATGATGGCCTTTGCATCTCTGCTGTAAACTTACTGGGACATCCAACACACATTCTGACGATGGCCTCAGCGTCCCTGTTGTAAACTTGCAAGGACATGTTCCAACACACATTCTGACAATGGCCTCAGAGCCCCTGCTGTAAACTTACTAGGACATGTTCCCACACACATTCTGACAATGGCCTCAGAGCCCCTGCTGTAAACTTACTAGGACATGTTTCAACACACATTCTGATGATGGCCTCAGCGTCCCTGCTGTAAAGTTACCTGGACATGTTCCCACACACATTCTGATGATGGCCTCAGCATCCCTGCTGTAAACTTACTGGGACATGTTCCAACACACATTCTGATGATGGCCTCAGCATCCCTGCTGTAAACTTACTGGGACATGTTCCAACACACATTCTGACGATGGCCTCAGAGCCCCTGCTGTAAACTTACTAGGACATGTTCCCACACACACATTCTGATGATGGCCTCAGTGTCCCTGCTGTAAACTTACTAGGACATGCGCCAATGCACAAATTCTTACAATGGCCTCAGAGTCCCATTGTAAACTTACTTGGACAGGTTCCCACACACATTCTGACGATGGCCTCAGCATCCCTGCTGTAAACGTACTAGGACATGTTCCAACACACATTCTGACAATGGCCTCAGCATCTCTGCCTCAAACTTACTAGGACATATTCCCAGACACACACATTCTGACGATGGCCTCAGCTTCCCTGCTGTAAACTTACTAGGACATATTCCCAGACACACACATTCTGACGATGGCCTCAGCTTCCCTGCTGTAAACTTACTAGGACATGTTCCAACGGGTCTACTTCATTTGACCGAAAGACCATTTGACCTAAATCCATTTGATTGAAATTTCATTTGATCGAAAACCAGTATTCAAGGCAAATAACAGGGATTTGTCCCCCTCCCCAATGTCGTGCGACCCTGGAGTTGGTATATATAGTTAGGGGGGTGGGGGGTGCAGCTTTTAAAATCTGTACTTTTTGTTTTATTTTCTTCTTTTAAAGGAAACTAGGTGGGGGCTTGACCCCACACCCCTAGGGGGGCTGTGCCCCACACCCCTAACTATATATACCAACTCCAGGGTCGCACGACATTGGGGAGAGGGACAAATCCCAGTTTTATGCCTTGAATACTGGTTTTCGATCAAATGAAATTTTGATCAAATGGGTTTAGGTCAAATGGTCTTTCGATCAAATGAAGTAGACCCGTTCCAACACACATTCTGACAATGGCCTCAGAGCCCCTGCTGTAAACTTACTAGGACATCATCCCACATACACATTCTGATGATCACCTCAGCGTCTCTGCTGCAAACTTACTAGGATATATTCCCCCACACACACATTCTGATGATGGCCTCAGCGTCCCTGCTGTAAACTTACTAGGACATGTTCACACACAGACTGTCTTCTTGCACTCAGTGGATCTACACTGCCTTTAATGATTAGAAAGGAGCGCCCCTTGCAAAAAAAAAAACTTCTATCAGGAGTTGCAAACACCTTTAACAAGTTATCCCATTGCTTACGAAAGATTGTTGGATAGTGAAACCACATTTTGATGTAATTTTTATAACTCAATAAAGTTTTATAACATAACTGTCTCACTTCTGCAAATGTTTCCTTTTATTCAAAGTAGAGACAGCAAAATCTGGAACATTTTAACTGTTACCCACAGGTTAAAGGGTTTCTCCTGTCTAGCTTACTTAAGAATCACTTCATTATCTCTGCAGCTCAGCAGTTTAAAGATTACTTGCCTGGGTACTTTATTAGAAGGTTTCATTACCTATCGGTATTACTGCAGGTGCAGGGAACAATCTGCTCTTCAAATTCCAAATCCCAAGGGAATGTGAGATCCCAAGGTAAAGGTTCCAGAAGGAAGGCAACAAAAGCACTTCATCCTCTATGCTCTAGTATTCCTAAAATGCTTAAGATGCACCAACACTGATGGTTTTCTACGTCCTTCTAACATGATTTGCAGGGCCTGAAGATTAGCATAATGCATCTTTAAGGATAAGTAACAGTCCTGAAGTCAATCTGCATGCACTTAGGTAAAGGTTTACAGTGTATTTACCCTGGCAGTGAGAGCTTCTTTCAATTTGTAATAGCTACATTTTCCTCTTTTAACATACTGGTTTTATGCAGTATTTATTTACTAATGATGGCAGTTTATCTGTCTTTGCAGTCAGATGTTCAGGCTGTGTAAGACAGAGGTTGCTCTGGTATGTTGTCACTTTACTTGATCAACCAAATTAAATTTGCTCTGTTTCACAGCTGACTGTGGTAACAGACAGTAGTAACAAGTAAAAGAACTGCTTCTAAAATGCCAGAGAAGAAACACCATTTGTCTCATCTTAAATACCTCTGCATTTCTACCATTTTGTAATAAAGACGGTAGAACAGGCAAAGTAAACTGATGTCAAGCTGATATTGATAAGACAGAACATGCTTAAGGGGACCTAAACAGGCCTGAATATGCACGTAGTTAGAAGGCTTTCGTCATTGGGTAGAAGATAAATCTCAACATTAACAAGGCTGGTTATCCTACCATATCAGCTAATGTGCTGAAAAAGAAGATGCGTGTGTGTGCAATGCATTTTTATATGAATCAGTAAGACTAAATATGAATGAAAAATGTTAAATAATAGCATACCTCTTGAAGTTAAGATGTGCGGTTTGTAAGAGAAGCACAATCCTCCAAAGCTTGACCAATTCTAAGTTACTAACTCTTTTTCTTTCTTTCAACATTACTTCTGTTAGAATGTCTGTGAAAGTAATGACAGACATATATTGTGTGGATTTCAGGCATTTAATTTCTGTCAAGTTGTATATTTAAGTACTGCACACATTTATGGCAAGAAATAGAAAAATGTATGAGCGTCTCAAATTTTGTGCAAGAAACTTCTCTGTGTGGAAGGTTTTCAGTCCATATATCTCTAGTTAATCACTGTATATTAATCAGATCAGACAACAGTACTAGCAGTAGTGAACTTAAACTCATCTTAAGTCAAAATAAAACAAAAACAAAAAATAATAATAGAAAATATATAATTGTACAGCATTACTAAGTATTCGAAAGTAATCCAAGCAAGGCAGGCAGTCTGTGTCCAGTCAAAAATCCTTTATTAAGTAGACAGACAAGCGATCCAAGTAAAACAAAAATAGAGTAATCATTTCCTCACAAGCTTTCTAAATAAATATATATATACTTTTTATCAGGCATGAGTGTGGTTTATTGTTCTGTAAAACAAAGTATTATTGGTACACATGTTAAATTCACATCCCTTCCCCAATCAGTGTGACATTCGAGCTGGTTCTGCCCTACTTAGTAGCTGTCATAATAATATAACCCTTATGTACTTTAAATAAAATTTATAATGATGTGGTACCTCTTATTTAACCAGATTATTAAGTAGATTATTAAGTCTGTGATTTTATCCTAGACAGTATACTACATGGCTAGAAATATATCAACCTTAGATCATTTGGCAATCACAAAATATATATAAATATATATATATATATATATATATATATATGGGTCTATCTTACTACGTCGACAAGTCAGAACGCCGACAGCGAGAACACCGACGCCAGAAGATGAAAATGGAGAAGACCGGACGGATCAAAACCCGAGAACATCGACATGGGAAAAGGCTGTGTATGTATGCGGTAGTGACGGACGTTAGGGAGTAAGGTAAGTGATAGTTTGTGGGTTAGGCGGGTTAAGTGAGTTAGGGTTAGGGCTAGGTAAGTGCGACTGTGATAGTTTGTGGGTTAGTTAAGTGTTAGGTTAGGAGGTAAGTGTGCGACTGTGATAGTTTTGTGGGTTAGGGCGGGTAAGTGAGTTAGTAGAGGTGGCTGTTATAGCGGTTAAGTTAGGTTAGGGCGGGTTAGGTGAGTGTTAGGGTTTAGGTTTAGGGTTGTTGTGTGTGAGGTTTGTTGGTTTGTGGATTTATGTGTGTGCTTTTGTGTGGGGATTTTGTTTGTTGCTTGTCGGGATTATGGTGTGTCGGGCATGTGAGGTTGTGATTGTGAAATGTCGGTTATGTGGTGTCGGTAAGATTTTGTTGTGGCGTTTGATGATGTCGACGTAGTAAGATAGATCCATATATATATATATATATATATATATATATATATATATATATATATATATATATACATTTTGCATGTAAAAATCAATTTCTATTTTCATAACCTATAGTTAACAAAGATCACTTTTGTCCTTCTAGATTTCTTCAGGTCTGAATACAAGAACCCCAAAAACTATCTATAAAAATATATATAATTGTATAATTAGTTAGTATTGTTATTACACATCATTTTGAATAAAGTGGAAAAAAGAACCAGAAAAAGAAAAAAAATAATAAGAAAAAATGTATGATAATGGAAACAAAATATACACTTAAATTACAACTGATTTAAAATGGTATTTACAACCAACTGGTAGAATAAAATAAAATAAAATAAAATACAATTAGTCATGTAAACAATGTGGCATTTTTTTAAGTTCCAGTACACTTTTAATTGAACAGTAGTAGTTTAGTCCAGGCTTCCTGAAAGAGTTCAGCTTTAATTGCCACATGAGTTCATGTTTCTCCAGAATATTCCGGATGTCTCTGTCAAGATCACACATGTCTATGTGATCCAGGATCTGGGACTTAAAACCTGTGTGTCTTTTATGAAGAGAAAGGTGTTTGGCTGGTGCATTATTTTTGCATCCAGAGTGGATTTCCGACAGATGACATGAAATCCTACGCTTGAGTTTATTTAAAGTCTTGCACACATAGAATGCATCACATTCATTGCACTGTGCCCTGTAAATTACGTTTGTAGTGTTACAGTCACCCCCTGCACTGGTTTTAATTATTTTCTTTAAATAAGGGCAATAAAACTATCACCTTGCTGTATAAATATACAACATGTACAATTAGTTTCACATCTTTTAGTTCTTCTCTCATATGGTCTAGGTTTAAATTCAACAAAACTTCTAATGTTCCTGGCCTTCCTATAAACAAATGATAGGGTTTCACCTAAGATGTTAATCAGAAAAGAATTTCTTGTGACAATGTCCCAGTTTTCTTCAATAACATTTTTGATACTGTGATAATCCAAAGTGTACGTCAGGAAGCAGCAATTTTTGCATTTGTTATTCTCTGTGGAATTTCTTAATAGTCTTCTACTGGGGAGGTTGAGTGAAGGTGCATCAGTCCTTTTCTGTTCTATAATGGGTTCCAGGAAGTTTTTTAACATCTGACTTTCATAGCCTGTCACTAGAAAATCATTCTCTAAGTTGTTCAGGTTTCTCAAAAATGGTTCCATCTCTGAGGTAATTCTAGCTAATCTATAGCCTTGGGACTTTACTACATTTACTTGGTTTTTGTAGGATGTAGACTTTTACTGTGGAGTAATAACTTAACCCCCATTGGTTTTCTGAATAGATCAGTGGTGATTCTGTTATTGTTGGTGTCCTTGGAAACCTGCATATCTAAGAAAGTGGTTTAAGTATAGCTATGGGAAGAGGTAAACTTCAGGAAGGGGGTTGTTTGATTGAGGTAAGTGATAAAATTTCCAAGCTGCAAGGTGTCACCTTCCCACACAATAAAGATGTCATCAATAAAACGTAAATAGCATGTGATATGCTGCATGTCGTCTGTGTTGTTTAACACAAAGTCCTCCTCTCATTTGTCCAGGGCTATGTTAGCTATGCTGGGAGCCATGGCAGCCCCCATTGCTATACCAGTTTTTTGTTTGTAGTGTTTGCCATTGAAAATAAAGAAACTGAAGTGCAGTACAAGATTAATGAGCTTGCTTAACTTTTGCAGTTGTGCCTCTGTACCTTGATTATGTTTCTTAAAAGACTCCATAGCTGCTGTTATACAGCAATTGTGAGGGAGCACGGTGAACAAGGATTCCACATCAATAGTTAATAAAATACTGTCAACTTCCACTGTAATTTTTTTTATTTTCCTCAAAAAATCCATTGAATCTCTTATGTATGACTTATTCTTTTCTGCTAGAGGTTTCAGCAAGTAATCAAGGTAAATGGCTGTGGTTTCAGTAAGGGAACCTCCACTTGCTACCACCGGTCTATAGGGTGGGTCGTCTTTGTTCTTGTGTGTCTTTGGTATTCCAAAAAAGTAAGGTAAATGTGGGCATGGGCTCCATAAATAATTATAAAGATTTTCAGTAATAAGTTTTTCTTCCCATAATGTGGTGAGATTAGTGTTCCATAAATCATATGCTCTTTTTATGTCATCCATGGTAAATAACTCATAAAATCTGTTGTCCTCCAGCATGTTCTCTATCTTTTGGTTGTAGCTAGTGGTATCAGTCACAAGTATACCTCCTCCCTTGTCTACCTTCATTACATGCCTGGATTTATCATTGCCTAGCTCAATCAATGCTTTTCTTTTGCCCTGTGTTAAGTTATAAAGTTTTTTCTTAGGAGGTTTTTTAAGAAGTTTCCTGATATCCATCTCACATTTCACTTCAAAAGCAGCTAGAGTTTGATGTAGTGGTGGACATTAGCTGCTAGGCCTTTCTTATAGTTTCATCAATAGGCTTATTTTCAATGTCATTACTTTTGCCATGAAACTGTACCCTTAAGTTGGGCTTCCTCACAAACATTTTAAGGTATATCAGTACTTGAGCAACCTCACTCTGGCAGCTTGGTACAAAAGTAAGTCCTTTGGACAACACACTTTTTTCCTCTTCAGTCAGTGCTTTAACAGAGTGGTTCCAGATGAGTGGAGCACTTGTTATTGTGGCACCTGTTATTGTTGTTATTGTACCTGTTATTGTGGCTGGTTCCTCCGTCTGAGCCTGTGACCTGGGTTGTAGTTGGGGTTCCACTCGGGATTACCCAGGTATTGTATTTCCCTCACCCCTGTCCACTGTTTGGTTCTCCTGTCTCCCTGGGAGTTCATGGATAGAGTATGAGACCTCTGGAATTCCTCCTCTGCTTTCTGGAATCTCAGTGGGATGTAGTAGTATTCCTTACTGTGGCTGTGGTAGGGGGGAGCCTGGTAAGAGGGACAAGCTCTAAGGCTCTGGTGGTGGTCATTCTTGTTCTGGTACTGGTGCTGGCTTTGGTATTGGTGTCTGTGCTGTCGATATTGGTCTTCCTGAAGAAACTGGTCTCTGTGAAGGTGCTGCTGCTCCTGGTAGCTGGATTGTCTGTGGTCCCGGTTGTCCTGGTAGTCCTGTAATTCATCCAGTAGAACTCTCTGTTGGTTCTGGTTGCCACTGTGGCTTATGTTCCTGTCCTGATCCTTCTGTGATGTCAAAGGCTTCTGCGGAGTGTTGATAGCCACAGGGGATTGGGATTGTGGGGAATGAGATGTTGGGGGGGCAGTCTCTTGCTGGTCCTGTATTGTGCCCCTGTCTGTTTTTGTGCGAGGATCTCCCCTGGGAAAATCCTGTTGAGGTCTGCTGGCACAGTTATACGTTCCCTTATATCCCCTGTAATAACTAAAACCTTGTCTGTTGTTGGTTCTCCTGTTGTTGTTGCTATTGTTATCATACCGCCTAGTAAGTCTCCCAGGATCATCTTTGTCCAGTTGATCTTGTTTCATTTTATTAATCTTTCTTTCTTTAATGGACTGCTCGTATCCTTTCACTTTTTCTTTAAGCAGCTCAAATTCTTAGTCCCCGAGGGGTAATATTTTTTAACTTGTATGCTTTGAACAGCTTCAAGTGCCATATATTGGCTCTTAAAGTTCTCATGTTTCTCATAATTTTTGGAACAATATGCCACAAGCATGTTTAGTATCCCCTTTATTAGTGTTCGGGTCCCCAGAACCTGATAAATTTAAACCAAAAGCTTTCAAATTATCCTTATCTGCAGATAAACCTTGTAAAATACCTTTTAGATCCATTTTGTCTGTCATAATGGCAATTTATATAGGACTTAAAGGGCAATGCAGATAAATATATCTATAAACAGTTATAAATCCAATAAAGAGTTACAACATCAAGGACATCCTGTGAACTATGTATCAATAAACTTGAGATGGGGGTGCATGAACATAAGACTTATTCAAATAAAGGCCCCAAAATAAAAACTAGATGTCTATATTTGAACCATGATTATATTATTAGATTTGAGTGCATCAAAAACCAGACCCAAACCCCAAAGAAAGTCTCAAAATTATTTGTGTACAAAAAAATAAAAATAAAAGCATAACTGCATCTGAATTGTATCACTTATAGGGCAGCCAGCCTTCGTCTCAACTGCTGTTGACTATGATATAGCCATCTGTTGGACTCACAATATCCAAAGTACCAATATAGCAAAGAGAAAAGGCAAGTTTATTGGCCGACGTACATCTCAACCAATATAATATCAACTGATGTTAGCTTGCCTTAGGTTGGCTATGGCCGACCTACGTCTTCAGCCAATATTTGATATTATTCATATAAATTTGGCTTGGCGCCACTATCCAATCAATATCTTGAAGCAATAAATATTTGATTCCACCAAACAAAAATGCCAGTTATATTTGAAATGTATTAACTGTATATCAACTAATAACAAGCAGTTTCGGGCCCGGTTGTACTCAGAAAAAAATTTTTGACTATGACACTCTCCAACATGTATGTGGGTAAAAATTAATTAAAAAAATGTATAACCATGCATCAAAAATAGAACATCCAACTTTGATATAGAAAATTATATTATATGTTCATTTGCCCTCTCTCAAGTCAGGTGTATATACCACATAAATCCCCAAAGTTTCAAAAGTCCACTCGGATCCTCTAGTTAGTTGATTTGACCCCAAAGATTGATAAGGCATTATCTATAGACAGAAAAAATATATGCAATTGTATGACAAGAACCATGGATGTATCAAATCTGTTGGTATAATGCAATAATCAGAGAACGCATGTTAGTCCCTGACCTATGAACTTTATATAAAATGTTAATAAACATTCAACTAGTATCCATAGGAAAAAAGTCCACATCCGTAGGAAGACCAAATACTATATCAGAAAATATTGGTGTTCCAAAAAATATTATTCCAGGGTAAGCCCATGTCAATTATATCCAATTGAATGGTAAATACTATAGTGCAAATGGTCTGCAATGTTTCAAAAAGATGTTCAAACAAAGCACCGCCAAACAGAATTTGTTAATTGTAGGCCAATAGGAAAAGTACATCAGGTATTGTTGGTTTGTGAGGTCCGTACAGCTACTCTGTGAAACACATAAGCCACAAACAAAACCAAGAAGTCCAACCAATTATTGATGTGATATCCTAACAAAAAAATTGAACTGTTTCTGTTGATAGCAATCCTCCAAATGGCAAAAAAATGTCACTAGGGTAAATCATAGGCTGGATGTATAAACAGGCGGAAATGAAGGAAATCTTCACGACGTCACGGCTCATATACTCAGTTTCATATGTTATATTCACAATCACAGTCGACAGCTAAATAAAAGTTTGCATCTAAATGTAGACCATCCATAAATGTATTTACCTGATGGAAAAAATAATAAGAGGCCGTACAAATAAAAGGTTCAGTCATCAAACTTCAAACCGCTTGGTACGAAAGAATGTCGCGCTCCGATACAATCCCAGTTTAGCTCCTCATGAATAAAGTGAACCGCAGGCCAACAAACTTGCAAAAATATCCCAATTCGGATGAATAAACCATACCATGAACAAAATGATCCAAATGGAAGTAAATGATCAGTCCGAATACCTAAAAGGATCTTCAAGCCACAAAAAATGCTGCCATCTCTCCCAGGCATCCCCAGCATGTGAAAGAGCACACAAGAGTAAACCAATATCACGCAAGGTGGAACAAGTGCCCGGCTCCAACCATAGAGAACCCAAATACCACAAACCGAGCCAGCACAAAGGAAAGGCAAGCCAAAATATTATTTTTTGAGTATGCACTTAAATAATGGATTTAGGTGCATACACCTTTAAGCTCTTAAGTATATAAGGAGTACCAGGATGTACCATTCAAACTTTTTGTTTGCACTGATGAAGGCAGGATTTATAGCCAAAACCGGTTTTCAGTTGTTACTTTTTTGTTTTATGATGCCATAATAAAAATATTTTGGCTTGCCTTTCCTTTGTGCTGGCTTGGTTTGTGGTATTTGGGTTATTTACCATGGATGACATAAAAAGAGCATATGATTTATGGAACCCTAATCTCACCACATTATGGGAAGAAAAACCTATTACTGAAAATCTTTATAATTATTTATGGAGCCCATGCCTACGTTTACCTTACTTTTTTAGAATACCAAAGCCACACAAGAACAGAGAAGACCCACCTTATAGACTGGTGGTAGCAAGTGGAGGTTCCCTTACTGAAGCCATAGCCATTTACTTTGATTACTTGATGAAACCTCTAGCAGAAAAGAATAAGTCATACATAAGAGATTCAATGGGATTTTTTGAGGAAAATAAAAAACATTACAATGGAAGCTGACAGTATTTTATTAACCATTGATGTGGAATCCTTGAACACAGTGCTCCCTCATAATTACTGTATAACAACAGCTATGGAGTCTTTTAAGAAACATAATCAAGGTACACAGGCACAACTGCAAAAGTTAAGCAAGCTCATTAATGTTGTACTGGACTTCAATTTCTTTACTTTCAATGGCAAACACTACATACAAAAAACTGGTATAGCAATGGGGGCTGCCATGGCTCCCAGCATAGCTAACATAGCCCTGGGCAAATGGGCCGAGGACTTTGTGTTAAAAAACACAGACTACATGCAGCATATCACATGCTATTTACATTTTATTGATGACATCTTTATTGTGTGGGAAGGTGACAATTTGCAGCTTGGAAATTTTATCACTTACCTCAATCAAACAACCCCCTTCCTGAAGTTTACCTCTTCCCATAGCTATACTTCAACCACTTTCTTAGATATGCAGATTTCCAAGGACACCAACAATAACAGAATCACCACTGATCTATTCAGAAAACCAACGAGGGTTAATTTATTACTCCACAGTAAAAGTCTACATCCTACAAAAACCAAATATAATGTAGTGAAGTCCCAGGGCTATAGATTAGCTAGAATTACCACAGAGATGGAACCATTTTTGAGAAACCTGAACAACTTAGAGAATGATTTTCTAGTGACAGGCTATGAAAGTAAAATGTTAAAAAACATCCTGGAACCCATTATAGAACTGAAAAGGACTGAAGAACCTTCACTCAACCTCCCCAGTAGAAAAATGTTAATAAATTCCACAGAGAATAACGAATGCAAAAATAGCTGCATCCTGACATACACTTTGGATTATCACAGTATCAAAAATGTTATTGAAGAAAATGAGGACATTGTCACAGGAAACCTTTTTCTGATTAACATCTTAGGTGAAGCCCCATCATTTGTTTATAGGAAGGCCAGGAACATTAGAACATTGAACATTAAAACCAGTGCAGGGGGTGAGTGTAACACTACAAAAGTAATTTACAGGGCACAGTGTAATGAATGTGATGCATTCTATGTGGGCAAGACTGTAAATAAACTCAAGCGTAGGATTTCATGTCATTTGTCAGAAATCCACTCTGGATGTAAAAATAATGCACTAGCCAAACACCTTTCTCTTCTTAAAAGACACACAGGTTTTAAGTTCCAGATCCTGGATCACATAGACATGAGTGATCTTGAAGGAGACATCCCAAAAATTCTGGAGAAACATAAACTCATGTGGCAATTAAAGCTGAACTCTTTTAGGAAGCCTGGACTAAACTATTACTGTTCAATTAAAAGTGTACTGGAACTTAAAAAATGCCACATTATTTACATGACTAATTTTATTTTATTTTATTTTATTTTATTTTATTCTACCAGTTGGTTTTAAATACCATTTTAAATCAGTTGTAATTTAAGTGTATATTTTGTTTCCATCATCATACATACATTTTTTCTTATTTTTATTTTTTTCTTTTTCTGGTTCTTTTTTCCACTTTATTCAAAATGATGTGTAATAACAATAGTAACTAATTATGCAATTATATATATTTTTATAGGTAGTTTTTAGGGTTCTTGTACACAGGCCTGAAAAATTCTAGAAGGACGAAAGCAATTTTTGTTAACAATAGCTTATGAAAAATAGAAATTGATTTTTACATGCAAAATGTATATGTATATACTTATATATATATATATTTTTTTGATTGCCAAATGAACTAAGGTTGATATATTTCCAGCCATGTAGTATATTGTCTTGGATAAAATCACAGAATTAATAATCTACTTAATAATCTGGTTAAATAAGAGGTACCACATCATTATAAATTTTATTTAAAGTACATAAGGGTTATATTATGACAGCTACTAAGTAGGGCAGGACCAGCTCAAATGTCATACTGATGGGGGAAGGGATGTGAATTTAACATGTGTACCAATAACACTTTGTTTTACAGCACAATAAACCACTCCCATGCCTGATAAAAAGTATATATATATTTAGAAAGTTTGTGAGGAAATCATTACTCTATTTTTGTCTTACTTGGTTCATTTGTCTGTGTACTTAATAAAGGATTTTTAACTGGAAACAGACTGCCTGCCTTGCTTGGATTACTTTCGAATACTTAGCAATGCTGTACAGTTGTATATTTTCTATTATTATTTTTTGTTTTGTTTTGTTTTGACTTAAGATGACTTTAAGTTCGCTACTTCTACTACTATTGTCTGATCTGATTAATATACAGCGATTAACTAGAAATATATGGACTGAAAATCTTCCACACAGAGAAATTTCTTACACTGTTTTGTTTTTGGACCCACTACACTTGTTTAGTGGGTTGTTCTGAGACTTCGAGGATACCACAGAGATTACTTGTTTGTTTTGTTTTTTTTTTTGTTTTGTTTTTTTTTGTTTGTTTTTTTTTTAGAGTCTCAAATTTTAATTCAGTTCTGAAGCTGCCAAATAAGCTATATTTATGGCAGGTATAGAAAATAATTTCTGATAAATAATACACTCCACTTTTCTTTCTAAAATATCTTGGCCCTTCAGATTAATGTTCCTACTCTCCAAGAACCCCATCTCCTCCCTTAAAAGTAACTAAATAAATGGTCTTTAGGAGTTCCCCATAAGCCTGAAGTCCTCACACAGAAATCCAATAGAGCTATCAAATGTCTCCACTACTTCAATGTCTAAGGAGTTTCATAATAACTTATTAAAAACCCAATAAGTCACTTTTTATTGGAGTATGTGGAAATAAGCTAGCCATTATGGCTTTTCTAAATAATTATTACTAAGAAAAACAAACCAACTCAGCAAACAAAAACAAATAACGAGCTGCACAAAACTGGAGTTAAATCACTTTGTATTTAAATGCATCCGGTACCTCAGCATTTTGCCTTCAGGTATAAATTGTAAAACAAATAGAACTCCATTCTGATTGGTTGAAAACTTACATCCATACATCCATACTTATTCTTAACCATGTTCAAAATACATTCAATATTAAAGTGCATATAATAATATAAAGTATATATGAACTAAAATACAAACCATAATTTAAATACAAATTGCCTCCAAAAACAGCTCATATTTTTTCAAATATTTCATCAATTGCACAATTTACATAAACATGAAAGAGCATTATAACCCAATATGCAGTTATATTAAATATTCAGATGTTCAGATTTACCTCAAGATTAAGACCTTTTGGAAATAGTGTGCTAAAATTAATAATCATTCTACTTTCCAACCTCACAAACTTCATTATAAAGTCACCCCCCTCTCAACATACAAGGTTGACCCAGTACACAAAAAACAGACTTTCATCAGATCCACCATGGACCATATGAAAATGCTCATCAAAGGGACTATTAATGTTCACGTTCTTAATGTCTCCCAAATGTTCTAAAATTCTAACATTGACCATTCTTTTGACCTGTCCAATGTACCACTTGATTTCCTTGCACCCACAACCCAAAATGTACACTACCCCACAGGAGCTACAATTAAACTGATCCCTTGAAACAAATCTTGTACCATTTATATAACTGCCTATCAAGTTGTCACAATTACCACCAACCTGCCTAAAACTGAGCAGTTCTTTAAAATTTAAATATCTCCCAAAAGAAAATTTAACATACTTAGGAAATAAATAACCAGACTGTTCATCACTTACTATAAGATGCCAAGACTGCATTACCTATTTTCTTACTGTCTCAGAAAAGGGGGAATACTTGGTAACAAAATGAATATCTTTGTTACCCATCTTATTGCCATAATAATCACTCACATTACCACCCTTTGTCCATGTCTTCTGCTGTTTATATTACTTTCATACATTTGATTGAACCCCCCCACTGCTAGTATCTCCCCATGGCATCCTCCAACATACATCTACTATAACCCCTCATTAACAACCTTTCTACTACTTCATTAACCTTTTCTGCCTTAAACATCTCCTCAGAAGTATTCCACAAAATACGCTTAAGTTCACCCACTGAAAGGGAACTAATGAGGTGTGGAGGATGCATGCTGCTAGCAGTGGGTTTGCAAAAAGGCTTACACTGGGTCTTCCTATATTCTTCAACATAAAATTCCACATCAAGGAACTCTATGCTGCTCTTACAACACTCAAAAGAAAATATCAGCCCATGCAAATTCTTGTTAAACTCCTCTATAAAATAAGGAAATTCATTCATTGAACCATTGCAAATAAACAATAAATCATCAGTAAAGCTTTTATATAAAATAACATGTTTTCCTAAAAAACTCAGTGCCATAAATGAATTTTTTCTCAAACTCCCCATATATAAAATTGCATAGGAAGGAGCATGTGGTGCACCCATAGCAGTATCGCTTTTTTGCAAAATAACTTCCTTTTCAAATACAAAATAACTGTGTGTTAAACAAAATTCCAAAAGCGTAATCACATAGGCAGTACATGGTCCTTCATCCATTAAATTCTAAATGGCCTCCAACCCCCAGTTCAATTCAATATTGGTATATAAAGCACTGACATCCACAGTAGCCCAATAATATTCACTCTGCCATTCCACCTTAGTGACCAATTGACTCACTTCCTAAGTATTTTTAATATGTGCAGGAACCATACATAAATATTTTTTCAACAAAGAATCCAAAAAAAAATACCAAAATTTTCTAGATAAGAAATGACCCCAGAAACTATTGGCTTACCAGACGGGTCAAAAAATTTTGTGCACCTTAGGGATAGTGTACAAAATAGGGTCCACCAGTTTTGCAACATACAATCTTCTTACATCTTTAGAGTTCAAAAAACCCAATCTCCCCCCTCCAACAATTCCAATAGTGATGCATTAAAATGGTTAATTGGATTAGTTAGCAGTTTGGTATACTCTTCTTCATTCATAAGCACATTTTTAACCAACACATTATGTTTATTCCTAGTTAAACTACTTAATTTCCTGCCTTGTCTGATTGTTTAAATACAAAACGTTCAGTGCTATCCCTATTGCATTCTAAAAAAAAGCTTGTTATCGTTTCCACCACCCTACACACTATACAACTTCTGTCATTATATTGGTTGCATTTTATGTTCTGAAAAAAATTATTAAGAATTTTAACATATTTACAAAGAAAGTAAAATTTCATATTGCTATTAAATAACTTCAACAATGAATTAAAAAAGATAAATACTTAAATATAGAACTCTACATTTTCTTATTATATGTTCTCATATCTAGATAGTAAATCAAGTTTGCTTTAGCAATTACTATTTATATTCTTATTTATAGATTTTAGTATTAAAGAATCAGTTTTCTTTTTTACATAAAACAACAGCAAGATCTAGCAAATTTCTGGCATGAAGACCATAAAACAAAGGAAATTATTTATGATCACTTTCTGTAGGAACAGGAATATTCAGTAGCACAGTTTCTGTTTTTAAAATACAATTATCAGACCCTAAACCTTTAAAACAATCAGAGATATCATTCCAAAATACATTTAATTTTTTTTCACAATCAAATGTGTATACCTAATCTGTTTTAATTTCTTTGTTACATCTCCAAATTATTAAATTATTAGTTTTAATAAATTTAGCTAACTTATGAGGAGTTATGGAAAATCTATGGATATATTTCAATAGAAAAATCTTCTTATATAAACTAGAAGTGGTAGAACATATAGATTTTAAAAGTAGAATTCTATTTTCATTATCAATCTATGTAAATTACATGATTCTAAAAATTTCCAAAAATCTTTGTCAAAATTATTATTATTTAAAATAAGTTTATAAAATGCAGGCAAAACAATTTTGTTTGTTATAGCTTATTTAATAATAGTTGTTATATAATTATTTATTTTAGGAATCAATATAAGTTAATATTTATTCAGATCTTTTAAACAATCATTAAACTTTCCTATTATAATTTGCCCTTAAAATATTACCTATGTTTAATCTATAAAAAGTCCTCCACAGATAATTATCTAAGCAATCACACCATAAAATCATGTTATTTTTAAAATATTTAAATTTTTGTTAATCAAACTTTCTAGCCATTGTATTAATTCTTTTTCAAGAAACACTGTGTAATACTCAATAGAATTAGGAGTATAAGCAAGAGATAAAACAAAAATCTCCATTTCTTGATTGTAGGTATTTTATAAATAAAGTTTCTAAAATATAAAAAAATTGATCTCACAAATTGTGATTTAAATTCATTTGGGCATTCACGGTGGTGCAGCAGTTAGCGTTGTCGCCTCACAGCAAGAGGTTCTCTGGTTCGATCCTCGGCTGGGGTGCCCTCTGTGTGGAGTCTGCATGTCCTCTCTGTGGTCGCATGGGTTTCCTCCTGGTGGTCTGGTTTCCTCCCACATCCCAAAGACATGCTATAGGTGGATTGGACACTTTAATTTGGCCCTAGGTGTTAGTGTGTGTGTGTGTGTGTGTGTGTGTGTGTGTGTGTGTGTGTGTGTGTGTGTGTGTGTGTGTGTGTGTGTGTGTGTGCGTGCCTTCTGTGGAAGGTTGGGCACCGGGCTAGCAACTCAACACAGTAAAACTCCACTGCCAATCATAAGCTGTGGTGACCCCTCACCGGGAAAAGCCAAAAGAAGAAGTGATTTAAATTCATTTGAAAAAACTCCTTCTGAAACTTCTAACCAGCCATAAAAAGGGTGTGATACAGTCTAAATGTGTATACATTAACATTATACCATGACCCCCCCCCCCCAAAATGTGCACGCTGATTGGCCAGCAGCGTCGTTGTATCGAAAGAGTATACTAATGGAAAAGGTCCGGTCGCCCGGACTTTTTTCGTATTAGTATAACTTTTTTTCCGCCGCCTCGACTTTTTTCCATAGTATAAACTGTTTTTAAAACACTGTCTCGCTTATGTTAATGGGGTTATAACATGGCGAGTTTTTTTAAAAAAAGCAACGAGCTCCTCCGCTTTTTATTAAAGCTGTTTTAAAAAAGTTTTTAAAAAGCAAAAGAAAGCAAGAAAGCCATTGTGTTTCGCCATGTTAAATGTTAAAATGAGTTTAACATACAGTTTTAAAAAAAAATAAAAATCCTGAGATGTCCGTTATTATTATATGTTTATGTATGAATTTCTGTTTACTCACATAAAAGGGATTAAGCCACATAACTATTGTGTTTGAATTTACTGCCAATGCATAAGACTCAAAGTCTGGAAAACTAATCCCACCAAATTCCCAAAGTCTAATATGACTTTTATATGAGATTTTTAGTTTAGAAGGAAACAACAAAAATTAGATCAGCATTTTTTCTTTGCTTTTAAGTATAGTTTTATCTGGCAAAAAATATATTGATTGTAAGATATATATATATATATATATATATATATATATATATATATATATATATATATATATAGGTCTACTTCATTTGTACAAAGTTTCAGTACTTCGAATCCCACTTAGTCAAACTCAGTTGTTCGAAGTACTGAAACTTTGAAAACAAAGTACGGAGATCACAATACAGCGCAGAATGGGAATACACCCTTTTCCTCACTGTAGTGCAATCTCTGAGTTGGTATATTTAAGTGGGAGGGTGTGGGGGCACAGCCCTCCATATGGGGGGCGCAGGGGGCTTGCCCCCTTCAAAACATGTTTTCTGTGTGTTTTTTACTTTAGTCAGCTGAACCGGCAACTAGGCTGCAGCAAAAGTTCACTTTTATTCAAGTGCAGTTTCGTGTAAGTGGGCTCCTACTTTTCTTTTTCAAAGCAATGAAATTTTGACAAAGAAAGTAGACCCATATATATATATATATATATATATATATATATATATATATATATATATATATATTTGCTAAAATAGCCATTTTTAATTAATGTTAATCTTTCAAAAGAAAAAATATTTTGATTCCAACTTTAAGTTAATACAATCAATCTAAGAAAATGGCAAGATTATTAATAATAATTAATTTAATATCTGAATTGATTAATATACCTAAATATTACAATTATTGTTTATCTCAATTATACTTTTTGCTGAATATTGAATTAATATGTTAGTTTATTAGCAAAAATTAAGTTTTATTTTCATTAAACGTTAAAGAGGTATCAACTGAAATAAATTAATTTCTCTATTAATTTCAGATACAGAAGAGTTAATGTAACCTATTGTTAGCAAAATGGCATCAGCAAAAAAGTTGAATTTTAGATTGATAGCTAGTAGAAATCTTAAAACCTTCTATTAACTGAATTGCCCTAGTGCTATTTGCAATGTGATTTATTACAACTGCAAATAATACTGGTGAGAGTTCACATCCTTGTTTAGCTCCTTTACTAATACCAGGGATCTGTGAAAAAAGATCCAGTTTTAATACAGGCTTAAGAATCAATATATATATTTAATTAAGATGATTTTTTTTCAGGAAAATTAAATGTTTTTAACATTTTAAACAAATTAAGTCCAGTCTACTGAATCAAATGCATTATTTATACCAAGACTCATTTGTCCTCATTTTTATCATTATTGGCAAAATCTATAATAGTAATGAGTCTTTTGAGTTAATCTATTAACAATAAAACAAGTTTGAACTTTATCTATACTATTATCTAACATATATTTTAATCTTTTACTCAAAATTCTAATAAAAAATTATAATACATATTGCAAAGTGAAATAAGTGTGTAAGAAGAAAGTAACTTAGTTTCTTTCCCTTGCTTTAGAATAAGAGGGATTAAGGAGTATTTCCAAGAAAGGAAATAAAATAACATTTTGAATAAGCAAACAATCTTTGCTTATTAAAATGATTATATTAGGAGATAAAAGCTTATCAGTTTCAGATATTAATCTGTCAATACCAGGGACTTTCCTTTTTTATATTTATTATTTGCCTCTTTAATTTCACATATGAAAATGGCTAATTTAATATTGAAATTGGATTATTATTTAATTTAGTTTGAACATTTAAAATATTTATCAATTAAATCCATATTTATTGAATCGTTTTTCTTCTTGTTTAAATATTCATGATATTTTTGAAGATTGATAAGATCTCAGCAACATCTGAAGTATCTTTTTTGTTATTGGATTTGTGCAGGCTTGTTTATTACTTTACTTCTATTTGCCATTTATGTAATTTTTTTGATGAGATGCATGACTATGTAACCTATTTTTTTCTAAGACTATCCCTATTTTATGTATTATAATTCTGTGCTATTCTTTAGTTATTTTTTTATTTCATCTAATTTTTTCACATATCTTTGTTGCTTTAAATTAGCTTTATGTAAACTACCATATATTTTAAATAGCTCCTTAACCCACTCTCTCATTTTATTGTGACACCACTTGCCTATCTTTTCCTTAATATGTCATTTTTATGAGCCCCATAATATGACTCAATTAACCAAATCATTATCATTAAACGAAAAAAAAATTATTTGTTAATTTAGGTTTGAAATAAAGTCCTATAATTTAGTCATATATGCTGGTATTCTATATTTTTCTAGGGTCCATCACTAAACTTATAGATAAAGCACTGTGATCTAATAAAAGAAAAGTAAAGTATTGCATTTATCAGCTTTATCAATCAAGTCATGTGAAATATAAATTCTGTCAACACGTCTGTGTACCATACACATAAGAGTAAGATGCAAAATAAAGTGAATTTGTCTGCTTTAGTTATCAAATCTTTTATTACTAATAATGGTAATTTTAAGGTCTTTTGCTGATGCAGCTATTCTAATATTTGTATTTAAATTAGCATCAGTTATATCATAAAAAGAGTTCAAATCCCCTACTATAACTAAACTACCTTTCATAGGTTCATAGGTAGGTACTAGGCTATCAACCCAAGGGCCTACGTAAGCCTAGCCAACAAGGTTCTTTGCCTTATGCCACTCAAGAAAGTTATTTTCCTGTGCCGCTGTCGAGCAGAGACACAGAAGTGATCCCTGGGGTGTATTTCCTATTTTCCATCTACTCATCAAGATTTTTCTTGAAGAGTGCTAATGAAGAACTTTGCTTGACATAGATGGGTAGCCTATTCCAGAGTATGGGAAGTCTCTGGAACAGGAATCTATCCCTCCAGCATGTCCTGTTTATTGTCTGACAAGGTTTAGGTCCCTAGAGCATGCAGCTTGAACGGATTGGGATTTCTTTAGGTGTAGCATGTTCAACAGCTCTGGGTTAGACATAGCTTTATATGTTAGGCAGAGATCACCTCAGAGTAGGTGATATGCTGCAGAGTAAAGCTGGAGTTTTTTGAGGAGGTCAGTGTAGGACATTTGGTTGAGGCCAGTAATCCTCTTTGTGGGGTACTTCTGTGACCTTTCCAGCTGCTGCAGATGTCTTGTGAGGTACATTCCAAAAGGGGCGTTGTATTCTATAATGGGTCTAATGAGTGTCGAGTAGAAGGAACAATGACCTCTTTTTTCCTGGATGAGAACCCTTTTATGATGAGGTGTGCCACGTTGAAGGACTTCCTGACTACTGTGGTGATGTGACTATCAAGGGAGAGACTACTGTCCACCTAGTCCCAAGGTCTTTTATCATGCATTCTGTGTTAAGTAGATTGTTGCCTATGTGGTAGTTCATGGGTACAGAGTTTTTACCAAAGGGGATGACACTGCACTTTTTGGCATTGAGCTTGAGGCTATGGCTCTGACACCAGGCATCTGTCTCAGCGAGGCCCTTCTGTAGGATGTCCACATCATTTGGGGACTTGACTATGGCTCCTAGTTTGCAGTCATCTGCGAACTTCATTAGTCAGAGGCCTTCTTTGTTAGCCTCTACTTCAGAGAAGTAGATACCAAACAGGAGAGGTCCCAGGAGGGAACCCTGTGGTACTCCACTTGTCAATGCTTAAGATTTCTAAATTATCTCTGACTATACTACTTCCAATACCAGGGATCCAACAGAAGTTTGTCAAAGTATATAGCCTATTATTAAACCTAATATTGATAATGATATGTATTCCTTTGGAGTCATTAATCTTATTGATAATATTAAGCATAAGAGAAGGTTCCTCCATAAAATTTCTATACCTCTTCTCACTTTTTAAATGTAGGTGCTGTTATTAATTCATAGTGTACACTATTTAAAAACAAAATATCTTTTTCAATCAAATGAGTTTCCTGAAGGAAAAAATGTTGCCTTTATTTAACTTCAGGAACCGAGCTTGTCTTTTCTTGTTGCTGTTGACTATTAATGTTAATTGACTTTTTTTTACTTTATCATACATTTTAAATATTTAAAGAATATAATTTAATGTAAATACCCAGAAAACATCCTGTATATAACATATATTGCTACTTTTTTATCAATTTTATAAACAGGTTCAAATTTCCCTTTCTTTAAAAAAATCTTAACTCCAAATAAAATATAATTCAGTCTTATATCTAAGCTATATACATTTAAATGCCTCTTTTCATGGATACCACCTCTCACCATTTACTTGCATAATTAGGTGACTAGCCCATTCTAACCTTTAATCTATTTTTTCTTAGCACACTATTTGTTTAGATAGTGTAACATATGTTATCAAATGCAGATGCTTATTAAAAGAGACCATCTAATTTTGTGTAACACTTTTACTAAATTAAGTAATTATTAACTAATACCATATCAGTTTTACTGTAGTACCTTTCACAAGATATTATTCTTATAAAAATAATGTTTCTAATTACTAATTATAATCTAAAGCTATTACACCAGAAACTGGTATACATCCCAACCGTGTTTTACTCTCTATGGGATTATCAAATTCTTCATAAACTGTTAGAGCTTTCTTAATATATATATATATATATATATATATATATATATATATATATATATATGTACTAGGTAACTAATATTTAGACAATAATAGAATCATTCCCAATGTTATCCTTCTAAATCTTTTCTAAAATACAACACAATCTATTTCATCATTTTCAGTTAAATGTAAAATTAAAGCTCTATTGTATAAAGTATTAAATTAAAATAATGAAAATAGACTTATAAACAATATAGACTTATATGTCATCTTATAATTCAATCGAATAAAACAATCTAATAAAACCAAATAAATGTATCTGCTGTAAGAATCTTATCTAACAAATCATGATCATTAACATACACTATAACAAAGCAATAATCTTTCCTAAAATACAACAATTAAAATCACATTCTATATGTAAAAACACCTTACCAAAGAGGCTTCAGAGTACTAATTAAGTCTTTGCAATGTTATATTTTGATATTTCCCATATCTTATGTTTAACTGTATACAGAAATATTATTTTGTATCCAGTTCTAAACATAGGAACTTTAGAAAGATCAGAGTGAACAGTTAAAGGCTCCATATGACATATGATCCCTGACAATATCAGTTGATAACAGGTGACATTTATTACTCTTGGTTAAATTTAAAATGCAGTAACTTTTTTAATCAAATGTTTCATTAATTGTGTTGGTGACAGTAAATAGACACCAGAAATTTTAGTAAATATAGGAACAGATTTACTCATCCAACACTTTAAATAATCAAACCACGGTAAGTAAATTAAAATTGGCATTCACCTTGCTTTGCACATCAAGTACAAGCAAACAATGTCATAGTATAAATGAAAATAAAGTACTGTCTTCTGTATACTATGAAGATGTAGAGACTATCTTAAGAAAGTGTATGGCCCATATTAATAAGACATAGTAATAAATAGCAATTACTAAATAGCATTCATTGTGATTTATTAAATTACTATTCATTTTACTAATATCTCACTATGTATTATCATACCTGATTATGAAATTCAATTAACTTTTCTAATTTCATTTTGCTATATACCTATTTAATATATATTCTATCTGCTAAATGAAGGAATAAAATTCAGGTGACATGTTAACTTAATTATGCATTTAAATGAAGTACATTTGAGTATTTAATTTGTTTTCCATCTTTAACTGTTGCACATCATATTTATTATCAGAAGGTATGGCAAAATTAATCATAAACCTATCGCTATATTTAAGATTATTAATATTATTAACTTACTAATTCAAACTAACATGAACTATCAAATTCTTAACTTACTTTAAGAATAAAGCATACCTAAAATATATATCTCTTTCACTACTTCATTGACAGCTGGTTTAATCTTTAATATATCTATTTTGGCAAAAAAGATATTGTATACATGTGTATCTTATCTCCATTAGTTAAATAACTGTACTGATCCTACTCTTAATGAAGGCTAAGTAACAGCATCTACACTGCTGGTGGGTTAGTGCACCAGGCAATGCTTGATGGGCTTATGCTATTAAGAAATGAGGAATATTGTTTTTTTTCTGTGAAGAAAATGTTCCATGTCCCTGAAAGTTAGAACCACTTCTTTCAGTCCTTGTTTATTGTTCTAACCAATGGATTTGTTTCAGTCTCTTTGCCATCAAAAATGGAGATGAAGTGACCAACAATAAGACAGACACACAATTCTAGCAAAGAGATAATACTGACTGAATGTTTAATGTTAGTGTGATTATTCTAAATAAATTAATTATGGGTAGTCACCATCACATATCAGCCCATTTATGCTACTGTTTCATATTTATGTTTATTGTATGATTCTAAGTCACATAACCAGATATTGCTCCCAGGTCACTGTTTGAAAAAGGCAGTTGTGCATAGTGAATTTACTGGATTAACAACTAAGTGAAACAAAAAAAAAATAAATAAATGTTACTAAGCACTTTCTGGAATATGTGGCATATTCAGAATATGTGGCATAAACTCATCAGTACAACCTATCCTCGCCTGCCATCTTAAGAAACATGTACATTGTTGGTACATGGAACAGCTGACCTGCTGAGTGTCTTCCCTCAGTGTCTCTTTACATAGCATATACTAGACAGTTAGCCACATAAAAATATTAATGTTTATGGATCACATTTTAAAAGATGTGCTTCTGCTTACTTTATACTACATTATTAATAAATTAAAGTGTGGTCTGATATAGATAGAAATGACAGAAGTTTGAATTCTATTAGACCTATCTAAATTATGGATACAAACATATTTTTTTTTACTTTGATTAACAAAGTTGTATCATAATGTTATCCTCAAGTATGTTTTAGTGCTGCAGTAATAGGTGTTATATTATATTAATTTTATGGCACATTGTACTCATAAAGGAATGACATAAAAAATATGTTTTTCATTACTATTCTTATCAAAGATCCTTTAGCCTATTAAACTTATTTACTTAACAGAAGCAATTTAACTGTGAATCTGAAAAAAAACATCAGCATACAGATCTATAAAGAATTCCTCTCATTTATAACTCTATCTAAATTAAATACTTAAATATTAAAATAATCAATTAAGAAGCATTACTATGGACTTACTAATTAAATTTCCATTTTTAAATGAAATAAATCCAGAAACTGATGTTTATTGAAATCACCATTCATTTTTCATAAATTCACTTCCTTATTTACTTCCAGTGCAAAGCATGATGTCATCAGTGTGCTTTAATTTGAAGGCCTTTCAGTTCACATCTACATGATGTATTTGGATTTACTTCAAGATCTCATGAAAACGTATTCATACAAAGGCAACAAATAAGTAAATGATAAAAAAGGTTATGTTTTGCTCTCTAATAGTGTAAGCGCACCCATTTCATTTCAACAAGCGAGAACAAGTCAATAGAATGCACACTTCTTAAAAATAAAACAGCATCAGGCATTAACATAACTTGGATAACCATTACTCAGCTTCAACAACTGTCCAAGCTTTCATGTAAAAACAATAAAAATAAAAGCAGGTAGTTAATATTAAACATTTACACTGCCTGTACCAGTTACCTACAGAGCTGAAAGAAAAACAATTCTGTCTCATATTAAGCATGGAAAACACCATAGTCTGAATTCTAAACACATACACTATAACAATAAATGAACACATTTACTTATGAACTATTTTATGCATTAAGTAAAAGAAGGAAAACATTGAATTAATCTATGACTATTATTTTAAACTAAACATAAGTAATGTGAATGGATACAATGTTATGCTAACAGGCATTCGTGTTTCAATCTCTTTGCTATCTGTAAGCAGCAGCATGCTATTTTGAGAAGCCATATCTAAAATATATTTACAATTACAGAAGTCCATAAATATTTATCAGTTTATATTTGATCAAAAGAAAATGTGAAAATAGTAAATAATTCCATTTAATAATGAACACATTCATTTGTTTTTAAGTTTCTTGGGTTTAGTGTTAGATTTCCAAGCATTTTTTTTCTCCTTGCCTCTTGAGGGATGCAACACTCCAATCCATTTCTTCAGTAGTACTAAGAATTGTGTTCTTCTGGATGAAAGTAGTTGCTTCTTTTAATGTGTCAAATACTTTAGTTTATTCCAGGAAAAATCATTTTAATTTTGTCTGGAAAAAGTGAATTACATCTGATGCCCTTCTATTTTAGTGCTTTAATTAAGGAAAGAGGAGCTTTTCTTTTTGACATTATGTTTGTGTAGTAGTTATTATCAACTCTTATTCTATTTTCTTCTATTTTTATAGGACTTGACATGGTCAGTTTTTAAATTAAATCCATTTCCAAACTGACAAAACATCTTACAATGATGTAGCTGGGAGAAGCGCCTTATTTTCTTGCAGAAGATGTAGGGCTGTATCTGTTCTCAATATGCCAAAAGAAACAGGTTCTGGTAAGATTCATTTTTTATGCAACAAGGTAGTAAGAAAGTTTATTATGTTATTTCCTTTGTACTTCTCAGTAACTCCATATGTTCTTATTTTATTCCACATATCACCTGTTTTGTCTAATACCCAATTGTTTTGTTTTAATGAAGATTCAACTTGTCTCACCTTCATTTACTTTTCCCTCAAAGTCATTTAAAGCAACTTCTATACTACTGATTTGTTTACCATGTTGATTCACCATGTTACTTAACAAATCTATTTAATTTTTGCAGTCATCTTTAAAATTGTTCATTTTTGTATCCAAATTGTCTATTTTAATTGAAAAATCTCAGCTACTTATATTATTATACACTGAATTCCCTTCTTCATAGAAGATTCTTGACTGCTATTTGTTGACTAACTCATCTTACAGAGTTTTCTAAAATAGCTTCACCAATGCATTCTGAATGATTTGTTTTTGTTCTGAGGGAAAATATATAATCTTTTATGCATCTTCAATTATTTTTGATTGAATGCTAGAAAAATAATATTTGAACTAAGATGTTTAGTCAAAAAGCAATTAGAGTTACAGAGATTTTGGCAGTTGCTGCCTTCATCAGCCATGTTGGCCACAACCCCTGCTTATATTTCATCATGGCTTTAACTGGCAACATATTCAGGACCATCCTCCACAGAAAGTTCCCACATTTCAATATGTGTTTAAATCTGTTTCTTTTTTATTTGATAGTCTATCTCACCCTCACCTTAATATTTTCATGTAATAATAAAAAAAATCTCTCCATGATATTATTATGTCATTCTTTTGTAGACCTCTTTTAAATGAATAATAATATTCCACTCTCTCAGTATTTGGCAGTATTCTTCATTTCCCCTTCTACACATTTTAACTTTATTTCCTTTTATTTTCTTCTGCTTGACCTCACAAAAATATATATTTTCTCTTACAGTTTCTTAAATAATGTTGTGTTGTTCCTTAATCACTTTTGGTATAATTCTAAACAAATCTATTGTTCTTAAATAAACCACAAGATTAATCAACCCACTAGGCTAGTATCCTGTTTTCAAGTGAAACTTGATGTGGTATTTATACTAACAGGGAAAATTTGGGCAGAGCACTGGGGAACTGTTTACAATAGGCAACATATGATTTTCTTGTCCACCCGAGCTACCACCAACTCAGGCAGATGCATCTTTGGTTTAACATCTCATCTGAAGGATGACTCACTCAGGAATGCAACCCCTTCATGCTACACTGTAGTGTCAGCAATCCATCCACCTGGTGTGGGAATATAACCCACAGTCTTTTGTACAAAAGGAGAGTGTGCTATCTGTTGCTCTACTGACACCATTAATTAGAATATCATGTTGGTCATTTCCCTCTCTAATGCAATGGATAATAGAGGTATTTCTTATATAGCTAAATTTTCCTGTCACTACTGGATAAATTAATATAACTCTTTTGCAGAAGATAAATCATATGTATTGCATACGTCTTTCAGTTGTTCAGTTTCATTAATTATCTCATCCAATTGTTGTCTTATTGTTTCTTCTTCACCAAATGGCATACTTGGTACTTCCTAGGTATTTGTGCTAAGATGGGTCCTGCAGGGGAGAAAGTCCAGGAGTTTGATACTGTGGTCTTCGATGTTTTGTTTTTTCAATATTATCATTTTGAAATTTTGATTTTTCAAGACTCTCTGCTTCAAGATTGTGATAGTAAACCATTTAGTACACCTAAGAAATCTCTTTTTTCTTCTTCTGACATACTTTTATAAAAGTTTTAAACTAAACAATCTTCTCCTGGTAACTGAGTCACTTCACCCTTTTTATTATAACTTTTATGTAATTCTGTTTTTATTTATCCAATTGTATTTATGTATGTCCATAATAGGAGCACATGATCAAAGGAGACTAGGCTACTGACCCGGACGTCATGTCAAGCCTAGCCATTTCATCCCCAATGAACTACCATAGATACTCTAGCCAATAGATAGATTGTATTTAATAATGACTGCCCATGTCTAGGAGGGTTGTGGATGCTATCCCCTGTAAGAATTTAAGGTGCCCCATTCACTCATCCAGGTTCCTTTGGATCAGTGTCATAGAGGTGCTCTGCTTCACATGAACTAGTCTATCATGTTCCATTGTCTCAGTTACTTTCCATTTACGACACAGTCTTTCACTTGTAGCTTTATATAACTTTCACTGTCAATTTCTGTAACATTAATTTCCACAAAAAGTCCTTTCCCTCATGCCAAACTTCAGACCTTTTCATTCTTTTTCTAATGGCATTCTTCAGTTCTTGTTTCAGCTCCATCCATAAATAAATATAGAAGAATTCTGACATAATTTTAATATCATAACTTTTATCAGCTTAGTTTTTGTGTATTTTCCATATTTATAACTTTTTACCTAACATTTATTTTCTCCTAGGGAGGGGTACAATGGTCAAGGTGTTTACCTTGAGATTTTTAAGTTTAGGATTTGCTTCTCCCCTTTGAAATGGAAATTGACTAAACTTAAATTGTCCCACAAGGGCAGCTAACCTAGTGTTTATCTATGAACCTATTGGTACATACTAGCCTATTGATCCATGAGAATCTTGGAATGAAGGAGGTTGGCATAATGGTTAAGGTCTTTTCTCACAGACACAGGGCACAGGGCTTGATTCTCATTTTATATGAGGTATGGCATAATGGTTAAGGTCTTTACCTCACAGACAAAAGGTACAAATTTTAATTATTACCTCGAGATATTGGCTAGGCTTAAAATGGTCCTTCAAGGCAGTTCCCTAGGTATTCACATATTTTAGGGTTAGGGTTGGCATGATGGATAAGGTGTTTACCTTCCTGGCAAGAGATACAGGGTTTGATTCTCACCAAGGAAAATTGGCTAGACTTAGAATATCCCACAAATGCAACTAGCCTAGTACTTAACTATGAACCTTTCTTTTTTATACTTTAAACTATCCCATACCTCTTTATATTACATTATAAAATGTTGAAGAGGATGGTGAAGGGACCAGAGGGAAAGTGTATCTGTGAAAACACTGAAGAAGCAAGTCCTTTATGCAAACCAAATTAAAAAAATGTCATGGTTCCCAAATGAGGTTAAGGATTACAGGATGGCATTCAAGAACATATCTATCGAGGGGCGTGGCTAGGATGCTGAACTGATAGCTGCTCTTCATTTCAGCTCTCTTACCTCAATTCAGTTCCTGACAGGAATTTCACAAAATAACATTTAATTTGAAGAAATATTTATTACTAACTTATTTCTAATAACTCTGAGCATCTACAAGAAAACTTTCATTGTCAGAACTTGAATAATTCCTGTCAAATTAATTACTGGAAAATCAGCACCAATATCAGCTTCACACCATGAGCCATCTAAGGAATTCAGCACAAGACTCTTCTCTCAAAAAAGACCTGTAATCTCTCATTACAAATATACAGGAACTTACAATAAAAATTGACAAGATGGGCAATAAAATAGATACTTTTAAAGAAAAGTGCTCACAACAACTAGAACAGCTTCAAGAAATGCTTACTCAGCAGAAAGGACAGATATCACTTATTGAACAGTCATTGAATGACATTGACACTAGAGTCCAAATAGAAGAACAACAAACTGAATTCTTACTTCAACAGAATACATATTTACTAGAAAAGCTTGATGACATGGAAAATCGAACAAGAAGAAATAATATCAGAATATATGGTCTACCAGAAAAATCTGAAGGGACAATATGATAAACTTTCTTACCACTTGGATATCAGATGTAACAAAAATACCTGAAGCTCTTTCATTTGGTATAGAACGTGCGCATAGATCACTAGCAGCTTCTGGAAATACTACTTCTCCAAGTAAAAACAAGTCGAGATCCATAGTTGTAAGACTTTTTTCTACACAAGATAAAGATCTTATATTAAGAAATGCTTGGGCAAATTCTCCCATGAAATACAATGATTCATTAATAAGATTTGACAATGATTATTCTACAAAGCTGGTATCAAAAAGAAAAGAATTTCTACCAATAATAAAAACATTGAAAAAGAAGCAATTGAAAACCCATCTTTTATTCCCAGCAAGACTGAGAGTTTTTCTACCAAATGGAATAAAAGTCTTCAAAACAGTAGATTCAGCAATACAATACCTTACCAACAATAACATCCTAACACAGGAAGAATCTATGGACTGGTCAATTAGTACACCAAAGAGAAATGCTGAAGTAAATAACTGGAAAACTGTTGAGCAAAAAAAAAAACTAAAGGACAAATAATCTAACAAATGGTATATTCTGTAAAAGTTTAAATAATAATACTAACAACAAAAGAAAAGTTCTTTCTGTCTTCAAGTCAATCTGAAACAGGTACTGTTTTCAATTATACTTTAATTCTCAAAGTTAACATTAATTTAAATGCATTCATCTCAAATCACATTAATATATTAAGCACAATTTAAACATTACTTTATTATTCAGTAATTTTATATTTCTAATCAGAATAATCAACACATAAAAATGTTCTCAAGTATGTTCTCAAGTATATATATATATATATATATATATATATATATATATATATATTTATATATATAAAGTCTTCATTAGTTTATAACACATTAACCAGTATATGGCTACATTGCTTAATAGCTATAATAATATCAGCTATATATTTTGTTATTAGTTACATCACTATCAACATTGCTTTTTATGAATTAAAAATGTCCCTGATTGTGTAAATAGTAATGCTGAATGGGAATGTGATGTTTTTGTTTTTGAAATGAAGTATTTCAGTTTAAACATTTCATGAGACCATTTTTGATAGTCTTAAAAGGTGTTCTGTCCTTGACCCATATGCTTGTGTTAATGTAATACAGTGCAGGAGTATGTTGTCACTGATATTTTGCGGCTATGAGCTTATAATACTTTATCCAGTATATGATTACATTGCTTAATAGATATAATAAGAGCTGCTATATATTTTATTAGTTTCATTCGTAACAACATTGCTTTTTATGAGTTAAAAATGTCCCTGATTGGGTAAATAGTAATGCTGAACTAGAATGTGCTGTATTGAAATGAAGTATTTCAGTTTACACATTTCATAAGACTAGTTTAGATGGTATTAAAAGGTGTTCTGTCTTTGACCCATATGCTTGTTTTAAATCTAATACAGTGCAGAAGTATGTTGTCACTGATATTTTGCGGCTATGAGTCGACTGTGTTATGGCTCCAGACGTCCAGAGTTGAGAGATGCCTTTAAATGGCTTGGGTGTTCTGTTGCCTTTTCTGTTGTTGAGAGATACGGCATCTTATGTTCAAAATGCAGGCTTAGTTGGTGCTAATCTCTATTTGGCAGACTAGAGTGCTCGCGTGCACACTATATGATTTTCTCATGAAGCGTGACAGGGTAAGGAAAAAAAAAAAAGAGGGAAAAACACATCCCTTTTCCCGCTTAGCTCTCTAGACAAATAACCACACATGAATATCTCTAGACACTCGGGTTCCTTATTGCTTGTCGCATTTACTTATTTACGTCATCCCCTGACCTTAACTAATTGACATCTATTCAGGAAATAAGCACTGTTCACTTTTAAAGATACAAGAACCCAAATTCCTTTTAATAAAATGCAAGTAATATTTGTGCTTCATCTAAATGTATGCAGATTTAATTTTACACATGTTTTATATAAAAAGGCTGAGATACAAAATAATGTGTCTTCATCACACTGATTAGGATAGAGTATGAGAAACATCATTCCTGACAGCAATCTTTAATGACCTGTAAGTCCTAGATATCATCCAGGATAGTGAGGACTTTTTATCAGACATTTAATATTACTTAGAAAATAGTGGAATAAAACTTTGTAATGACAGAGTTTTATTCCCTCAGCCTGTAGTTCCCTACTGTACAACTCAAAACAAATCATATAACCAGACATCCTCCTGGGTCACCCTAAAATCAGTTATATACCTAGAGGGTTTACCTGATTAACAAAGGAATATAATATGCCAGCATGACAAGCATCACTACAATACACAAAAGGGTTTTTTTTAATAAATAAAAGCAAAAATATATAAATATATACATGCTCACACACACACACACACACACACACACACACACACACACACACACACACACACACACACACACACACACACACGCACACACACACACACACTGAAACACAGTACACAAGAACACAATATAATCAAACACAAATAGAACAATTAGTGGCTATTTTCTAAGCATAAGTACAACCTCAGTGGTGCAGCTATAATAAGAAATTGCAGATGTTTAAATCCAAAAATTTTACTCAATTATAAGATTAAATTACTGATGTTAAGTAACCCAAATTTGTATTTTCAATACATATTGTCAGCAGATAAACCCACTGATTAAATGCCAGTCTAAGCTGTAAGAGATAGTATGTGTTTGTGTTGGAAAATGTGATGAAATGAACAGTGGTTTTACCTTTATACTGTGTCTTTTGATTATACAAAGTCACTATGAAAATTGATAAAAGTGTTAACAACAAAACATTCAATCAAATAACAACATTATAAGCAATCTCTTAGATAATGTAGATGTCTAAATCTTGATCTTGTTGCCTCCACCCATGGGGAAAGTTTTTGAAAAGTTAGAAAATGCAATTAGGCAAACATATTTTATGTTCGTTAAGAAATATTAATATGTTTGTGCATTGTATTGCATTTCAGTTTATTTTAAACATGAAATATGATGTGGTTTCAGAACTATTTATGTTTTTATTCAAAAATGACATTGTGAATACTACTCTAATAACTGGTTTTGGACTTGAGTAGTCTAAAAGCACTTACACAGCAATCGTATTGTATTGTATTGTAAAGTAATGTCAGTAAATAATTTTCAACAGATGTCTACAATATACAGTTATAGATTTTAACATGAGTAAATGTTTATTAATACACTAAACTATTTTGAAATGATATTATCTTAGTCTAAATGTTTGTATCTTTTTGAAGTCTGATTGGAAATAAGTATTATTGAATTACAATAAGATAAAGAGTAAAAGTAAATTTATATATTTTAGCTGATTAGATTATCTTAATATATTATTCAATTATCTTTATTTAAAACCTAAGAGGATAAGAGTAACTGATCCAAATATTATTAGAGAGGGTAGAAAGATTGTTTGGTTAGTTTCACTAATCAAACAAGGAGGTATATTACCTCATAGTGATAGGGAATGTTTTTTAAGGTTAAGACTTACAAGTTTGGAAGTTCTTTGTTTTTTTATTCTACCACTTTGGTGTCACTTAGAAACATGTAAAAACCACACAAGAAAAATATTTTTGAATTCTACATCCAAGATGAAACTAAGAGTAAACAATATTTACATAAATTCACATATAAAATAAACTCAAAACTAGGAAATGAAATGTCTATCCATAAATATTAATGGTCTAAATAATAGTAATAAAAGGAGAAGCCTATTCAAATACATAAACTTACATAAACCACAAATAGTCTTTTTACAAGAGACACATTTATTAGATAGAGATATAAACAACTTAAATATTAATAATTACACAGTACCAATAAACTCTCAATACAAAACAAAAAAAGAAGAGTAGCTATAATACTTCATAACTCAATTATAACACCTAAAATAATTACTACTCATCAAGATACATCAGGTATGTTTTGTTTAGCTTCGATAGGACTAGTAAATTTATATTGGATCCCAGGACCAGTATTAAGGATTAAGAAAAGTTAAACAGCATTTTGAAGAGATAATTCATTTAACTAAGGGTAGCCTCATATTGGCAGGAGATTTTAACTGTATAATGAATGAAAAAGATACAGATTCTAAATCTAAAAGAAGAAAACAACCTATCTCTAAAGCACTGTCAAAATGTATAGATACATTATATTTAAAAGACATAAATGAATTTGTAGAACCAAACTCATTAATCTTCACATTTTATTCTCATAGATATAAAACTAACTCAATAATAGATAGAATATATGTTGCCAATGACCTAATAACAAAAATTGGCAAAGTCAAAATTATAAATTGTCCATTATCTGATCATAATGCCATAGTCTTTGAAATAGAACTTACACCTTTTTATTCAAATCCCATTACTAGGATACCTTCTTATATCACAAAAATGACAGAACTCAAAGAGTTTTATGAAGAAACAATCAAAAATTGTCTAGAAATAAATTACAAAGAGTATATTTCAGAAATATATGTCTGGGATTCATTAAAAGCAGTTACATATGGGAAAACATTATCCTGGTACATAAATAAAAGGAAGTTATGGAATAAAGATATGCTAGATTTACAAAACAAAGCAGATGAATTGAAGCTGGAAATATAAAAGGGAAATACTTCTCAAGTTCAAAAACGTACATAAATCAATAAGAAGTATGCAGAATTGTTACATCATAAGATTATGATTAATTTAGAAAAAATAAAAATAAATTCATACTCCACTAATTCAGCACACCTGAGACACTTGACTAATAGAACAAAAAATAATTAAATCTAAACAAATAAAAGAAATATTTATTCCTAATACTAACAAAAGAGTTATGGATCTAAATATCATCTTAGAAGCATTCAGATTTCAATTTAACATTGACAATTCCATAAACACTCAAGATACACCTACTAAGGATATAACAAAATACTTAGAAAATAATATTCATATTAAAATAACACAAGAACAAATAGATATTATAAACAAACCAATCAATATGACAGAATTAAAGTCATAAATTAAAAATCTCAAGACAAATAAAGCACCTGGCCCAGATAATATGCTACCAGAAATGTATAAATTAATACCCAATCAAGCCATTTCCTTACTATTAAAAGTATATGATATAGCCAAAAAAGATTTGAACATTCCACCCTCTTGGAAATATTCATTGATATCTCCAATTATCAAACCAGATAAAGATGAGAGGCAGTGCTCCTCATATAGGCCAATATCATTACTCAATATAGACTATAAGATGTTTATGGCTATATACACAGATAGGATTAAACACTTTCTTCCTTTCTTAATTCACAAAGATCAAACAGGCTTTATTAAAGGAAGAAATACTTCAGATAATATTAAAAGAATACTAACATTAATAGACTATAGCAAACATAGAGTCCTAGATTTAAATGTAATCTCATTAGATATTAATAAAGCTTTTGATTCGGTTAACTGGAACTTTCTTTCACTAGTTTTAAAAGAATATAACTTTCCTTCTAATTTTAATAACCTTATCCAAATATTATATGAAAAATGTACTGTATATGTTAAACTAGGAGCACATAGATCAGGCCCTATAACAATTAAAAAGGGAACTAAACAGGGTTGCCCTTTATCACCATTGTTATTTGCATTACTCATAGAACCCTTTGCAAATCAAGTCAGATCAAACATTAACATAAAGGGCATTTATATAAATAAAATGTTAAACCTTAAAATCCAACTCTTTGCTGATGACATATTATTAACTCTCTCAGATACCAATGAGTCTTTAAATGCTCTATTTAACTCCATGAATAAATTTCAAAATATTTCAGGCTTAAAATTTAATGAAACTAAAACAAAAATTATGCCATGTAACTATAAAAAAAGACTATAAACAAAAGATTTTCCAAATCTTTAGTAACAGAAAATAAATTATTATATCTGGGAATAAATCTACTCAATGAATTAACAGATTCTTTAATATTTAACTATAATAAAATACTAGATAAAATAGAACAATCAATTGGTTACTGGAATAAATACATCTTTTCAACAGCAGACAGATTATATCTTATTAAAGTAATCATATTTCCCAAAATATTATACTTAATACAAAATTTTTCATTGCCACCTCCCAAATATATTATTCAAAGATAAAATAAACTAATTTTAAATGTTCTATGGTTTCCAAATAAACCCCATATAGCCTTAAATAAACATTTACCAAATTGAGAAGACGGTGGAATTAATTTACCGGATATTGATTTATATATTACCTCATCCGTTATTAAAAATATAACACTATGGTTAAATAATTCATACACACCTATAAGGAAACAAGCCCAATGAGCAGATTTACATAGAAGTTAATTACAATCATATACAGGACAACTTAACAATAATATCATCACCCCTTATATGGATGTTAAAAGATTATTTTTTAGGGAAAAGGAATAATATCAATAAATTGCCATCAAACTATATAAGCTCTACACTTTCAGTGTTCAAAACATATATAAACAAAATACCAAATATTAATTCTTGGATTTTTCTTATTTTCCCTATAGCTTTTATACCAAATATTCTAGATACATCCCAAATATGTAAAATAAATATACTTAAAAAGAATCATTACTCTTTTGGCATCAACTTATAGAGAAAGGGAAAATACTAACAAATGAACAGATAATTTATAACTATAATATAAATAAAGACAATTGGTTGTTTTTACAAAATCTAAGGCATTTTCTTATAAGTAAAATAGAACAAATGCAACCTTCAGTTAGACATGAAGCTCCAAAACTCATTGAATACATTATTCTTATCACAAAACAGCCTTATCAGGGTACAGGTTATTTGTCTAATATATATAAAATTGTTAAAAAACAAAAAACTATCATGAAAAATCATACAGGGATTATTATACCTTAATAAACAATAATCCTCCAACTGAAGAAGAAAAGAGTAATATTTTAAAATCTTCCAAATTTTCTATATTATCAAAATACTGGCAATTATTCACTTGGAGATATCGACATAGAAGTTTCTATACACCACATAGGCTAACCAAAATGTATTCTATTGAAGATCAATGTTGGAGATGCCATATCAAGTTAAAAGCAGATTGGCAACATGTTTTTTATGAATGTATATGTCTTAATAGTTTTTGGAAGTCTATTAACTATTTTTTTCAGACCGTTTATAATGATGATTTTCAATTAACAAAGTCTTTAATTTTATTCAACTCTCCTATTCCAAACTGTGTACCAAAAAAGACACTAAAATCCTATGGTCACTATTGGCAATCTCACGTAAAATCATAACTATACATTGGAAAAATGAGACTTCTCCTACGTTCAACGAATTTAAGAATTTAACATCAACAGTTGCACACATGGAAATATTAACAGTGAAGAACAGAACTAAAAGATCTACTTCTTACCATTACTCTTGGATGAAAGTACTGGAAATATTTGAAAAGATCGATGAAGATATATCATCTTATGTTTCTAATTTTACATAATATAAAATTTCAATGTTATTTGAATAGACACCAATGTAAATAGTTATACAATGGTTTGAAGTTAGTAATGTTTTAGAATTATAAATATGTTATTTATCTTTATTTCATGTAATGTTTTTTAAAAGATCTTACTTGAAATAATAAAAAAATAATTAGTGAGAAAAAAAGAACATATCTATATATATATATATATATATATATATATATATATATATATATATATATATATATATATATATATATATATATATATATATATATATATATATATATATATATATATATATATATATATATACCCATAAATACAAATATAGCATTATAATGTATGTCATGACTGACCACTCCTTATTTATTAGTAACATAAGGAATTTAAATATATTTACTGGAAAATCTGATTATGTAAATAAGGAAATGGTATAAGATATGTACTTTAGAATCTAAGTTATTGGTAAAATGTCACTTTAATCTACTAATTTTGTACTGAAGGCTCCTTACTTGGCCCAACCCTATTTAATGTTACTGTTTCAAACATGTAAACAATGTTACAAAAGATATGCGTTGGAGCGTTTCTCCCCAGGCCTCTGCTAAACATTGGCTTTGTTCCAAGTCGGACTTTCCTGGTAAACAAATGTTAACTAAATAAATAAATAATAAATAAATAAATGTCATTTCACTACACTTCTTGCACACTAAATTGGAGTGCATGGAGCACCACAATTATGTACTGAATTTGGGAAAAAATACAACTTTATTAATCACCTTTCAGCACTATTTAGCTCTAGTCTCATTAGTTTCATGCTAGTACATAATAGTGGCCATCAACGGAGAGCTGTGAAAAGCTCAAACAGCTGCAAAACACTTTGGATTGCCCACACTTGTGTGTGTGTGTGTGTGTGTGTGTGTGTGTGTGTGTGTGTGTGTGTGTGTGTGTGTGCGCGCGCGCGTGCGAGTGTGTGTCTGTGTGTCTGAGCATAAAGTATGTTACAGCTTTTTCCAGTGTCAAAGACACACTTAACTTGTAGCCACACTTTGTGTAGCAGCACTAAGTGCATCAGAACATTCGTACATTTAAACCACTTTGTCCTTCAACACTTTTATTATGCATTTTGTAGTACATTGGTTCAGCTAAAGCTTCATGTAATACAAAGGATTATGATCAGGTCTCTACAGCCAGGACTAACTCATTATATATTCTTGACATGGATATCAATATTTACCTTGACATCCATGTCTCAAGCACATACCAAGCTGGTTATGACTGCAGACATGATTGTAGTCCTCTAAATGCTAATAGTATTACATCAGATGTAAAAATAATGATAAAGACATAGGAAATTGTTTCAAAAGGATGTTAGATCAAACAGCAGAAAGGGTACATGGAAATTAAATCTACCTTTGATTGATTGATTGATAGATTGACTGAGTCAGCAACTGACTGATCAATTAATTGATTGTTTGATTAATAGATTCACAAAGTGACTGAAAGTAACCAGAGATGCAAAGCGCTGGAATGATGAAAGGCTATTAAATTACCTTAAAAAGCAGAATAAAATTCTGCTATAAGTATATTGCAATACAAATAAAAAGAAGGAACCCTGAAGCTTAAGAAATGAGGTGTAATGTGGGGGTCTATATTGCATTGAAAACCCGTATCATCGAACACCACAACACCGACACACATAGCCCGAACCACAAATACGCCGAACCCCCTAACTGTGAATTTCAAATCTCGAATCGTCATAGTCGGCCAACACCACCACGCGCTACATACTACATACCCAAACATAATAAATAAAACACATACATACACTAACCAAACCCTACTTCTAGTCCTACACTAAACCTTACATACATTACTATCTATGCACTTACCTTAACCCGCACCCTAACCCTAAGGTCCGTAACTATCGCACACTTACCTTACGGAGCTATACGACAGACGGGCCAACCATGACACTTTGATATTTTGTGTTTTGTGGTTTTGGACATTCGCCGTTACCGTAGTTCGTGCTATACATGTCGGTGTTGTGGTGTTTGCTGAAACGGGATTTTGATCTCGTAATATAGACACGTTATGTGGAGATATGAAGAAAAAGTAAAGTTAGAAATATGGCAAAATGATTCCATTCAGTTCTCAAAGAAGAAGATGAGTACAGGGTGGCCTGTGAGTATTGGAAATATTCTAGAATTAGGAGGTTAGAGAGAGGCTATAGACTGTTTCAAGCTCATTCCAGGTAGAAGAGCTCATGAAAGTACCCTTTGAAATAAAGTTAGATAATATTATGGGGTCAGATGATATTTACAAATTGCACAGAGACTGAAACCTTGGACTGACTTATTTAACAACAGCTCGGGAAGATGGAATGACAATCTTAGATTAGAGGAGATGGATGTAATTCTCCTTCACAACAGCAAGGCAGATGAGGAAAGTATAGATTTGTTAGTATTTCTTGGGTAGTATGAAAATGTTGAAATCATTTCTAAAAAAACTTATTGTTACACTTTAAGAAGTGAGTCATAGGATTCATAGGAATGCCAAGGTAATTAAATCTTGTGACTATTTTTTATACTTTACCAGTACCCATCCCTGGCCATATCCCCTTTCTCCAGTACCCATCCCAGGCCATATCCCCTTCCTTCAGTACCCATCCCAGGCCATATCCCATTTGTCAAGTACCCATCTTCAGGCCATATCCCCTTTGTCCAGTACTCATCCCAGACCATATCCCCCTTTTCCAGTACCCATCCCCAGGTCATATCCCCTTTCTCTGATACCCATCCCCAGGCCATATCCCCTTTCTCTAATAGGGCTAGGCAAATCAATCCCACAGTAAATTTGTGGATATCCATCCAATCATCTAAGTTTCATTACAAGGATGATAGTGTTCCATGCTGCTTAACCTGCAGTGTCAGTCAGTTCCAGAGGTAGGGGATGCACTTTGCAATACAACTTTCTTTCCATCTCATTTTATTTTATCTACTAGTGAAGATTTAGGTCCCTGACTCTGTTGTTTCCATAACTATTAGAAGATACAAGAGATCCAGGACATCTGGGTCTCTAATGTCACAGAAGGCACAGAAGATAAGGCACAGATCTCCGCCACCCTCACCAAGAGAGTCTATAAGATACTGAATAAAGGCACAGTGCTTCCAGGCTCTCTTGGTGCTCAAGGTATTTAAGCCAATGATCTTCTTAGTTAGAAGAATCTGGAGTCTTTCTAGTTGTTTGATATTTCTAGTGAGGTACATCCCAAAGTGGACATTATTCTCAATAATTAGCCTAATCAGTGCTGAATATAAGGAAATGATGACTTCTTTAGATCTGAATGATATTCCCTTGCCAATAAGCAGTAGCATAGCTAGGGTGGAGCAAAGGGGGCAGTTACCTGAGGCTCAAAGTGTTAAGGGATATGATTGGTTTTCAGAGCAATGCCTTACCAACATTCAGAAATGAATGTCAGCATTGCATTTATGGTCAAAACTGGGGTACTCTGTGTGAGTTATAAAATTAATCACCTGCTTGCTACATTTGTAGAGAGCAGTTGCTACAGTTTAGAGTTGAGGACTTGTTTATTTATTTATTTGTTTGTTTATTTATTTATTTTCAAAACTGGCCTGGAAATGAAGTGCTTTAGTGCTTTGTGTATGGCATAAATTGTAGAGCTGCTTGCTACATTTGTAGTAAGCAGTTGCTATAGTTTAGGGCAGAGGACCTTTTTTTTTTTTTGCTCCTCAAGTCAGAGTCAGGAGGCTGTTGTGGGGGGGGGCATACCTCTAAACCTCTTAGTGCAAGAAATTTGGACAAAGTCTGACATAATGGATGGGCAAAGGCCCAAAAATACAGATTTTAAATATTGCTCTTATAAACTTAGAAAGGTGCTAGAATAACAGGGTTTGTGTTAACATGCATTTTCTGAAGGATATAAAATCTAAAATTCAAATATATGTCATTCTTTAGTTCCTTAAACCCTCAGATCATCAGAAAGATTTGCCACAGAGCCACACATTTTATTCAGAACAGACAAAAAATATGAGGCAAAAACCTGGACATTTTGTGAAAATCTGTACAGTTGAGAAGTACTGGGGGGGGGGGCAGGTGCCAGAATAGCTAACTACATCTCTAGCAATAAGCAGTGTTGCTGTTGTCTCATGGTGATTAATAGGGAGGGAATTCTCAGCATGTTCCAAGGTCATTAGTTACATTTTAATTTGGCAGCTGAGTATTGTCTATACTGTAGGCTGATGGGAGGGTTTGGTTACCAAAAGTAATGATATTACACTTTTTTGCATTTAATATGAGCCCATTTTCAGAACACCAGGTATTTATAAGTGCAAGTTCTTGATGAAGGGTTCTTCGTGTCAGAGGAGGAGTTGACAATTAGTCCCATTTTGCAGTCATTTGCAAAATTAGTTAGCCAGATGTCCTAGTTCCTATTTTTTAGATTGAAAAAGTATATAAAGGAGGGGTCCCAGTTCTGGGTCCTGGAGAACACCACTTCTGACCTTCATACTTTCTGATGAGGTGGATACCACTTGCACTACATGGGTTCTGACATTTAGCCAGTATGTTCTCCATCTTACCACATAAGGATATATTTTTAAAGCACTTGGCTTGCTTACAATATCTGTATGGAGTATAACACTGAATACCTTGGCCAGGTCAAGATACACCATGTGAACAGCATGACCACTGTCAACAGTCTGTGTGACCCTCTCAAAGAAGTTAACTAGCTTCATTAGGCAGGATTTTCCCTCAACAAAGACACTCTGCTGAGGGCCAAATCTAATATGATTTTTGGTATCATAGTTTATGACATTAGTTATGGGCGGCCATGGTGGTGCAGCGGTTAGCATTGCTGCCTCACAGCAAGAGGTTCTCCGGTTTGATCCTTGGCTGGGGTGCCTTCTGTGTGGAGTCTGCATGTCCTCCCTGTGGTCACATGAGTTTCCTCTGGGTGCTCCAGTTTCCTCCCACATCCCAAAGACATGCTGTAGGTGGATTGGACACTCTAAAACTGGCCCTAGGTTGAGTGCGTACATGTGTGTGCCTTCTGTGGAAGGTTGGGTGCCGGGCTGGCAACTTGACACCATAAAAACTCCACTGCCAATCATGAGTGGGCAGGTGATCTGATGTGGCGACCCCTAACCAGGAAAAGCTAGAAGAAGAAGTTTATGACATTAGTTATAATATATTTCAGGGCTTTATCGATGTGTCAAATAAATGGAAAAAGTGCCTCAATTCAAACCAATAACCATAAAATAGGCACTGGAAGGTTCACCAGATAAAACCACAAATGTTATTAGATACAAACTATGAGAGAGAACACAATAAATCGAACGCCTTAACTAAATCGTCGCATTTTCATCAGTACAACTTCATCAGATGAGCATACCAACTTCTACCACCATTTTTATATAGTCCTTGATTAATCAATTTACAAAGATTCCAAGTTTAAAGCCACAGTACAACATTGCTGAGTGCATGAGAATAAAATGCAGTAGATGAAAAAACCTTGTTTAAAAACATTTTAAAAAACTTAATAAGTGCATACTGAACTTTGAATGCAAATAAAACTGTAAGGTGCACATAATATATATATATATATATATATATATATATATATATATATATAAAATGCATAATGTTAAATGATACTTAGAAAACTGAATGTCTTAAAAGTAAACATACAGTTACATAAGATATTGTATAAAACAGCACCCTCTGCCGTATAAAACCATTAAAAGTATAAAAGTATGTTTGAATAAAACTACCCATCATTTTCAAAGTTTGGCTGCCCTAAACTTTAAAACAGGCTTTAATTAAACCATGTCATTCAAACCAGGGTGTTAGCTTCCAGTACCAACTGCCAGTATAACTCACTGTATCCTAGACATGTCTCCCAGGGCCACCTCTAGGGTCAACAGGCAGCGTCTCAATTACAAAAAAAAATAAAACTCTGCTCCATACAATTCAAGGTGTTTATATAAAACATTGTTTATAGTCATCTTTCTTATGTCATATCTGTGCTCATACATTCTCAATTTTAGTTTTCTTTCAGTTTTGCCTATATAAAATGCATCACATTTGCCACACAAAACTAAGTAAATGATACCCTGTGAGTTGCAGTTGGCAAAAACCTATGTTCTTAATAAACCTATTTCTAGCCTTCAGATAGTATGTGTCACCAGTTCTGACATAAGGACATTGAGCACAACTGCCACATTTAAATGTTCCCCTCACAGAATTGCAATTGTTGGCCTTAGATGCACCATTTTCCAAAATATTCTTGATGTTACAGCCCTTTCTGTAAATACATTTAAATGGTTTGTCAAAAATGTACTATAAATCAGAAGTACTAGCACATCTATACCATTCATCTTTTATGATGTTTCTGGCCAGCCCGGCTTCCCCATCATAAGTAACAACCAAAGCACCATTGTACATATTATCTGCCTTGACAGCAGGTGGTTCAGTACTACCAGGATCATGGGTATCACTGCCAAAATAGGGGCAAACCTAGTTTTTCTATCTTCAAGTAACTCACAATACACTTCTGTGAGAAGCTCTTCCGGGTATCCCCTAGCCTCTCTCTGTCTCGCACATACAGTAAAAGGGATGCCAAACATGACACTACCTGTGCTCAACCATGTATAAGGAGTGTATATGTGCATCCGACATAGGCATCTCTCCAACACCATCCACAATTCTGGCACATCCTCAAGGTAAGTCAATCAACCTACCAATTGCCAAATGGAGTAGAATGTGTCATTACCTGCATCTATGGTATGGATGTGAACACGCAACGGAATTGGGTGGCTGAATGTCATGGCAGCAGAAAGTAGACACCCATAGTGGCACCATAACATCTGTAACACATACTGGAGTCACCATAGTAGCCAGTACTACACAGGGTGACAAAACCCACTGCAGGAAATGTGCTGAGCGACATGTGTGTCCATATGACTCACACATGCCAGTCAGGCCGGTTCACATACCCAACAACAGTCTCAGCCAGCAGGACAGGTGTAGACAAACCCAAACAGAGCCTGTGCTATGGCCTCTGAATGATGGCTATGGTTAACCTCCTTCCCAGGTCTACACAGACAGGCTACAGCAGGTCAGTCAGTGGGATGTTAGTTCTGAAGGGTAGGAAGTCAGACACTAATATGTAGGGCAACCAAAGCATGATAGGTAAGAATGCAGAATGAAATGGAGTACCTGACATACCAGTACAATCATAGCAAATTTGTACAAGTGCCAGGTGTGCCCCCCATCCTACATAGTAATGTAATAACAGTCAGGTGTGCCCTCCCCCCAATCCTGTGCAGAAATGTAGAAATAGTCAGGTGAGCCCCCACCCTATGTAGGTGTGCCCCCCAATCCTGTGTAGGAATGTAGAAATAGTCAGGTGAGCCCCTCCATCCTATGCAGAAATGTAGTAACAGTCAATGCCAAATGCTTAATGGATACCCTGCAGAAACAGCATGCTACCTGTCAGTGCACAACACAAAGGTCAACACTGCAGTACAAACTACCTGGACTTTATCCACACATTAAATACAGATGGGCATATTGGGCATGCTCACACACTTAGAGAAATTAAGGCAATGTCAGTCAACAACATACTAAAAGGTCATACTGGGCATGCTCACACACTTACATGAAGGCCATGCCTGCAAACACTAGTGGACCAGACATATCTGGCAGTCACAGTTGTTAGTGCAGACACTCATCAGTATGCACCACTCATGTCTTGCACACACAGTGGATAGGAATACAGACATATATGTAAGGACAACACACTATAATAAGCCAAAGGTAGACGTACATAGATGTGTGGAAGAGGGTGACTGTGACAAGGAGCCATCCAGGCCTGTCCCACCCAGCACACAGCCAAAGGGCCCCAACCACATGAGGATCAGATGTCACTCACTGCAGATACTAGCCACCAGTAACTGTCAGCATTACAGACTATGTGGTGCACATGCTAGCTGTGCAACATGACTGTACAAGGAAGTAGTCATCTAGCAGCTGTATACATGCACTTGTGAAATATGACCCTGTGTGTACCCGCATGTGGTGTGTCAACTTCTAGATGAATGGGTTATGGCCCATGCACACACACTGCCCTCCCCATAGCCCTACTATGAAAAGCTTGCTGAGGTCATCCACTGTGAAATACACCTTTGGGAGAGTTGCAGCCCAGTAATTTCTGTGGCGCATCCCATAACTTCTTACTGCTGTAGTGTGATAAAATAGTTAGGCGTTCTAATCCCAGCCTTGGCAACTGTGTTTGTGTCTGTGTAGAGAGCAATGCTTTTTAGAGTATTCACACTGCCTACAATTGAAATGCTCTACTTTGGTAAGGCTGCTGATGTCATCCACCTAGAAATACATCTCTGGGAAGGTTGCATCCCAGTAATCTCTGTAGCACTTGCCATAACTGCGCATTGCTGTAGTGTGATAAAATAGCCTTAGCAACTCTGTGTGTGTGTGTGTGTGTGTGTGTGTGTGTGTGTGTGTGTGTGTGTGTGTGTGTGTGTGTGTGTGTGTGTGTGTATCTGTCTGTGTAGAGAGCAATGCTTTTTAGGGTAGTCACACTCCCTACAATTGAAATGCTCTACTTTGGTAAGGCTGCTGATGTCACCCACCTAGAAATACATCTCTGGGAAGGTTGCATCCTAGTAATCTCTGTAGCATGTGCCATTACTGTTTACTGCTGTAGTGTGATAAAATAGTTAGGGAGAAGTTCTAATCCTAGCCTTGGCAACTGTGTGTCTGTCTCTGTCTGTGTAGAGAGCAATGATTTTTAGGGTAGTCACACTCCCTACAATTGAAATGCTCTACTTTTGTAAGGCTGCTGATGTCATCCACCTAGAAATACATCTCTGGGAAGGATGTATCCCAGTGATCTCTGTAGCGTGTGCCATAATTGTGTACTGCTGTAGTGTGATAAAATAGTTAGGGAGGAGTTCTAATTCCAGCCTTGGCAACTGTGTGTCTGTCTGTCTGTCTTTGTCTGTGTAGAGAGCAATGCTTTTTAGGGTAGTCATACTCCCTACAATTGAAATGCTCTACTTTGGTAAGGCTGCTGATGTCATCCACCTAGAAATACATCTCTGGGAAGGTTGCATCCCAGTAATCTCAGTAGTGTGTGCCATAACTGTGTACTACTGTAGTGTGATATAGAACTCTGGTAGGGTTTAATTCCCACCCATGGCATTTCCAGATGTTATGTGTGTGTTTCAATGTCTGTGTAGGGAGCAATGCATTTTTGGCTAGTCACACTCAATATAATTCAAATGCCCTACTTTGGCAATCCTGCTGATGTCATTCACTGTGAAATACACCTTTGAGGAAAGAGCTCTCCAGTAATCCCCGTGGTGCATCCTATAACAGCTTCATGCTGTAGTGTGATATAGACCTCTGTTAGGGGTTCTATACCCACACATGTCGGTTGGGAATGTTTTGTGTGTGTGTTTCAATGTCTGTGTAGGGAGCAGTGCATTTTAGCCTAGCCACACTAACTACAATTCGAATGCCCTACTTTGGCAATCCTGCTGATGTCATCCAATGTGAAATACACCTTTGGGGGGAAGGAGTACTTCAGTAATCTCCATGGCGTGTACTATGACTGCGTACTGCTGTAGTGTAATAAAATAGTTAGGTAGGAGTTCTAATTTCAGACGTGTGTGTGTGTGTGTGTGTGTGTGTGTGTGTGTGTGTGTGTGTGTGTGTGTGTGTGTGTGTGTGTGTGTGTGTTTGTAACTCATATCCTGTGTATAGGTAGTTGTGAGTGTGTAACAACTGGGCCCAATGTAGAGTGGTTTTTGCAAATTTCTTATATGGTGGCCCTATATCACAATGTCCACTGTACAGGGATAACAGATGTGAAATAGCTGAGAGACTGCGGTGCAGATCCATACCCATACATGTGACATCAAGGTCAAGCAAACAAAGTTAGCAACCCTAGTATTAACCAGACAATGCTCTCAACCCATGCCCCATAAACACACACACTTGCCTAGGCAACAGCCGCTATGTTGGTAGTACACTGCATATTGCCCAGTAATAGTAACTATGGAGTGATTGCAGTGGCTTACAGAGGGCATGGCACCCTGTCCATCTGTCCAATAGGCACGTACATGCAGACAGTGCACATTCCCCATGTTACCCACTGGACACCTGCAACACCTGTGGTGCCATCAAATATGACCCACAAAAGACATACCATGCCTGAAAACATGCCCTGTATGGACAGATGCCACTGACACCAGGGAATGACGTTAGCATGTTATCAATGTAGCTGCAGGGTAAACCTGCTGTCCATTACCAGTTCCGGCCACATGAGGCCAGGACTGGCACATCTGATGATAATCTGTGTACACAACAAGGGCCAGACACCCCAGGTACAGTTCCACATGTCACTGTACTTGCATGTGGGAGGTGTGCACATCACAGACAAAGTCCATGTCATGGACTAAGGAACACATACATGGCAAGCAATGCACAGCATTGCCCACATGCATTAATCACCCAGGTGACTGGATGGTGAATACAATACACACCTGTGTGGGCAATTCCAGAATCTACACCCCTGAGTCACAATGCAAACCATTGTCATGTGGCCTGACGCCAAGGTGTACCCATCACTTAGCCTTGTATAGCCGTCTGGCACAGTTCACCACTACACACCTGTAAATTAATGCACCCATGCATGTCAGCACTGGCACCCTGTGTGTGTGTTGTATGATGCATATGTTCACATTCACACTCATTACAACCCCCATTGGCATACTGCAGCATGATATCTGATGTCAGACACCTCCCAATACCATTTGCCCATATGACCTCTGTATGACCCCTGTGGTGCTTGTGATACCTGCACAATAATGTGTTGTGGCAATCTCATTAGTGATGGGTTGTATTCCTGGCCCTGCCAAGTGTGTCAATGTGTGTGCGTCCCTGTGAGAATGTGGCTGTGTTGACACTGGCACCTGTTCATGGCCAGGCACGTGTAGTACAACTACCGTATAGCTACTATATCCCTGTTGCAGATGTCAGTCACCATCACATATACGTTCTGAGGGCTCCACAACATGTAACCTATGTGGCGCATCCAATAACTGCATAGAAATGTCATAGCACTACATAGTCGCTAGGGGGGTTGATACACTGTGCTGATAGGTGTGTGACACAAACATGTGTAAGCTTTACTCTCCCACCCCTCCCTGACTTGTCTTTGCCTCTGTCTGCCTTTCTCACTCCCTCTCTGGTGGATGTGGAGACCTACATCTGCTTTGCTTAGGCAGCAGCATGTGCTTTTTAAGTGATGTTCATAATCAGCTGATGGCCTCTGCATGAATTGCAGTCCTACCCTAGCTGATTGCATGTGGAACAGCTGGGTTAACATTCCCATAGCCAATTGCATGGAAACACACTCCAGTATCTAGGAACATCATGTTGGTGTTGGCCCTTTTCATTCACTGTGAGCAGGAACTAGATCTGTTGTTTGGCAAACAGCATCTCAGATGGACTGGGGATTTACCTCTAACAACATACACTGTGGAAACAGGGCAACACACAGGAGGAGGATGTGCCTGACCTGACTACAGACTGTTAGTGCTGTTATACTGCATTTGGAGTAATGTTGGTTTAACAGTGTGTGTAGATATGGCTGTCCTACATGTTTTAATACCTGCCATGTCAGTTCTATGTTTATGAGGAATCCCCATCTGTAGGGCCATCTGCAGACTGGGCAGTGTGTTGTGCCTTTGGTTTCATGTGTTACCCACAGAGCATCTATCTGTGAACTGCAGAAGGTAGTGTGAGGATTGCAGTCTGTAGATGGGGAAAGCCATGACAGTTACTGACTTCATATCCCTCACAGGACATATGTTGCAACAAACCCTGTTACAACAGTAAATGTATGAGGTTATCACAGCAACATGTAAATATTGGCCCTATGTATGTGCTTCCAGCCACAACCCTATCAACCTTTGTACATATGTCATGCATTAAGAGGTGCATATGTGCTGTACACCATGATTAGTGTCATCATATCTGATAACAAGCCAGTGAAATATCAGACTGCTACACATGTTATGTACAGTAGGGATTATATTTGATGACATAACCTGGACATTCTGTGGTTGTTTGTACAGTACTGAGATCTGTGTACTTATGGTAAATGTCGACAGTGTGTGTATTGTTAATATGTACTTTGGCCTGTGTACAGACTGTGGTAGATGTCATTGTTCTAGGTCTCATCCTATCTGATGTTACATGCTGCTCCACTGTATGTTACTGTATTGGTTTACATGTTTGTAGGGCATACACACACATGTCACATACCACAGGCAGGCATCAGACCAAACTGTGTAGCAGCTCAGTATATGTAGGGTTAGTCTGTGAGTGGCACATATGAGGATGGTGTTGAACAGATAGTCCATATACTGTAATATTAGGCTAGCGTACCATATGTGGCTGTGGCTGTGTTCACATTGGTTGTGGTTATGCACTTTCATACAGGTGTATCTTACCCTGTGCTGTGACATGCCAGTAGAGCCTGCTATATATGCAGGTACATGTGCATTCCCCCATAGGAGATGTAGGCCAGTGTTGAGCCAGTCCGTCTGTAGCCTGCACAGTGCATTGTTACATGCCTAGCAGCTTAGTGTACTTACCCAGTGAGGTGTTATGTCCAGATACTTGCCAGATGTACTGCTGCTGGGCCTCCCTTAACAGTCATGTATGTCAGACAAAGCAGTGGAATGCTGTACAGATGTATGTCAATATCTAGTGGGTAGTATGTGGCCATGGCACCCCTGTACCAGCGGTTATTATGTGTCAGGACAGACGGGGGTGAGGGAATGCATAACCTATGGTGGCAAATGTATACCAGTTGTTATGTGTTATACCCATCTACATGGCTGTTAACATCCATATCGTCAAGCATGGTCCACATGTTTTGCACTAGGAGTTCTGTGTATACCTCTGGACTGTACAGAGTGTGTCAGAATGTCCACATATAATGGCCAATATCTCTGCTGCTGTTCACAGGGGCATTATGTGCTAGCAGCGGTACTGTACTGTGATGTCCTGTCAGCAGCCAATGGCACACATGTGAAAAGCAGATGTGACCTCTCACACACACCATGTCTGTGAGGGCAATCCCAATTACAGTAGCAATAGTCCACTAATATACCTGCTATACATACCTGACATCGGGTCTATACTGAAAGCTCGAAAGCATTAGTAACCGAATACATAAACACCGACACATATTCCGTGAACAGCGAATACATCAAACACCCTAAACCATGAAATTCAAAAGTTCTAACTGTCATAGTTGTTCCACTCCACTGCCCGCTACATACTACCTAGCCAAACAAACTAAATAAACACATACATACACACACTTACCAAAACCCTCCGTCTAACCCTAAACTAAACCCTACTTCTAGCCCTACACTAAATCTTGCATATACCACCATTTATGCACTTACCCTAACCCGCACCCTAACCCTAAGGTCTGTAACTATCGCACACTTACCTTAACAAGCTATACCCAAACAAAATAAATAATTCACACACATACCTTAACAAAACCCTACATCTAACCCTACACTAAATCTCACATACATTACCATCTATGCACTTACCTTAACCCACACCCTAACCCTAAGGTTCGTAACTATCGCCCACTTACCTTATGGAGCTATACCACAGAAGGCCAACCATGACGATTCAATGTTTCAGATTTAGCGCTTCAGGACGATCGATGTTTACCCGGTTTGATGAAGACGTGTCGGTATTTACGTATTCGGGTAAGTGCATCTTCGAGGATGTAATAAGGAACCCCTGACATCCCCTTGCACTATGAAGTTGGGACTATAGGGGGTGGGGTAGGGCTACACTCCATGTTCAGGACATATGGTGAAAATATATGTACATATAATTATCCAGATATGTATATATATAATTACACATATACATATTGACATATATAGATGGGTATGTATATGTACATAGATATACATATACACACCCAGATATATACATATACAGAGCAATATATGTCTACAGATATACAGATAGTGATACATATGCACATATACATATGCATATCTACAGATATAGTGACAGTAGTTGGTATATCAGAATAGATATGTATGTACATATAGTCATATATATCTATATATACCAACATAACTAGGCATATCTGTACACATAGGATGTGCATACATGTATAGCTATATACACATATATCTATATATACATATACATATACCTATATATATATATATACACATATGTATATATACGGGTGTACTGTATATAATCGAAAACTCACTTTTTTGAAAATAAACAGTAGACCCACAGTTACACGAAAGTGCACTTAAGTGAAAGTGCACTTCCGCAAACATCAGTTCAACGAACCGATAAAGAACAGAGAAACATTGTTTTTGCATGGGGCAAGCCCCCCCTGCACCCCCCATGTGAGGGGCTGTGCCCCCCACATCCCCCCTACTTAAATATACCAATTCCGAGATCGCACTACAGTGGGCAAACACATAAATTTCCTTTCCCCACTGTTGTGTGCTTCAGCACCTGTGTTCCTTAATGGTTCGTTGAACCATACTTCGTGGAAGTGCACGTTCGCTTAAGTGCACTTTCACGTAACAGAGGATCCACTGTTTGTTTTTGAACAAGTGAATTTTCGGTCTTTTACAGTACACCCATATATACATGTATGTATATATATATATGTATACATATGTACATATGAAGAAATGTACACATGGCCATATATATGTAGCACTATACAGATGTGTATACGGACATATGTATGAGTATACATGTGTATGTACATGTAGACATATATACACATATGATATGTATACAACCATATTCCTGTCATAAATAAATATCACGGTTGTGTATACCCTCCCACATGCATCTCACCGTATGTATCTGCTATGTGCACATAATGATAAAACAACATATGTGATGCAACAGTCATATTAATAACAAGGACTACACAAATTAGGAACTAAAGGCAATTGTACAATACTACTCAATATGTGTATTGACAGCTATATTGTTAAAACAACAGCTGTCTCGACAGTGGTCATGGCATAGTGGTTAAGTGTTGTGACTTGGTTGTAAAGAGTCCTGGGTTGAAGACCTACAAGGGCTGTTCATTTTGTTGCTGGGCAGAACAAGGACTGTCAGATACAGAGTGGTGAAGGCAGTTTTGAGCAGCTTTAAGGGGGTTTGCACGGGTTTGCACGAAGCTAAGTGGTGCTAAGCTATGGGTAAATGTACGGGCACTTACACAGTGTAGGCAGCACTTACCAGTACGCAAATCAGCTTAGTTGTTATATTGCAGCAATGTTGATACTTGCTAAGCATAGCTTAGCCCTGGTAACCAGGACACACAACCCAGTCTGATAACCTGTAATAAGTGTATGTAATGCCATGTACAATACATGCACCTATGTGCTGTCATTACAGTAGCAAGGGGTGTGAGTGTCATGTGTAGGATACAGACATATATGAGGCCTGTACAGCACAGTTATCCATGTGAATGTGTGACATACAGGTGTAGTAGCCCAGGGTACGTGCTGTCACACAGGCATGTAGTGTATCATGGCAGTACTATTGTTGACAGTGCTAACCCAGGCAAGAGCAGAGTGCTTAATGTAGTACTGACAAAAGGCACACCTGCAAGCATGGCTGGACACCGACGCCTCCCTGTTGTATCCCTGCTGTGTGAGCTGTGTCACAGTATATACCCCTTACTGGTCTGTCAATGCACTGATGCTACTGCATAGCTACCTGCCAAACTGATGACTGTCAGTCCCTGTACAGATGTGCAGATGGCACGTATCCAGCTGGGATATGTACAGACAACCTACACTTGATTGACGCCCTACTACACATGTGGCATGTGCATGAAATGCATATCCCTGTAGTACCAATGTTGGGGTATACTATGGGTTGTATCGCAGTTGTGGCCAATGTCTGATGGTGGGTATGGCAGAGTGTCATCATGAGTTTCAGGGAGTACAATATCCAGTGGGGGATGTGGGTGCTGTGTACACTGTTATTACACCAAGGTACACCAGGTATATGTCTCATGTACCACGTTATGGTTACCACTGTCACCATCAATCATACAGCAATCCAAGCCAGTTATGCATGTGATGTGTGCAGCCTACCTGTAACACATTGGAGACACGGTCAAGGTATTTAGCAGTGATATGCCCTGGTATCTCAGATGCGTGTCTGGCTGTTATGTGTCTGTAAATGTGTATATGACAGTATGTCACACTACGTATCATCCAAATACACCCATTACATCCCCCATTAGCATACTGTACATGCCAGGGGATGTTCTGCATGTACCGTGTAACCTGGGACACACCTCACTCTAAACGCTGTGCAGTGTGTGCAATGTAAGCCACACATGTCAGTATCACGACATAGCTAGGTAGAGGTCTAGTCCCAGTGTTGGCAAGTAACAGTGTGCATGTATGTGGATGAGTCTACATCAGGTTGCAGGGTATACACGCTTCAGTGGGCCACCTGTCCATGTGGCACAGGTGATAACCAGTATAGTAACCTGTGAAATGTGTTTGACTGTACCCCAGATATGTCACAGCCATGGTGTCAGCACAGTGACATACCCCGTTGTGCACTATGACTGCAAACCATCCTCGTGCTGACACATGTACACCTACAACACACATGGATAACATATAGAGACTGCAATCAACCAGTGTTACTAACAGCTATAATGCATCATTGCTGAATGGCTATACTACCTGCCACATATGCCTCACACTCTACTCCCTACAACATGTTACACTGCAGGACTGTGGTACATGGTTGTACAGTCACCCTGTGCATCAGAACCATATCAGCCCATTCCTGCATCGATGGTATGGATGATAGGGATGGGGCACGGGTATCATCATATGCACAGGGTGTGGTGTTCGTTTGCCAGAGGCCAAGGGTGGGCCATACATTTAACACCATGTGTGTGGGTGAGGGGTGTACTCTAGGGAGCTGGCTGAGGTGATGTGGTGTGTGTAGGTATGGGGTTGCCTGAGGTGTGTTTGCATAGTGTGTGTGTATGCATGCACACAGTTTTTCCATGTTGCTGCCCTACACAGGTGTTTATAGACAGCTGCAGACCATACCTGGCAGGATGTGCAGTTCACTGCCTCTGGCCATGGACACGTGGACTGTGCCTGCCAGGGGTTCCGTGGGCATGTCCAGGTACAGGCCACGATGTGCTACTCTCACCTGCTGATGACATTTGTCTGCTGGTACCACATCCCTCCTGGGACTGGCCAGGACCAAGTGCACGTGGCCTGCTGTGGTGTGGTGTGGACAGCATACCCCCTGCACTGCCAGGGCTGCTACTGCCACTAAAGGAGCTCATTGGTGTCCTAGCATGTTCACGTAGACTGCCAGCTGTTGGTGTTGCTGGCCCACATCCACGCGGGCGTCGCCGCATCCCCGCCACATGTTGAAACATGGACACACCATAGCCGATGAGGGCCATCATCTCATCATGCCATCTATCCGTGTGCTCAGTATAAGCACGGATGGCACCCGACAGTTCACAGAGGTTATCACTTACAGATGCGAGAGCAGCCCAAGGCCCTGTCTGGTGTAATGCTCAATACATGCCTGTGCCACCATTACAGCCTGAAACATGCTTTTGCTGGTAGCAGCTGTGTTGCCTCTGCCAGGGGCATGATGTTCAGTGGCCCTACCATGAGCACCCTTGGACATCTGCCTATGTGGCAGCCTGACGGACATCTGGCTATGCCTGCTGTGACCAGACACAGTAGGCATGGTTGCCACACTTTCCTGTGCACTGCTACTGAATGCTAGCTGTCCCTCTGCTATGGCCACTGGTGATGGGGTACATATAGGCACTGAAACTGTGTGCGGGGGTGGGGTGGCTAAAAGGGGGATGTCAAATGTTGTTGCAGTGTCGGCCCCTGATAACCCCACCTGTGCCTCAACATTATTATCATCATCATCATCATCGGTGTCTGTATGGACACCTACATCAGATTGCATGCAGGAAGGACCCTGACCCACCTCTCCACCTGTGGGGAAAAACAATAAATGCACTTTAAAACCTGTACAGCATTGCCTAACAGTACACACACACACACACACACACACACACACACACACACACACACACACACACACACACACACACACACACACACACACACACACACACACACACACCTCTGTAATACCTACCTGTCCATGGCTTTACAAACAGTCCCACATATATGTCCATGTGTTACCCCATCCTGCATCACACTTGGTAACATGCACACATTTATACCACTCATTAACATCACAGTCCTCTAAATGCCCACACAAGCTGCCACAACACAAGGCCTGTTGCTACTTTACCTGCCTGACCTGTGTGTAGTGGATTTACATGGCCTCACTGCTGTCATTCGATATGCACCCTCTGTATGGCCAGAAATGATTTGCATACCCCCTATATGTGTGAGCTACAATGCTGTATCCATAATACCTCCCACTGGTGTGTCATGTGTATGTAATGCTCAGTACATGCCAGATATGCTGCTCCATCAGCCCATCATGTGACATCTGTAATATTTGAATACACTCCCTGGTGTTGACTATTACTTCCCCAATGCATCTGTAGAGTTGTATACGTGGGTTGTAGGTGACCTCTCTGCTGACTGTGATATGAAGTGTGTACCTGGAGTCTGCCTTCCCTCTGGATGCCTGTTCCATGCTACAGACCATATTATACTATTTGTTGTCCTGTGATTATACAAAATACAGGTATTGCTGGTGTGTAATGTGGCAGTCCATGTCCATATACTGCACGGTCCCAAAGGGGGGTACAGCCATATTAACACCCCACAATCACATATGTGCATACACGGCCACACACACAAACACACACATGCACACACGCATCATACATGCATCTACCTCCTCCCACTTCACCAGAGTGACCCTGCAAGCAAACTAACTAACCACCAGGATGCACACACACACACACACACACACACACACACACACACACACACACACAAATATACAGGTGAGGTTGAACAATGATAGTACACAAAGTCCTCCTGTTACCCATCTGCCAACATGCAGAACATATGGTACAGAACAGCATGCAGTTCAGCTATAGTCAATCCATGCTAGCAACAGTATACATGTGTGTGATGCATGTGCTGTGTCACTAGGTGATGCCCCTTCCCCTGGATACCACTGCACCCATGTACACAGTATTGCTGTGCACCTGTTCTGCACCCTACCATGTACTTTGCACCACAACACACAGGTGTACAATCCATTGCAGCATGTGTAGCACTGCGTCAGTTATGCCAGCTTTACTTCTCACAGCCCCTATGTTTTTCAGCAACACATACCTGGGATGATATGTGGACTGTTGTCATTGGTGAATGCCTAATGCCTGATTTACAGCTGTCAACATCAACAGACCATGTATGACCACTGCAATACTCTTACACTAACAACCATCAGAGCATACCATGGCTATGGGGGGTGTACACACCTTTATTGATTTGACACACACATCCTTGATCTGCCATGGGACCACATCACTGCATATCTTAGCAGTACATGAGCCTGATATATGACATATGCCCTGTACTTTCACATGCAGTGTCTACAGATTGTGTTAGGTGTGTGGCTGCTGACCGCAATGCATACACACCGTGTGCGCATATGTGCACACACCCTTATCAGGACAGTTTATCACACCTCTTGTTGTGTGTACTACAGCAGTCACTGCTCCTGGCAGATGTGTACCAGCATGGGCCATCTGCAATTGCCAGTGTATGTTCAGTCTGCCCTGCATATGTCCCCCTATTCTGCATGATTGCAAGGTCTACTCATGTGCACATCCCATGGTGTTCACACAATGCTGTCACTATTGCTGTGTAGGTAGGGTTACAGGTGCCACAGGTCCTGAACCTGACTATATGCAGATAGAGCCATTCCTACCATCCTTAGGATCCCTGCTGCAGTGCACTGGTGTGTCATGCTGAGACCCCCCTCCCTCAGCTTTTATGCAGATGCATGACAGGTAAGCCCTGCATGATCTACCTGTACCAATGCAGACGTTTACACAACAGTGGTCTACTGATGTGCCCTGTGACCTTACCTGCACGCTCCTTGGCTGATGTGTGGGTGATACCCACCTCCACGAAGGGGTCCAGTGGTTGTAGGTGGTCCAGACGAGCAGGTGCCACAAGGCTGGCCAGGAGCTCCTTCACACATGTCAGGGGGGGTGGATGGCATGGCCCCCCTGTGGCGAGGTGATCCCCCTGGACTGCAGCAGCACACTGACGGGCATTGCAAAGCAGGTCAGTACAATTATGCCGGACCTGCTCATAACTGCGGTTGTGCAGTCCGACATCATTGACCCTGTGGACTAGGTCGTTCCACAGGGCGGTCCACTCCTGCTGCACCTGTGCATGCCTGTCAAACAGCAGTGGATAGCACTGAATTATGTGTGCTATCAACACGTCATTCTCAGCATTGGAAAAGGTGGGCAACCGTGCATGTGCCATCTTGCCTGAAAAACATAAAGATGGAAGCAGGTCTGAGCAACTCATACGACAAGGTTACCACAGTTTGTAATACATATCTCTGTCACCCCCACCACCATATCAGCTTCGACAGACTGTACACACAACTCATTAGGTATGGCTACAGCTTAACTACCGTTTGGACAGATTTTGTATTATACCACACCTTCTGCTATGTGATTGTAGTCATGACCCCTGTGTGGAGACTATCATTGCTGGACTGTTATAGACTATTCACCTGCATGCCATTGTCAGGGCCACTATGGTTACATATATGCCAGTGGTATGGCTGCTCTGAGATTGCTGCACATCTGACAGTCTGTGTTATTGGAGATATCTATGTATGCTGTTGGACATGTACCGGGATTGTGCAGACTATTACTACCAACAAATGTTCTATAACAGTGACACAATAACAAGTATATGTTTTATTGGCCAGCTGATCCACATCTCCATACCCATCTGCCCATGATACCTGGCCACATCACATGTGTGTCCCAACCTGGGGCCTCCTCGTGTACTGTTACAGCAATACCATCAGGTGGAACCACCCAGGGGATGTTGCTCCCCCCTCAGGGCACACACAGACATGTTTCTGTCCCCTGAGCTCAGGTCTAGGGTCTGTTCCATACCGGGCTCCACAGACACATGAGGGATGTGCTACATCAGTCTGAGGCACCCAGTACACATTCACACGACCAACATGCTCCTCCTGCTCAGCCGCCAGACCAGGCACCTTCAGAACATGGACTGCTGTTGTGAGTGGCAGTTGGTGGGAGGGTTGTTCCCATTGCGCACATATTGGAGACCATGGGGCGTCCACATCACAGACCACACACACCATCCACGGTGTTTACCCACCACATGTGTCACATACCACCCCTGTAGACTGTCCTCTCTCTCTCTCTCTCTCTCTCTCTCTCTCTCTCTCTCTCACCTTCTCTCTCCAGTGAATGGATTCAGCTGCTTTGAATAGATTGCAGCCTGGCTTTAGTAAGTGATGCACTTGATCAGGTGATGGCCTCTGCACCAGTCAATGTTCTACACTTGCTAAATGCATGCAGCTTGCTGTGTAATGCTTCCAATTACCATTGTCATGGCAACCATCTACTATAAATCCCTACATCATATGGGCATGGTCCCTTTACCTTTCCTGTGTGATGGACATCCTTGCTGTGTGTGGGCATCAATGTTACAGACAGCAGGTAGCAATACCTCTTACAGGAGAACCGGCACACTCAGGCAAGCTACATATTTGTAGGAAGTTCCAGAACTACAGACAAAGTGTGAGTAGAGTTGTGTTATGCTTTGTATAGTACTGGTGTTACAGGGTGTCAGATACAGGTCCTGTGTCAGATATTTCACTGGCAGTGTGTGTGTTGAGTGCTATCAGTACATGGCTATATCCATTTATGTTTCTAATCTCAATTCACTAACTAAGGGTATGTTGCAGACTATTCTGTAACACCAGAGACTTGCTTAGTGTATGGCAACAGTTTTCCACATATGGGCCTGTGTTCCAGCCTCTGTCCTCCACCTAAATACCAAGCTTTGCACATATGACATGCTGTCAGGGGTTGTTCTGTAGTGGTCTGTGAGTATAACACACTGCCATTGCTGCCATCAGTCCACTGCTGTTGTATCCCCCACACATAAGGAGGGGCTGGGCCATATATGTGTGGGCTTCACCTACACAATACATGTGTGCCCTTATGCACTCCAGAGGCCAGTGTATGTAACAGTGGTATATGGCCCTGCATTATTGAGTCAGGGGGGGATGCACCATAAATGACCGAGGCTTTTACAAAATGTGGGGGTATTAGGGGTGAGCTGCCTTAAGGTATCTGGATGTATAGTACCGTATACTTCACCTATATTTATATTACTTACATAAATTGGGTTAATGCAGGCATACTGCCTCCTGCCATACAGACTGTTCTGTTTGTCAGTGTGCTTGTGATGGCATCAGTTATGCCTTGTTATATAACAGTTACATCCCATTTGGTCAACTGAAGTCTTTATCAGCTAGTGATTGTGTACAGAGTGTAGCTAGAGGAGGCTGAACTATACACCTGAATTACTTACTATTGATTGTTTGGTATCCTGTGGTCCAGTCTGTCTTTACTATTGTACAATTTAAAGGGCTTGGCCTGGACAGCAACAGTTGTGAACCTTTCCAGACTACTGTATTAGTATAACTGTTTCACAGTTGCATTACTCTGTTTATATGGATGTCAGTGTCTGAACAACTATATGACATGGCATATAGAACTGTAATAGTACACAAATAAAGGTTTTCCATTTCTGCAAACCTGTGTGTGGTGTTTTTTCCTATGACCTCTCTGTGGGTATATGTTGCAGGCAACAATTGTCATTCATATGGGTGGCCCATGCAGTGTCCAGTTGTTAAGGTGTTAACTGTAGGCATAGTGGCTGTTGCATATTGTGTGCACCTTCTACATATGTATCTTACTGTACATATCTCTGCATGTGTATGTATAGTCACATGTATATCTATATCTATATATATATATATATATATATATATGTGTGTGTGTGTGTGTGTGTGTGTGTGTGTATGTACCTGTATCTGCATATATGTGTCTGTGTATATGTATCCTGGGGATGTTGATAGCTTCTACATTTTACATTTCCTATGGGAGCCAGACTGTAGTGCATGATATGTTACCAATACCAGCCTGACATCATACAGGTGGGATGTAGTACTGTTAACATCTTGTGCCCATGTGTCAGGTCCTGGTTATGGGATCTGCAACACTTGGTAGTGTATTGCAGGGCGGACGTATTTGTCTGTGGGGAGGTATGCCTATTCGTATAAGACGTATATTGTTTGGGGCCTCTCAACCCCATTAACGGTGTATGCGGACATATATGTTTTTGTTAATCTACCATTGCTATCTACAGATGTATGGCCACATATACCTATATATATATATATATATATATATATATATATATATATATATATATATATATATATATGGTTCTACCTGACTTAGTCGACAGCGTAGAACACAGACAAGAGAATCCCGAACCCATAAGATCGACAATGAAGAAGACCGACGCGAATCGCGAGTGCCAGAACATCGACAATGCAGAAGACCGACACGACGGATGACAACACCGACGCCGAGGATGCCGACATGGGAAAAGGCTGTGTGAGTATGCGGTAGTGACGGACATTAGGGTGCGAGTCAGGTAAGTGTGGATATTGACGGTCTGTGGGTATAGGGGTGGGTTAAGTGAGTTAGGGTTAGGGAGCGGGTTAGGTAAGTGTGCGGTAGGGATAGACTTTGGGATAGGGCGGGTTAAGTGAGTTAGGGTTAGGAGCGGGTTAGGTAAGTGTCTGGTAGGGATAGACTTTGGGTTAGGGGCGGGTTAAGTGAGTTAGGGTTAGCGGGAGGTTAGGTGCGTGTGTGCGATAGTGGACGGACCTTAGGGTTAGGGTTGTCGATAGTTGTGTATGTAAAGTTTAGTGTGGGTTTGTAAGGATTTTGGTGTGCTTGTGTTGTGTGTGTGGTTTGTGGAATGGGGATGTGTTTTGTTTTTTATTGTTGTTATTGTGGTGTGTGCAGTGTATGGGGTTTCGTGTTTGTGTACCGTCGGTTATTTCGTTGTCGGGTATGTGAGGTTTCGTGTTAATGCACTGTCGATTATGTGGTGTCGGTGATGTCGTTGTCGGTGTTGTGTGGTTTCGACTATGTCAGGTAGAACCATATATATATATATATATATATATCTGCTTACATATATATATATAACTATGTCCGTATATACCTACATAGCTATATATCTGCGTACATATATGTAACTTGCTGTGTATATGTAGACATATAGGTGTAGACATATATATGTGTCGATGTAGGCATTTGCATGTATATATGTTCATATATATTTATATATATGTATATATTTCTAAATATATATATATACATATATAGATATGTTGTATCTGTTTAGATATTAGTATATTTACACACACACATACATCTAAATGTTGGAATACATTCTCTGTACTGTTGACTGACTGGGCTGGATGATATGTTTGTGAATACATCAGGGTTATGTATATCTGACATGGCTTAGTGGTGAATCACTTTGGTTATGGTGTGCAGGATCCTGGGTTTGAGCCTTGCAAAGGCTGTTTATTTTGTTGCTGGGCAGAACAAGGGCCACTGGATACAGAGTGATTAAGGCACTTTTGAGCAGTTGTAAGTGTGTTTGCGCATGTTTGTGCAGAGGTAAGCACTGCTAACTTCCAGTTACAGTTTCTTATACTCAGTTAGGTTCTAAATTGCTTAACATGTGTAAGCATTGCTTACCCCTGTGTAAACAGGCTTAAACCTGCTTACTGCTGCTTAAAAGTTTTTACTCCCACTTACCCCTGCGCTAATTTCTTTAAAAGAAAAGAAAAAAGGGTTGATAGGACAGTGGTGAAAAAGAGGCACAAAGAGGGAAAGACAGTAGGTAAAATAGCTAGGGATGTGCAGAAAGGTTGTAGGGAAGGTCCATAGCTGCCCATTTCTTCTACAGCAACAGCTGTGCATATACATTGAATTTGGAGGTAGATTTGGACACTCAAACCCCTGGGAGAGGTGTGAGGACAACAATAATAAGTTGTGATGCCAGTTAGACCAGATTATATGTGTCCAGTGGATACGTGTGCGAAATGGACAGCTATGTATGGGGCGAGATTGTTTTGTGGAAACAGATTTCCCCTTTTTTTTTCTTTCAGGTAAGAGTGGGATGTTAGGGAGGGGTAGTAGGTATATTTGGGGAGGTAGGTTGGGTAGGTTAACAGATAAGACAAACAAGACACATACCGGGGCAGTATATGACACATGTGGGGGGTAAACACCTTGATACAGATGGGTGTTGGGATATCGGAAGCCCACAGGCCCCAGTGGTAACAGTGGGACTGAGGTCCCCACCCATGGGCAATCACCACTGCACCTTCACAGCCTCGCAGGTGGCTGGGCTGGGAGCTGAGCCACAGAGCCTGTCTGACTCTCTAATCATGACACGTGGCCCTCAAGCTGGCATAGGAGATCAACAACCTGCTGGTCGATCTCTCTACACACCACAACCTCAACCTGGCGATAGGTGACAGGTGCCTGTCCACGCCCACTCCCAGGTGGGGCATGCCCCATCCCCTGAGGTGGTTCCACCCAAAGGTGGTGCAGGACCAATGGACACGGAGCCCTGGGGTTGGGTCCCAGATATGCTGGTGCCCGGTGCCATGGCCAGCTGAGGTGGGACAGATGGGTCCGCTGGGATTGGCCTTCCCAAGTGTGCTATAGTGTTTAGATTTCATCATCATATATGGGTTAGTAATAGTCAACACATTCCAGGGTTAGGTATAACAGCATGCATAGATATTCCCATTAACCCAGACACCAGATACGGAACAGTTGCATAGCAAACAAAACACATGCATATATGAGACCACAGTGGTAATACATACAGTATGCAGGTACGTTGATGGCACCATGCCAACAATGTTGGAATAATTCAATATGGCACATGCATGGGAACCATTAAAATATTTATCAAACAATTTGACATTATCAGAGTCATTACATACCAGTTGGGGTGGGTATGTTGATTATTGCTGGAGATAAGGTGGGGGGAGAGAAAGATGTCAATTAACAAGTAGTATATTCCTGTAGTCCACATTACTTTCCTAGTCAATGCTGTTATCTGTGCCTTACAAGTCTTACTACACTACCCTATAGCCTTATTTTGGACAGTGATATGGCTGTCATCATCACTGCACATGAACTGGTTTTACCTGCAGTATACACCTCTTACCTTGTATACCTGTGGAGGAAATGTTTGTTAACACTGACTAACTGTACACATACGCCTGGATTTCAGGTTGATGTTTTGCACTATGCTATCCAACTCTATCTCCACAGACTCTGGCCATGTGTTGATCACATGCTGGTGTGCCTGGACATACCTAGAATATTTCCCTCTTCAACCCTTAGTGACCTGATACAAACACACACACACACACACACACACACACACACACACACACACACACACACACACATATATACATGCTTTCCTACACAGTTATATTATGTAGCACAATGTGGGTTACAGTGACCAGTGATACTTTATTATTCAGAGAAACTGCAACACTCACAATTCCCTACAATACCAGGGTGGACAGTACCAGTACAGGTTACATTGGTCTGTATTTCTCTGCACAGTGTTCATATCCAACGTACCTGTGGGAGCAATGTTTGTTAGCACTACCTGACTGTTGCCACACAAAGTTCCAGATTACACATTAGTATTATGCACATACATCTCACTCTGTTACTGTAGACATTCTGGTCACAGCTTGACAACATGGGAGTGTAGATAGGACATACTTGAAATATTACTCTCCTAACAGTTTTGGGGATTGCTACAGTGACAGGTGTGTTCTCATGATGGTTGACAATCACTTGTATTCCCTGTTTGCTGGCTACACATCTGGGATCATCCCACAGACTTACCAGGGGAACAGAGGGACAGGCAGCAGATATGGGCACATATACTGGACATTCTGGCCTCATGTGTACAGTTGTGGGGTATGAATCTGTATGCAGTCTAATTCCACTCCTAGGATTCAGATCATAGCTGTGTCTGCTACAATTTAAACACTGTCCATCACAGTTGTGTCTGCTATATTGATATTGCTGTATATCACCAATCTGGTTTCTGTCTTATTAATCCCATGTGCTTATGCATTCTGACCTTGTATAACAACACTCTTATACAGATTTCCTAGACAGTTATATATTGTAGGACAGTGTGGGTGACAGTGATGTGTAATACCTCATTATTCAGCGCAACTGCATATCATTCTTGTATTTCTGGGCACAGTGTTGGTATCTGACAGACCTGTGGGGGGAATGTTTATTAGCACTACCTGAATGTTCCCACACAGTACCAGGTTCCACAATACTATTATCCGCATGCATCTCACTTTGTTACTGTACACACTCTGACCACAGCTTAACAAGTTGGGGTATAAATGGGACATACATGGCTTCTTAGTCACATAAGGTATTGGGGAGTTGCTAGTGTGCCAGGTTTGTTGTCATAGATGTGTGTCAATCAGTTGTATTTCCTGTTTGCTGCCTATACATCTGGGATCATCCCACTGATTTCCCAGGGGGACAGGTTGATAGGCAATAGATATGGGCCACTTTAATAGACATTCTGGACATATCTGTACAGTTGTGGAGTATGATTCTGTACGCAGACTACTACCACTGGCAGGATTCGAACCGTGGCTGTGTGTGTTAAAAAACAACAGTTCACATCTCAGTTGCATGTGCTATTCAGCTTTTGTTGTCGGCATTTTCCCTGTTTATTGTCTGTGCGTCGCTCAATTGTACTAAATGGCCTCTGGGGATTACACCTGTCATATACAGGCATTCCTAAACATTAAATTTATGGCGCATGGTGTGGGTAACAGTGCTTAATACAACAGTACTATTACATGATTGCAAATCTACATTACCATATGATACCAGAATATACACATGCAGTCCAGCAGTTAGACCTGTTTTGTCAGGATATTACACTTTTATTGACATTCACACAATATGAGTCTCTTCCTGCTATATTCTCTAGTATATGCAGTACTTGCCTTGAACAATACAGGTTTTATACTAGCAATTAATTTACTACTACTTTTATTTTTATTTCCTTTGACAGTAAAAGCATGAGTATTACTGACCTGCCTCACATCGCAACCTCGCCAGGTGGCTGATGTGGGCCTCCTGGTTCACAGCCCACTCTGTTGTAGCTGTGGGGGACATAAGAGGAATATTTAGCCATACCTATCCATGATATACCTGAGCTGGCACTTATTACACACATACTGGGGTGATACTTACACATGTCTGGAATATCCCCTGATGCTCTAGCCTCTTGGAGCCACTCCTCCAAGAGGTCCCCCTTCCGCTGCTTCAGGTCGGCATAGTGGTGCCTAACATGCTCACCAGTTTGGGGTATGCCAGTGGCACTGGTGAAGTCATGGGCAAGACGGTCCCAGGCCTCCACCTTATATTGGGAGCACTGGTAATGGCCCTGCAGCAGTCTCTGTGCATAGTCTTTAACTAGGAGTCTTGCCATGACCTTGGACTCCTGGATGCATCATCGCTGCGCCCGGAAGTTCATAGATTCATAGATTAGTATTAGGCTAACTGCCCTTGTGAGCCATTTTCAGCCTAGCCAATTACCCCATGTGAGAATCAAACCCTGCACCTTATGTTTGTAAGGTAAACACCTTAACCATTATGCCAACCTCCCTGCACTCCTTCTCCTCTTACTGTCATAGTGCCTGCAAGGGGAAGCTACAACCAGTTATGAGATGTATTCCCACCTCTTGAGTTTAAGTAGGGCCGATTTCCCGCACTTTCCTGTGATTGGCCAGTTTTGAAAAGGCTAAACTTTGGGAAAACCTGCTCACCTAAGGTTGGCATTGTTTAAAGGGATATACCACTGGGCACAAAGCGTTAGCTGGTCTACACATTGCTCACACCTCCTAAGCTGACCTGTGCAATGCTTAGCATTGCTTACATTAGACCTTCATTATAATGCCTTTTTGGCATTGTGTTATTATTCATTACACCTTATATGTATGCCTGGTATCCCTGATTGATGTGTACATACCCTATGTGGGGTCCTTGTGTTTTATTGGGGACTTCAACACTCTATTACAATTACACCTCACTTCTGGTCTTACTGCTGTACTCCAATTCACATATTTATGTTATGTAGTGGATTATGGCACATATGACTGTATACTGATGCCTTTCACAGGTTCAGTTTGGTTATACTATGGTGAGGACGTGTTTGCTACTACCTTCTGTACTTCTGTGATGGCTTTGTGGATAACTACTAGGACTATGGTGTATAGGGTCCTAGGCTCAAGACCTGCATTGCTGTTTATTTTGTTGATGGGCAGAACAAGGGCCATTGGATACAGAGTGATTAAGGCACTTTTGAGCAGTTGTAAGTGGGTTTGCATGACGGTAAGCACTGCTAACCTGCCGTTACATCTGCTTAGAGAGAGTTAGCTTTAGAATTGTTTAGCCAGTGTAGGCATTGCTTACTGCCACACAAATGGGCTTAAGGCCACTTACTAGTGCTTAAATATGCTTACTACTGCTTATTTGTGCTTACTCCCTGTTTACTAGTGCCTTATTCATTATGACACTGACACCTCACATGTAAGTTTACTGCAGTACTCCCATTCATAAATATATGTTATTTAGTGAGTTATGCAGTAAAAATATTGGTCATAATGTGCTTTGCCATGTAAAATGGAATGTGCTGCAGTGGGACTCAAACCAGGAATGCCTGCTCATAAGACAAATGCTCTGTCCACTACACTATTGCTATGCTGCTTCATTTGCATCTATCTTTCTTGTTATCCTCTTCAGCCTTTTAATCTGCTTTAACCATAGCTAAGCAATGGGTGCACCTAAGGTTAGCTGTAATCAGATTTTTAAAGAAAAAAAGGGTTTCTTCATTTTATTTCTACATTCTGTTGCTGTTATACACAAGGGGGACTGTTGGTGGGGCTAAGCGGTCACCTGTGAGTGGTCTCACTCATTGCATACCCCTTTCTGTTGTTCTACATTGCGGGGGCATGTTTATTCTGAGAGCTCTGCTCTCAGACATGCCCCCTGCACTCTTACATGCTCCATGTAAGCCTAGGAGCTCGGGCAGCGTGCATCATTAATATGCATGGCACGCTGCCGTCCTGCTCCTAAATGGACGCTTCCATGCAGGACTAAGCGAGTCCTGCACAGAAGATTAGTAAATCCTGGGGAAGGTTTTTTTCATCTACTGCATTTTATTCTCATGCACTCAACAATGTTGTACTGTGGCTTTAAACTTGGGATCTTTGTTAATTGATTAATCAAGGACTATATAAAAATGGTGGTAGAAGTTGGTATGCTCATCTGATAAAGTTGTACTGATGAAAATGCGGTGATTCGGTTAAGGCGTTTGTTTTATTGTGTTCTCATAGTTTGTATCTAATAAACTATATAGATGAGTCTCATCAAGCTGATGTGTCTGTAATTCCTAGGTTCCATGGTAGGGCCATTCTTAAGTAGGGACATCATCATTGTGGTGCACCTAATTTCAGGGCAAAACTTGCAGCTAAACTTGTTGAAAAGTTTGAGGATTAGTTCTGTGACTGCATGCTTAGCACTATTTATTAAACATCCGGGTATATTGTCAGGCTCGGTGGAAGAAGTATTTTTCTGGTCTTAGAGAGCAGTGTCTATATATGTTCCTTTATGATATTAGGAGATTCAGGAGATTCTAGGACCTCTGGGTTTTGGATAGAAGTCTCAGGAGGGGGTAAAGGTAGTACTGAATTTGTTTGGTAGTATATTGGCAACATCTATTAAGTCTGAATGGGAGCTGACATTTTGAAGGCATTCAATGCAATGTTAGTTGTTATTCCTTAGTTTCCTAATACAGCTAAAAAAGGATTCATAATTGTCCTTAGCTTCAGATACAAAGTTATGTTCATGGTTTGCTTTAGTTGACCTAATAGTATTTTGCAAACTCTTAGTGATATTTTTGATTCTATCACTGACATGTGGAGTTTGGATCTGCTGTGTAAGTTAAGAAGCTTTTTTTCTTTTATTGTAAAGTTTATTTATGTTGGTAGTTGGCATGATTTTAAATTGCTCATTACGGTATGTTCTATCTAAGACTTCCATTTTATGTTTTTATCATAATGGGCAGATAACTCCTTCATGAAGCTACATGTGCATTGTCAATGTCAGGACTCATGCTACCATATGTGAATGTTGAAATCTCATCATAGAATCGGGACATTCCAGTACATTTGAAATCCATGAACTGACAGATATTTGCTGCAAGGGCTTTATGGATTCTGAAGGTGAAGAAAATAAGTTTATGGTCCAGCTTAATTAGGAATAAAAATACCAAGAGAACAGTGCATGAAGTAACTATATTTGTAAGGAGCAGCTCACGAATATTATTTCATCTAGTGGTCTGCTGAAATATTTGCCCAAGGGATTTTCTATTTATTAAGCCTGAGAGCCTATGTGCATACCCTACATTGGAGGTTCAGGTGCTCCTCTTAATTGAAAGATAGTTAAAGTCTCCCAGTATAAGTCAATTCTTATTTTTAGGGAGTCCATTGAGTGCATTTATGAATCTCACATGATAACAAGGGGACATGGAGGCATCCTGTAACACACTATAATTTGATAGTTTGTCTAGTTTAGGGTGATGTTGAGTTTTAGGAAATCTACCTTGAAGTGATATGGTCATTGACAAATATGGAGATGCCACCACAGTTGCCATCAAGTCTTAAGGTGTGGTAGATGCAAACCCCAGGGATGGAGGGAGCACACCCTTTACATTTAAACCAAGTCTCAGTAATTGCACAAACATGGAAGCATCCCAAATGCAGGAGAGCTTCAATAGTGGGCAACTTGTTTTTGAGTCGTCTAGCATTTAGAAGGGTCACCTTAACATTATCCAGTTTTGTGTTTCATATGTTTGTTATGTTAGATTGTCCATTAGCTGGGCTCTTCCCAAAATGCAGGCAATATGGGAGCAGCAAAGGCATTAGCTAGTATGCAGAACCCTTGGAACGAGTGGTGTAGGCTATCTTTTGTGAAGTAAACTGGACTAATGAGCATCTCGTCCCATGCTGACATATACTGGATCTACATGGGAAGACTATAATTATTTAACTAATTGTTAAAGCCAATTATCTTTTCTTTATACCTAAGCTGCATTCTTGGAGAAAGATTCCACTTAGGACCAGTGTATTGCCTGCATTTGTCACACGGGTGGAGAGTTCCAACATGTCTCCCTTTGTGTTGGTCAGGATTTTGTACTCCAAGTCATTCACTTTCACATAGACCACCACCATGTTGTAATCATTTTTGTCAGGTGAAACAGTCCTTAGAGCCCTTGTAATGTCAGAGATCCTGGCACCAGGAGGACAACTCACTGCTACCCTATCTTTATCCAGCCTTGTGAGTGGAGAATCGGTGTGCCTAATTGTAGAGTCATCTATGACTGAGGCATTTTTTTTGTCAGTACACTGGTTTGGAGTAATAGATTTCAAGTGGTTGACTCTTGGTAACTCATTGCTGTGGGCATTCATGGAAAGGATGAGGTTCTGACAGAAAAAGTCATACTGGTTGATGTGGAAATTCTGCACTGTTGTGAAATCTGTAATTGCCCTAGGGAAGAAGCTGCAACACTGTAAGTGTGAGCACAATCATAATGGGATATATTAAAACAATAAATACACTTTTACATTTTCAGCTTTCATTTTAAATATGATTTAGTGCACTAATTTCACACGTGTTTTACTTTGGAATACATTTTCTTCTTGTAAAGTTATGTGAGCCTAAAAGTAATCTGGATTTGCAAGTAAATGATGCCTACCATTCATTTGATCAGTAAATAGATTGTGCTAGTTGTAGCAGCCATTTAAATATCCATTATTTTATGCTAATGCTGATATTATCATTTTGCCTTCCGGCTAATTACCTGTTAACATTTATGATGGGTTCATTATATTCCTTTAGGGCAGATTTATTGTTCTGATTAAAGAATGAACTTTTATCTCCTGCCTATGTCTATATGGGAAACATTGAGAAACAGTGGGAAAAAAAAGAGAAAGAGAACTCACTATTATCTATTGTCTTACTGTGTGTGTGTGTGTGTGTGTGTGTGTGTGTGTGTGTGTGTGTGTGTGTGTGTGTGTGCGTGTGTGTGTGTGTTTGAGAAATTGTGAGAGAAACATTCAGCAAAGAATGCCTACATAATATTGAACCATACTTGACTAAATTTCAAAATACTGAAAGTAGAAAACTGAAAATGCTTGAAGTACAGTGCCTCAAAGAGAGCATTGTTGAAAGTTCAAAGATCAGAAACAGTGGTATACAAAAGTTGCTACAGTGTTGATATTGTCACTGCTACAAACTTCAAATTCCCAATGTCCACAGAAGGCACGCACCCTTTCATCCCATATCCATGCCACTTAATCATTCTCAGCCCAAGGGTTTCAGATAAATCCCTGTAATGCACTAATCTCCAAGGCTGTATGACTGATGGGTAAGAATAATTCAGCAGTTGAGAGTATGTACACTGTTATACAGAGGATGGAGAGTTTCTGGAGTACCTGTTTCTAAATATTAAAAACAATCGGCATAAAACATCTGTCAGCATATGTCAACAACATCCCTGTGTCTTGTCTAGGTATGTGACTGCAATGCACTTGTTAAGAGACAGAGAGAGAGAAAATGTTTCTTAAAGTTAGCATATTTGAAAACAGAAAATACCAACCTGAGCTACCTCAAATGAAAATGTGTTTGAAGCAATACAAATACACATGGATGCATATTCCATCCAATAAATATTTCAAGGGCTCTGATGCTGGAGAGAAATGTGCCTTCCAGGAATGACGCTTGCATGACATCACTGCCATTTGCTATTGGTAAAACAACAAAAGATGTTCTGCTAAACAGCACATTTACTCAGAAAGATAACAACAAACACGTTAAATAATTGTGCAGTAACAGCAGTATGTCATGCTGTGGTATGGGCAATACTTCTTATCTAATCACTCCAACAACATTGAGCTTCACCTTCTGCATTAAATGTTACTGTCACAATTTAAAGGAGCACCAGACACACTTCATCATGGCATACTATTGTAAATAATTCCATCTGGAATGTCCTGACATATGCCGTACAACTCTATTAGAAAAAATTGAAAACTGCATTTAAAAGTTTCTTACAAAGTACATCTGTAAATGTTCAGACAGAGAGTGTACTATAGTCACCTCTTTTCTTGATTAACATTTGGGAAGCTATTCAGATGTCACCATGTACATCAGATTAGCTAAGGAGTTTGCTTCTGCATTGAACAACATGGCAAATATCTGCATTTTTGCAAAGCAATGGAAAGGATAACTGTTATATTTTTAGAAATTACTACATCTTTTGGAGTAAAACACCAGCAATACCAGTTCACACATCTGTGGAATTCATTGTATCATTTTATTATCAAAATACATAGACACCTGACCCGATTAGTCATACAAAAAAACAAAACTGATATTAACTCCAGCTGACCTTTGAGGCCACATCAGCTCAATCAAAATGTAGCTTTTCATTTTGCAAAGCTGTCAGCCTGATTTTAGAATATAAGGAGGCTAATATGAATAAAAAGTAAAATATCTTAATTAAACATCTTGATGACGAGTACAAACATATTCATTTACTGAAACAATTTTAGAATCAAAATTATAAGACCAGCAATAGCATTATAATGACTTGCCATCCATCTGATATAAATGTGCATGTGTGTGTGTGTGTGTGTGTGTGTGTGTGTGTGTGTGTGTGTGTGTGTGTGTGTGTGTGTGTGTATTTATGTGTGTGTGCAAACATGTCTTTTAAACAGATTAGATTTCTTACCTTAGAATGATACAAATTATACATGTGCATTAATATATGAATGTTTTAAATACATCTTATTTTATTATCTCAGAATGTTACAATATATAAAGCAATTACTTGCTTCAGATAAAAAAACAGCATAGGTTCATAGGTTCATAGGTAAATACTAGGCTAGCTCTCCTTGCTGGCCATTTTAAGCCTAGCCAATTTCCCTTTTTGTGCTTGAACTAACCTATACTACCTAGTGTTAGGCTGGCCTTACCCATCCCATGGTTGATAATTATATATTACACCTAATGAGAATAACTGGGATCACACTATAAATAATTTGAGGGGACCCATGTATTGGATAATGCATTTAGAAGTTGCCTTTGTCTATTAGTACAGGGGGTAGTCCTGGGGTAAATTTTCTGCTTCTTATCCATTGATCCAAGTTGCACCTGAATATGCACAAGGATGTGCATTGTTTTACATAGACAAGGAGTCTCTTCCAAAGCAGTGGTATCCTCTGCAAGATATACCTGTCCCTCCAAACCATTCTGCTGATGTTGCAGAAGAGGTTTAGATCCCTAGTATGAGTATTTCTGATAGCATTTGCCTTGTTGATGTACAGCAAATCCATCAGTAATGGGTTGGAGGATGCCTTGTTTGCCAGACACAGGGCACCTCTTAGCAGTCTGTAGGATACCAATTATAGAGGCAGGGCTTTTAGTTGGTCCATGTAGGACATGTTGTTTAGGCCTTGTATCCATTTAGTATGGTATTTCTGCAAGCATTCCATTTGTTGCATGTGTCTGGACAGATACATGCCAAAGGAGGCATTACATTCAATAACTGGCCTAATGAGGGCTGGGTGAAGGAGGTCGAAGACATCCCTAGATCTAATCAAAATCTATTTGTTTATAAGCTGTGTAATATAGAAGGACATTCTTATGACACTGGACACATACTGGTCAAAAGTTAGATCACTGTCCATATAAGTTCCCAAATCCCAAACAAATGGGTCAACTTTTAAGGGCGTGTTGTCAATGTGGTAGTTTCCTGGGGTTGATGACTTCCTAAGGGATACAAGAATGCATTTTTTGGCATTTTCTTTCAGGCCAATGTTTTGGTACAAGTTATTTATTTTAACCAAACAATAAGCACGTCAAATGTGTGCATAACATGGTGAGATTAAACTCCCCTTGGTAGAGTGTTTGGTCTCTTGGGTACTACCACAGAACTAAAGCTTAGTAGTCAGAAGTCAGTCCCATCCTACTATAGTCACATCTGCACCATGGATCATTCCTTAAACAGTACATAACTGGCAATTTCTGAAATAATTACAAAGCAGGCATATTGGTTGAAACCAAGCGGTTCTTATCGGATGCCATTATATGATTTTCTAGTATCAGCTTTACACTGACATTTTAAAATGACCACTCCACTGGTATTAGTTGCCCTTAAGGGCCCATCTCAATTAAAGTCAGATATGAAAATTATGTCTGTAAAACTATGCATCTACATCTTGTAATACAGCCAAAGCAACCGGTGTACAGATATGTAGAAAATGTTTGCAAATGTTTATCATAATAGAAAACAAGCAAATGAGCATCTTTGCAAATATATTTAATAAATGATGCATATGGGAGCAACTTTGAGCATTTCATGGAACATATTCTCCGATGTAATTTAGTTTGCAGTAAATGCCTCCCTCTACCCCTCTCAGAAAATGTATGTGTGTTGTCACCTCTATGATATAAAGGGATGAAGTCTTAATTATGACCCAGATGACCTGGGTTCAACTACCAGCAAAGCAGACTCTAGGAGAACTAATAAGAGAATATGGGAATGATTGGCTGATCAAAAACATCAAAAGGTAACTCAAATGATTGAAGACTGAGCCAGAACAACAAAGTATAAGAAATAAAATGTTTCGGTTCAAGGACACCTTGGCAAAAAAATATATATTAAATGCACAAATGTCAATTATAATCAATTATAGTCTTTCTTTTCTGTGTCTAAAGATTCATCTCACCCCTCTTGCATTACTAAATGTCAACCCCAAAACATTGTTTTACTCTATTTATTTCACCTTCCTTAGTTCCTTCAATATATGCTTATATAATGCATTAGTCTCTGTGTCTACATATGTCTGACATACATTCACATATGTGATTTTTTTAAGTTCATATTACTCTTACCCAACATGAAATGAAGTGCATGTGACACATCCCGCTAGATAAACTATATTCTTGGTTTCAAAGGTTGGCAATGTGTCTAAAATAAATTCTCTACCTGTAACTGGAAGTGCAAAAAATGTAAAATATACAATTGAAACAGTGTCTTATATCTTTGCTATTAGATTATTCTTTCATATGTCTTGTTAATTATAACAAAGCATGTGCTTCAAGTTATTGAATTTTTTATATATAAACCTAGGACAGAAGGAATAATATCTGATGAACCCTCATATGACTTTAGAATATTCCAGTGTTTCCTATAAATATTATAAATATGTCTTGTATGTGCATTATATAGTATAGGAATTGTCAAGCCACTCCTATTACTATCATTATTATTTTTACTTTCTAAAACATTAACAGACAAACTAATATCACCAAATACAGGTTTTGCCTCAATAGTTCTTACTCTAGCAATTCCATATGTTATGTCATTCAATGTTTCACTATGATATCCCCTCCCCTTTAATTATTTTGCAAGGTTACAGGCTGCCTTTCCGCATGTATCCAAATTTGAAGTTCGTCAAAAGGTCTTAATCATCTGATCATGTACTATATTAGAAAAAAATATAATCGGAATGCATCTACTTCTATGTAAATAAGAAACGTTCCTCATAGCTTTCTTATATATATGAGATATAATACCATAATTGTTCTGACTTAAAATGTCTAATAAACAAATCTTGTGTCTTGAAGCAGTTAATTTAAATTTCAAAAAGGATGTAGTAGAATTCCTATATTTAAAAACTCTTCTAAATCTATCATAGTATCACACTACAGGAGAAATATATCATCCATGAAGTGTTTATAGAATAATACATCCCCTTTACATTACTATATTACAATTTTATATATATATATATATATATATATATATATATATATATATATATATATGTATATATATATATATATATATATATATATATATATATATATATATAAATTCACTTTATAATCTCAAAATACTGAATGGTCGAATTTCAGTATATCAAGACTATAAAGTCGAATCTTCAAAATAGTGAAAGTGCATAATCGCGAATCCGGCTAAGTCGAATTTGCGGTTATGGCTTTACGTTACGTGATATGTAGTGTATTGTGTGGATGGTGTCCAGTGTAGTGTGTGGATTTAGGTGGAATTTAAGGTAAGTGAGTGTTTTTTAAGGATTTTGGGTAGGTGTTTGTATGTGAGTGTGTTTGTAAGTTGTACGTGTGGGTTAGGGTAGGCAGGTAAAAGTATGAGTGTTTAAGTGTTGGATGTGGTGGTATTTGTATATGTGTGATGTGTGTGTGTGTGTGTGTGTGTGTGTGTGTGTGTGTGTGTGTGTGTGTGTGTGTGTGTGTGTGTGCATGAGGGACTATAGAATGTCTGGGTGTGAGTTTACTGTCTTTTTCTGTTTGTGCGATCTCGGAGTTAGTATATATAAGTAGGGGGTGGGGGAACAGCTCCCCACATGGGGGGTGCAGGGTGCCTTGCCCCCCTGCTTATGTGCGTGTTTTTTTTGTAGTGTGGGTATTGTGGTGTATATGTGGTTTGGTGCGTGGGGTGTGTTTGCGATTTTAAGTTTCATGGTTTTGGGATGTCGGTGTTTTGTGGATTCGACTTTATGGTCTCGATATACTGAAATTCGACCTTTCAGTATTTTGAGATTAAAAAAGTGAATCTGTATATATATATATATATATATATATATATATATATATATATATATATATATAAACTCCATGAACCATTTATAAAATAATAATCCCCTTTATATGGATTACTATCCTGATATATATATATATATATATACATATATATATATATATATATATATATATATATATATATGTATGCTCTTGCTCCCAGTTGCTCCCAGACCGATATAGCCAAATTAGCATATGTGTTTGTCACCAAACCACTGCTAAGAAAATTCATCCTGAAACATAAATACATTGTTTTCAAGTATTAAAAGAGATTGTTCACATATAGTATTAATAAACATAGAAGCTATATTTCCTATAGCTTCTGTACCGTAATCATTAGCTATTTTCGTAAAGAGTGATTCTATATCTAATCTTACCGTTATCCCCTGTTTACCTTGACTGATATACTGCCATTTCATTAGATCCCTTAGATAATCATCATTATCCTTAATACAACTATCCATAATATTAGATATCCCTTTCAAACAGTCTCCAAATAGATGGAGATAGGTTATGTGATCCACCCTCTAGATGAAACAATAGGATGCATAGGTGGATTTGAGTATCTTTATGTATTTTGGGTAGCCCATAAATAACAGGAATAATTGTTAGTGTAGCCATTAGCATAAATTTTACATATATCCTTATTTTCACATTCATGACAATCCTACCCACCTCAATTTTACATATTCTGTTATAACTCAAGACATCATTCAATAATACATTTCCTATTAAATAATACTTTTTACTCTTTAATACAATTGCCCCACCTTTGTCAACAATTTTAATAACAATATTCTTGTTCTCCTTTAAACTCATTAATATTTTTCATTGTTCAACAGTCAGATTATTAAAATTGGTCTCTATACATGTATCATATAATGAGTAAATATCGTATTCACAAAACTTCTCAAAAGGATTAACAATTGATGGCTTTTTTTGTGACACAGTCAACTCAGAAGTTTCATTACACATCACAGTTTGAAACATAGCAGGCTTCTCATGGTTGACTATTAAGTGAAAAGATCCCTTCCAGATTTAGCCATTTAAAGGTATATTGTGCCCAGGAGCTATAACATTATTTTGATAATGTCCCATAATTGCTACTGATTTTTTGTTTTTATTATAACCCAGACTCGCTCTTTCATTGCTTACACTCAAAGAGGCAACCTTATATTTGGGCCACTGAAAAAACATTACCCATTTTAAAGTAATTTACATCCCTTTGAGGTCTCTTCTTCTTAGTCACAGCCAGCCATTGCTAAAACATAGTCACTGTATCAAGCATTCCATCAAACATATCCTTGTATGTTTTAAATATGGGGGAACAAAGTCCATTCAGCACACAGATCCTCCTTCAACAATTGGTTTTCTATTGGTTCAAAAACTCAAGCATTCATTTAATTTGGTCAAAGTTCACCTTCAAATTCAAGTGTTGCCAATGTTTAAAAAGTTCAGGATATTTATTCCCACAGGTTGGCATATTGTAGACATAACCCTCTTGGTATGATGCCATATTTGATATATAGGCATCAAAACTAAATATCTGCTACTGAAGACATTTGTAATCACATAACTTTCATTCAAGCAGGGCTATTCTATCTTTTATATTGGGTGTAGGCATGGATCGACCATCATCATTATGCTGTTCTTCTACCAATGAGTTTCCATCCTTTAATAGTGAATTTTGTCTAACCAACAAAAAGAAGATGAACTGAAACTGGACATCAGGTGAAGAAGAAACAGGATTGCAAAAGACTGCTCCATTGAAACTATGTTGAATGGAGAAGTTTGTTTAAGTTTTAGAAAATGTTTATTGGTTATTTGTGGTCATGTGCTCTTAAATGAATGTATTTAAAAATGCTGCTCTTATATTTGATCTCGTGAACATTTTATGAAGCACGTTGTGTGAAACTTGCTATGGAGTCCTTGAGATATTTTGTTTGCAGTGATTGGTTGATGCCAGCATGCCCATCATGCAGGGACAGAGGAAGTAATATTCGCTGCTGTAGTAACACCCTGCGGAGGCTGCATGTACTACAAGTATGTCAGCAGCAATTAGACCATGGCAGGTGAATGCAGTCTGAGTAGTGCATGCTATAACCTGAGCTTGGATGCATGAGCAGTCATGGACAGGAGGCCATTACTGCAGGTCACAAACTTCAATTCCCATGGAGGATCAGTAGGCTTGGTCACAGATTAGAAAATTCTAGTGGCTACCTAGATAGCCTCCTGTAATCAGCTTTCATCTTACAGGGAATAACTAGGCAAATCTGGTCATAGGAGGACTGAATGGGTGACAAGGAGTAGGGAGGAATGGGACATCAAATGCATTTGTTTGCCTAGCACTCCAAGTAGTCAATGGACAAAATAACAGAATGCAGATTTTTTTCATCATGTTCATGGGCTCATAGGTCCATAGGTATTTACTAGGCTATCGACCACAATGGCCTTCTTAAGCCTAGCCATGCATCCCAAATCTCTGAAAGGTTCTGATACCCTTGATAAGTGTAAGCAGGGGCTTGGGAGATGAAATGTTTACAAGCAGGGACCTGGGAGGTGAACCATTTACAGGTTGCCTGTGTCCATTAAAGACATAGGTGTCAAGCAAGGGATGAATTTCCTGTTCCCCATCTAATTGTACAAGTTACACCTGACTTGGGTTAGGGAGGAACTCTGCTTCACATGGATGGGGAGCCTATTCCAGAGAAGAGGTAGTCTCTGGGATATATAGCTGTCTCTCTAGCAGGTCCTATTTATACTACAGGCAAGGTTTAAGTCTTTAGAATTGGTTATTCTGGTACTGTTTGCTTTGTGGATATGCAGGAGGTCCATCAGAGTGGGGTCTGACAATGCTCTGTATGCCAGGCATAGATCTCACCTCAACAGCCTATAAGAAACAGAATACAGGGATAGGGCTTTGAGCTGGTCTGCATAGGACATTTTACTTATGCCCTGTATTCTTTTAGTGAGGAACCTCTGTGGACTTTCCAGTTGTTGGATGTGCCTGGTTAGGTAGATACCAAAGGGGGCACTGTACTCAATGATAGTTCTGCTGAATGACAAATGCAGTAGAACAATGACTTCCTTGCACCTAGATGCCATACCTTTGTTTATAAGTTGCACATTATAGAATAATTTCCTTACTACTGTAGACACATGATGGTCAAAGGCTAAATTACTGTATATGTGTGTCCCTAAGTCCCTGACTACTGGGTCAAGTCTAAGGGGTGTGTTGTCAATTTGATAGTTACCAGTGGTGGATGACTTCCCAAAGGATACTATTATACATTTCATGTCATTTAATATTAGTCCATGGCTCTGACACCAGTTGATTGTCTGTGTCAGCCATTCCTGCAGAACATTTGTGTCAGTGTGGGATTCAATCACAGTTCCTAATTTGTAATCATCTGCAAAGTTTGTCAACCAGAGACCATTGCCATTGGTCTTGGCTTCAGAGAAGTGAATGCCAAAAAGGAGTGATCCAAAGAATGATCCCTGAGAGACTCCATTTTTGAATGGCCTCTTTGTAGAGGTGGACTCCCCAGGTCTAACTTCCTGGGTCCTGTCTGTGAGCCAGCTGACTATCCACTGGGTAACATATGGGTTTATACCTAACCTCTTGAGTTTGTCCACAATGCCCAGGTGGGTCATTGTGTCAAATGCCTTGGCCAGGTCAAGGTAGGCAGTGTGAACCATTTTGCCCTCATCCATTGCTTTGGTGACCTTCTCAAAGAAGTCCACCAGGTTGAGTAGGCATGACCTAATCTTGTTGAAGCCAAACTGGGTTAGGTTCAGTGTCTAGAGGCTTACTATATCATTATTGATCATTTCCATGATAAATCTTTCCATGGCTTTGCATATATGACTAGTGAGACTTGTTGATCTGCAGTTTCCAGGGTCTTTAGATGGCTCACCTTTATGCAGAGGGATGACTGTTGCTGTTCTTTATTCATGAGGCTTGAAGGCTGTTTGGAGGCTACAGTTAAATAGAAGTTCCAGAGGGCCTGATAGATCATGTTTCATGCTATTTAGAGCGCATCCTGGGATATTATCTGGGCCCAGTGATGCACTGTTCTTGTCCTTAGAGACAGCATTAAGGACGTGTTCCCTAGTGATAGCAGGTGGAGTTATATTTGGTGATATTTTCTGAGGGAAGGTAGATGGGGAGAGAAGGGCAAAGTTGGACCTGAATTTGTCATACAGCAGGTTTGCTATATCTTCTGGTTCAGTCATAGCCGACCTTAGGCATAGGCCAACTAGGTGGCCGCCTAGGGTGCCGATCTAGCAGGGGCACTTTTCCAGTATTTATTTGGTGTAGGTAGACCAGGTTGGGAGCACCGGTTAGTGTAGTGGGGAGCGCCATTGAGCCCTTTTGCCTAGGGCACCAGTTGACCTAAGGCCGCTACTGGGTTCAGTATAGGTGGCTCAGTTTACAATGAGCTCAACACACAATAGTGTATTGCCTTTGAGGTTGTAGACATAGCTAATGATTACCTTGTGGTTGTCCTTGGCCTGGGATACCAGATTTACCTCAAATTTGGCTTTGGTAGACTTTATTTGACCTCTGAGTTGTTTGTTTAGTTTTATGAGAGTGTTTTTATCCTGTTGGGTCCTGCACCTCCTAATTTTTACAATGACTTTCTTCCTTCTATAGCCTATTGATTTTGTGATTCCAACAGGGTGGCTTGTTTTTTGAGTTAGTTCTGTACTTTTTTATGGTGGGTACAGCTGCCTCTATGCAGCTATTAACGTGTTTGTATATGGCTTACAAGAATGTATCCAGGGAATCCAGCAATAAAACAACCAACGATCGAAAAAGCAGCTCCCCTAAATGAAACACCACGATCCACAGTATCCAAATCCTTTATTGAACGAAGTACATAAGTATAGGGCTTCTGTGAACAGTTTTGCATAGGCAGCAATGTTCTCTGGGTTTATGGGGTTTGAAATTTACCTAGGTTATCTCCTAATATCAGGAAGTTAGCCTTAGAGTAGTTCCCGAATATTCCAAGATCTGGTCCAGGGAGTTTCTGTTCACAAAATTCAGGAATCTCTGTGCCTGTACCTTTGGTGTTCATATGATTGCTAGTTAATGGTGAGGTAATTAAATCCACCCATGAATATGGTATTGGGTTGGATAGTGAATGTTCTAAGCAAATGTAGTTATGAGAATGGGTATGTACAAATACATTGTTTTGTAGGATGCACCCAGATCAGTGACAGAAAGCTAAAGGCATTTAGGCATTTTAACAACATGGCTATCTGGATCCAATCCCTTCAGCAATTTAACAGTTACCTGACAAAGGTTTATTTAAACAGCAGAGTATTTGCAGATACATTTTTGTCCCACCACATAATTGGAATGAAGGCCAATGGGAAGCACGTGTGCTTCCACTTTCTAGGAAATGGTGTTTGCCCACCAAACACGTGCAGGTAAGTATTTCTACAATTATTAAATGGATCTTTATCAACAAATAAGCATCATTCTTAAAAATCAATGGTAAGTATCATTCTTAAATGGAGCGTGATCATTAATATTTGAAATGACATATACTAATAATCCAAGCTTATTAGCAAGCAAAAAAAATATTCTAGAATGTCTGCTCCATATTTTTTTTTTTTTTTTGTTATCAGCAGCTGGTATTAATATTGGATCTGTAAAACATACAGATGTGGCAGACAGGAAGCTGTGACATGTAATATTGTTAAATCATACAGTTACTAGATTGTGATTTGTAAGTCATATGATATATTAACACATATTGTAGCCCTGCATTTAATTGTCTCAGTCTCCACTTGCATATACTGTGTTATCTAGAGCAAGTTATAATCTCACCAATCCTCCTGGGTAGTTCCTAAAAAGCACCTTTATGCAAAGTGGATTTATTTCTTTAACAAATTAATAAAATTAAAAATGTAGCATTTCACAGACAACAAATAAACAGCAACACAAAGGCAGGTAAATATATAAAACAATCTAACTGGAGAGCTACTCATTTTTAAGTATATGACCATGTACAGACACTAAGATGATGTGGCAAATCAAAATGGTCATTCAAAATAAAGCCTGTATTTCTTCCAGTGATATAACATATCAATAGCTCAATAGCTCTGGAACTAGACATAACAAAAAAAAAACAGAAAAAATCTGAGAATTTTTATAGCTTAACATTGCTGCGTTTCTTTGTACAGTGAGGAAGCATAGTTCTATTTTCAATTTTGCTATATGTATCAAAGAACACTTTTTTTAATGAAAGCACTTTTTAAACAAATCTATACTTCGCTCTCGACTATAAAAACACATACTAATGATGTTTGCAGTTCATATTAAGATATTTCACTATTATAAGCAAAATTAAGTAATGCAGGGTATTTAATAAAACATTGCACTTGAGAGCACTTGCAATCCTATCTTAAAGTGTAATGAAAGAGTTCCTATTGACTGTGCAAACATTGAATGTATTATGCCTGGATCCTGAAAACAATCCCGTTTCCACAGTTTGAAGTATAGTTTCTCACACAGCACTAAAAGAGTTAATGACAGCTCCTTTAATTTGGCTGCTTCTTTTTTCTCTCATGCTGCCTGCTCACCCCAAGAGGATACTGTAAATGCACTTGAAAGCAGCTCTCTGTAGTGGGGGGATGACCTCCAGGCCTTGTGTGGGATCACAGCTGGCAGAGAGCACAGGCATGCTGTTTATTCAGAAAAACATAGGTGATAAAATGCATAAATAAGGAGGGGGGGATGAGCTAATGCAGAGCAGGCACATGAAAATCTAAAGAGAAATTATTTTAAGTAGTCTACTGATAAGTCACTTCCAATACTGACAGTAGGGTGAGGAAGCAAAAACCTCTAACCTTGACCATCCTCCTCACATCCCACCTCTGTGTGGGTATCAAACAGCTGCTTTGGTCCCATTTACTGCTCTTGTGGGAAGCGGAAGGAGGCAGTTGAAAGACTTAATAACCCAGAATACATAGCAATGGCTTTCATCCTGAATAAATGGCACATGTTGAATCAAGCTTTAATTGACTTCTACTTCACTTCAAAAGCTATTCAAAAGACCTTCACTTCCCAACTTATTTACAACAACAACGTTATTCAATTTCTGTGATGTGCTACAGTCAAATAAATGTTTTACAGTTATCAGGCATGGGTAGGGGACATGGTTCAAACTGAGTTAAATCAGTCCCAGAAAACATCTGTTTTAAATTCTGCCTTATTAATGTGTATGTAAGCTATATGCAAAATGATGCAAATTGCAAATCTAACTTAATGCTTCAGATTATCACTCTTTAAATAAATTAAACTATTATTTTGTGCATTTAATATATATATTTTTTTATTTTTTGCTCTCTTTTCTCTTGTGCAAATCGCAAAATCTGGTTGAAGAAAATATGTGCATTGTGTAAACCATTTCATCTGTAACTCAAATAGGTAATTTTCTTTCCCATATGTTATTTATCTTAACTGCTTAGTCTGTGTTAGCACAGCTGACCAAAAAATGCCAATTACTCAATATTACATCAGTAATCTGTGCTGTGATGTTACAATTAATACAATTTCAATTTCAGTTTACAGGTAAAAGAATAAATGATGGCATTCCAACCTCCAAAGGCAAAGCTGCCCTTAATATCGGGGGTCTATATTATATATTTGAACTTTCAAAACTTCGAATCCCATATGTTCATGGCAAGCAACTGCTGAATAACAAAAATGAAGAAAACCACAACGAATAGTTTCCAAATGCCAAGATGTCACCAATAAGTGAACGGAAATACTCTGTGCTTAAAAAAGATTTTATTACATAAAAAAACAAGAAACATTAAGCGCTTTCACCCATCACAATGAGGGCTTCTTCAGAGCATTGTATTTCATGAACGCTGGTGCTTAAATTTTAAAAAGTTGGCACCAAACTTTTTTTATTTAAAGCAACATACACATGCTATTCTTGCTATGCTTATATAACAATGTAACCACTTGTATTTACTACTAAACTGTCTCATATTTAACTAAATATATACAGTTTAATATTTACTGTATATATTGCTGTTTTATGCTTCTCCTTATAAAAATTCTTAAAACATTAATGTGCAAAAATATGCATAAATAAATAAATCAAATCTTTCATAATAAAAAAAACTGCATAATGAAAAGCAAATGCATAATTAAGCACAAATATGTGTAAATAAAACCATTTGATGTGTTACAATGTATATAAAAAGACAATTCATGTACAATATTCACATGAAATGCCTCCATTTGATAAAAATCTTACTTTTTCATGAACATATCAGACTGCATACAAAACCCCTATATAACAACTAAAAATCATTTGATTTTTATTTTTATTGTATTTTTTGTGTATTTTTGTGGTTTTTTGTGTATTTTTGTGTGTTTTGTGTGTTTTTGTGTATTTTTGTGTGTGTGGGGTTTTTTTTGCATATTTTGGAATCCCATATATTTGACAACATATGGTCGAAATTTGAAAGATCAAATATACAATTAAAAAAAAAAAAAAAAAAGAAAAGAAAAACTTACCTTAACGGTGCGAGCAGGGGGGCAAGCCTCCCTGCACCTCCCACACCCCCCTACTTAAATATACCAACTCTGAGACCACACTTCATAGGTTCATTGGTTCATAGCTAGGTACTAGGCTATCAGCCTGAGGGCCTACATAATTCTAGCCAACAAGTTTCCCTGGCTTACGCCACCCAATAAAGTTATTTTCCTGTGCCACTGTCGAGCAGATTATTCTTGAAGAGTGCTAATGAAGAACTTTGCTTGACATAGATGGGTAGCCTGTTCCAGAGTATGGGAAGTCTCTGGGACAGGAATCTATCCCTCCAGCATGTTCTGTTTATTGTGGTGACAAGGTTTAGGTCCCTAGACTGTGTAGCTCAGAGGGATTGGGATTTCTTTAGGTGTAGCATGTCCAACAGCTCTGGGTTTGACATAGCTTTATATGTTAGGCAGAGATCACCTCGGAGTAGGCGATATGCTACGGAGTAAAGCTGGAGTTTTTTGAGATGGTCAGTGTAGGGCATCTGTTTGAGGCCAGTAATCCTCTTTGTGAGGTACTTCTGTGGCCTTTCCAGCTGCTGCAGATGTCTTGTGAGGTACATTCCAAAAGGGACGTTGTACTCTATAATGGGTCTAATGAGTGTCAAGTAGAGGGTAACAATGACCTCTTTTTTCCTGGATGAGAACCCTTTTATGATGAGGTGTGCCACATAGAAGGACTTCCTGACTACTGTGGCGATGTGACTATCAAAGGACAGACTACTGTCCACCTAGGTCCCAAGGTCTCTTATCACACATTCGGCATTAAGTAGACTGCTGTCTATGTAGTAGTTCATGGGTACAGAGTTTTTTCCAAAGGGGATGACAATGCACTTTTTGGCATTGAGCTTGAGGCCATGGCTCTGACACCAGGCATCTGTCTCAACGAGGCCCTTCTGTAGGACTTCCACATCATTTGGGGACATGACTAAGGTTCCTAGTTTGCAGTCATCTGCGAACTTCGTTAGACAGAGGCCTTCTGTGTTAGCCTGTACTTCAGAGAAGTAGATACAAAACAGGAGAGGTCACAGGACTGAACCCTGTGGTACTCCATTTGTCACTGGTTTGAGGTCAGATTTGAAGTGTGCAACGATTACAGTGTGGGTTCTTTCAGTGAGCCAGTTGGCAATCCATCTTGTGATGTAGGTATTTATACTTAGTTTAGTGAGTTTAGCTATAATTCCAGAATGGGGGATGGTGTTGAAAGCCTTGGCGAGGTCAAGATAGGCTGTGTGAACCACCTTACCCTCATCTACAGCTTTGGTGACTGCCTCAAAGAAGTCGATCAGGTTCAGAAGGTATGATCTGCCTTTCACAAACTCGAACTGGGTGGGATCCAGAGTATGGAGGTTACCAATGTATTTGTTTATGAGTTCCATGATGATATGTTCCATGGCCTTTTAGACCAGGCTCGTCAGGCTAATAGGGCGATAGTTCCCGGGATCAGTGGTGGCTCCCCCTTTGTGGAGTGGGATAACTGTTGCTGTACGCCATTCAGTGGGCACAAAGCCTGATCTGAGGCAATGATTGAACATGGTGCTTAGCTGGGGAGCCAGTTTGTTCTGAAGTTCTTGCAAAATGCAGCCTGGGATGTTGTCCGGTCACATGGATGCTGTGTTTTTGGCTTTAGAGAGTGCAGCTTTTACCTGCGTAATTGTGATTAAAGGGACTCTGCATTCTTCCTGTATAGATAAGGGCCCTTTAGGGGGTGAGAGGGGTAAAGTTAGCACTGAACCTATCTGCCAGGCAATATCAGTTGGTTCTGTAATTTTCATGCCGTTTTGCTGTAACTCAGAGCAGATCTGGGTGTTGCCATTGAGATTCTTGACATAGCTATAGAATGCTTTGTGGTTGTCCTTAGAATCAGTGGCAATTTTGTTTTCATAGCTAGCTTTGGAGGATCTTATAAGGGATCTCAGTTTCATACTGAGGCTGACCAGGGAGCTCCTCCACTCATGGGATTTTACTCTCTTTTGCAATAATTTCTTCCTTCTGTTGTACAGTTTTTTTATGGCAGGGGACCACCAGATTGATTTCCTTTTTTTGGAGGATAGTGTCTTGGTTCTGTTTGGGATAGCACGATCCATGCACTCGTGAAAGTGCTTATAGAGTGCATCTGTGTAGGATTCAGCAGTCATAACTGTATTGTCCATCTGCATGGGTGTCATGAAGTTTACCACTTCTGTCTTAAGAAGCATGAAGTTGGCTTCCTTAATGGGGGGTGGGGGCGGGATGTGGATATCAAGGGTGATTAGCTTATGGTCGGATTGGACCAACGAGGAGCTGACTTCAGGTGTGGAACACTGGTCACTCATGTTGGTAATGACTAGGTCTAGGATATTGTTGCCCCTGGTGGGGGTGTGAATAAGTTGATCCAGGGCACTGGAGTTTATGAATTCCAGAAAGTACCGTACGGCACCGTTACATTTAACCTTCGAACTCTTGAAATGTGTCGACCCTATGACATTCGACATTTCAAGCATTCGGTGTTCTAATAGGAACCCTTAATATCACATCTGACTTCCCTGAATGAGAAGATTAACCTGCAAATGAGGAGATAATCAAAAAGAAACAAAAAATAATAATGTCACTGTTTTCAAAGCAGCGCAATACTTTGTTATAGGACTGAACTGACCTCTTAAAAAGGTATTTTTCTTCAGATTGTTTCTGACCATTATCTGTCCTAGTTTATCTTTAAGGATTAAGGATATGGACTTCATTCTGTAGTCCAGGGTTTGATTCTCTCAGTCTCCTCTTGCAAACTGTGTAAATCTAAATCTAAGTAAGTAATATAACTAGACAATGTCCCCAAGCCACCCCAAAAAAAAGCATATATACCTAGTGACCTTACACAGTTGACAAACAAAATCTCAATGGTTGCTATGAACCTACTCAGGTTATACTTGCCCCTGTGTATATGGCCAGTGTCCAACTCCATTGGGCGCAGTCTATGAAAATCATTCCTTTTAATGAACCAATAGCTTGTCTATCAGCCAAGACTAAAGGGTTAGAATCCTAAACATAAGCTCTTCTGCTAACATGGCTGGTTCAGAATGCATCAGACTAAAGGAGAGCCTTGATTATACCCTGACAGAAGATACCACTCAAGTGTAAATTGGTCGCTTCACAGGGTGCTACATATATTATTTTGGGCTCAGTGTGTTTAGTCGTATGTTCGGTACATCATTGTTTATCTAATTTCTGGTTCATTGCAGGATGGTGCCATTTGCTTTGGGGGTTACTTTCAGCAGGAAGTGGTATTTTGCCCTTTTCCCACTGTTTTGTGATCTCAGGGTTACTATATATGTAATTAGCATGGGATATGGCGGGTGCAGGGGAATATTGCTTCTTTTTTTTTTTGACTTGCTTAGTGTCGACTATTTGTGGTTGATGTAGTTTATGCCAGTGTACTGGGTCAGCAATCAGGTATCACTATGTGTGCAGACTTTACAGCAGAAACATGGAGAGCACAGCTAAAGTAAAGTATTATGTGTTATTTCTTATCCTGGAAACTCCATTAAAATACAAAGACGGTTTGCAAGCATGACTCAGTAGTGGTACACAAAGAAATATAAACTGTCATTTAGAAACTCTGAGGTGGGAGGCTGGCATAATGATTAAGGATAAAGTTGCAGGGCTTGATTCTCACATGGGGTAATTGGCTAGGCTTAAAATGGCCAATAAGGGCAGTTAGACTAACATTACTCTATGAACCTATGAAGATTATTTAATAATGCAGGGACATAGAATAACTGCCCTAAACCATAAGAATCACCCATTCAGTCTTTCATCAGGACTTTAATATCTGTGTAACATGCTGAATACTGCAGGTGCAGGACACACATTCAAATCTAGTCAAATGAAAGACTCCAGTTTTAAACAACAAATTCTGGCAGATGTTGAACACATATGTAAATAAATAAATTAAAAGGTACTCTTCTTATTTAAATGTTAACATCTAATAAGGTACCGTCAAATTCTGTTACACCCAGACAATATGAATCCTGTCACTTTTATTTATTTATGGCTACTGTGAAGATATTCTGTCTTGAAACCATATTTCCTCCACATTAATATCCTGTTTAAGTATGTAACAGCTTTCTCTTCTAAAACAATTTCCTGCTTTCTTTGCCCAATGCATTTTTCCTTCATTCAATGAAATATGGCAATTATATTCCTGCAGTTGTTGAGTAGCACATATTTCTGCATGCTGCATAAGCAAATGAGAAATGAAAAAATATTTTTGTTATGTAATAGTAATAATGCCTTAAAAGGGTGACAGGTATGACTGAGACATATTTTCTCAAGACATGAGCTTGTATTCCTTGGACTACACCCTTAGGATCAAAACTGGCTAGTCAAGAATAAATATCATCATAGCTTCTATACCTTCAAGATATTATCCGTATAACAGATAATGTCTGGTCCCCTTAATCTACCCACTTCCCTTCCTTTTAGATTCTGCATAACTAAAGGTTCTTTTTCTCACATCTTTCTAATGAATGCCTTATGTTTATCACATACATTCTTGAACTTTTTTGTTGTTTTTGGCTATTGTACTTCTTCAAGAAAGTCATTATGATAATTCAACACTCTTTCTGTGAAATAATAGCCCTTCATATTAACCTGAGTAGTTCATTTTTATTGTCAAATTGCATCCTTTTTTCTCGTATTTTCTTTTATTTCAAGACGATAATCACATGGAATCTACATATACTCTTAAAATTCTTATACATTTCAGTCTTGTACTCTCTCTGTTTTCTTCTTGAAGATTATGGACATTACATTGTACACTGAATTCAAAGCCGATACAAGGTGCAGTTTGAAAACTAAGATGACAATTAATCAAATGTTGAAAGTAGAACATGACTGAAATGAAGACAGAAATGATAAAGATTAGAAAAGATGATTGATCAAAAGGTATTAAATAGTGTAAATTAGCTCATATCAGTTGCATGAAGACTAGCCCTATCTGACTTTAGCTGGATTCCATCACAACATTAGCTTGCTAGGTAGTATGGAGTGTTACAAGCCCTGAAGCAGTACTATGGCTGTGAAGAAGACGGAGTAAAACTTAAAAACTCTGTTCAGTCCTGTTCAACCAAACTAAGAAAGTACGGACAACAAAACTAGCGCTTTCATTCACTTTTAATTTTATGTGAACTTCTTCAGAAAAAACTGAACTCCACCTCCACAAGCTTATAAATAATTAACCATTGTCACATGGTGAATGATGTCATATCAAAATTAGATTTCATTTAAAATAAAAGTAAAAGTAAAAAATGTTACATGAAATCCATACTCTACAAAATATAAGAATAAAAATAAACATATTTATATACACAATAAAATAAACAATTATGTATGATCTTCTATTTGCTCTTGCATTGCAAGAAACATTTTATGTTGATAGTGTCATTAAGACCAGGTATGAATTTGCCAAAAACTTTCTTTACATTCTAAAAGTACTTTACATTCACCAGTTCATGTTTTCTGTTATTGATAGTGTAAGTCAGGAGCCATTTTCTGATGACTGTAAAGTACTTTTAGAATGTAAAGAAAGTTTTTGGCAAATTCATTTTGAGGCAAACAACATACCCGGTCTTAACGACACTATCAACATAAAATCTTTCTTGCAATGCAAGAACAAATAGAAGATCATACATACTTGTTTATTTTATTGTGTATATAAATATGTTTATTTTTATTCGTATATTTTGTAGAGGATGGATTTCATGTAACATTTTTTACTTTTACTTTTATTTTAAATGAAATCTAATTTTGATATGACAACATTGACCATGTGACAATGGTTAATTATTTATAAGCTTGTGGAGGTGGAGTTCAGGTTTTTCTGAAGAAGTTCACATAAAATTAAAAGTGAATGAAAGCGCTAGTTTTGTTGTCCGTGCTTTCTTGGTTTGGTTGAACAGGACTGAACAGAGTTTTTAAGTTTTACTGTTTCAAGTGTTCATTTCAAAGACACGGAGTAAGTTGCATCCTTATAAGTTTATGTGCAACATGTCTGAGCTGATAAAAAAGTAAAATAAAAAATGGCAGCATATAGCAAGACAGTCATGAGGGATCTAAGTTATTCTGTGTATTAGTGTCTGAGAACACTATCACTTGAAGATTTCACCTTAGTCAGCTTTTCTGTTACAAGATTTATCCTTTATGATTAGCTGTCCTACACTGAATTGCTTTCTTGCTGTCAAATCTTTAACGCCACCCTACTAAGTTTATAGCTCAGTACTGGAAGTCCCAAATGATTGCAGACTTCTGTTTACCAGTGTGATATAAGCTACCTGGATAGACAATTCCATCATGTTTTACACACAGGCACTTCATTTTCTGTAATTGTCTGCATCATATACTTATTTTTTTTCTCCACGGTAGACTTTGTAACACAGCTCTGAGCTTCAAGTACACATTTATTCAGTGTGTGTGTGCGTGTGTGTGCGTGTGTGTGTGTGTGTGTCTGTCTGTCTTCTGTATGTATGTGCACACACACACACACACACACACACACACACACACACACACACACACACACACACACACACACACACACACACACACACACACACACACACACACACACACACACATACACGTACAGCTACCTTCCTGACCATCTCCCTGTCTGCCTGTGAAATACTACATTAAATAAAACACTACTTGCTTCTAAATCCCATTTTTAACTTTTTTACTAGCATGATGTTTATTGTGTTTGTGACATAAACAAAGTTTATTATGTTTTATCCTTTGTTCAGCCTCTGCAGTGACTAAATATTGTTGCATAGATTGACATACCTAAATATTGTTGCATATTTTGACATAGCAAATTCCACAAAGTCTATGATTATTTTGCAGGGCAGACCAGCAATGAAATTTAGAGTGACTAGAGGAAATCTGGCCAGGATAATGGGAGAGTAACAGTAACCCTGCTTACCTGTAGAAGGAGCATTAAGACTACAGATGTGGAGTGCACACAGGTATGAATCTAACTTAGGAAGAAGCATCTGGTTTATAAATGCTGGTTGAAAAAAAAAACAAGAGATTGAAATCCTGAAGGATGTGGAAAGTGTATTGGATCTTAAAGGAGAATTACATGTGGTGATTTACAGGAGTCAACAACAGTAATTCATATATCCTGCAATGTCATGTTGAGAGTAGAACAAATGAGTCATGTTGCTGTGACATTTGCAGATTCATGTTTCTAATAATATGTCGAGCCATGTATGGAAATAAGGTACATATGGAAAGCTGAAGGTGGAATGCAGGAGTCCAGGAAGTCATCAAAAGAAAGAAGATATGTAAGAAGTCCAAGAAGTCATTGAAAAGTATTAAAAGAGATTCAGAGTATTGGGATATAGCTGTGACCAAGATGTGAGGAGTTAGAACACCACACGAAACCACAAACTGAGAACAGAAAAACAAAAAAGCCAAACTGTTCCAGTCTGTCCACTAAAGCTCAATTCTTTTATTTAACTCACAAAGACAAGCACTTTTCATTCTACATAGTAATAAAACTTCATCAGATAAACAACAAGTATAAGAATGCTGCTTATATAGTTAAAAACAGTCACGTGATGAAAATAAAATTTAAAATTTAAAGACATATACTAGAATAACCAATTTCAATTAGAAATATAGCAACAAAAATAGTAAAAGGTATATAGTTAATATAGAAACACCCACCAACCTAAAAATAAAAAAAAAATACTTTTAAAAATGTATTCATCTTTTAAATGCTTTTAGCTTTAGTAAAGGAACAAAGAAACAATCTTTAATTGTAACTCAAGAGGTTAAGTTCAAATCCATATGTCACCTGGTGGATAGCCTACTGGCTCACAGACAGGACCCAGGAAGTTAGACCTGAGGAGTCCACCTCTACAAAGAGGCCAGTCACAAGTGGAGTCCCTCAGCTCCTTTTTGGCATTTATTTCTCTGAAGTTAAGACCAATGTCAGTGGTCTGTGGTTGACTAAATTTGCAGATGATTGTAAATTAGGAGATGTCATTGAATCTCACACTGACATAAATGTTCTGCAGGAAGGGCTGACGCAGACAAACAACTGGTGTTGAGAACCTTGTACTAAAACTAAATGCCAAGAAATGCATAATAGTATCCCTTGGGAAGTCATCTATCCTGGTAACTAACATGTTGACAACACACCCCTTAGAACTGACCCACTAGTCAGGGACTTATGGACACACATAGATAGTAATCTAGCCTTTGATCATCATGTGTCTACAGTGGTGAGGAAATCATTCTATGTTATGCAACTTATAAACAAAGGTATGGCAACTAAGTCCAAGGAAGTCATTGTACCACTGTATTCGGCATTCATCAGACCTATCATTGAATACAAAGCCCCCTTTGGTATGTACCTAACCAGGCATATCCAACAACTGGAGCATCCACAGAGGTTCCGCACTAAAATAATACAGGGCATAAGTAATATGTCCTATGCAGACGACCTCAAGGCCCTATCCCTGTATTCTGTCTCCTACAAGTTTTTGAGGGGAGATCTATGCCTGGCATACAAGGTATTGTCAGACCCCACTTTGATGGACTTCCTGCATATCCACAAAACAAACAGTACCAGAATTACCCATTCTAAAGACTTAAACCTTGCCTGTGATATAAATAGGACCTGCTGGAGAGATAGGTATGTATCCCAGAGACTACCCCGTCTATGGAACAGGCTCCCCATCCTTGTGAAGCAGAGTTCCTCCCTCCCCCAATTGAAGTTTAACTTGGACAATTGGATGGGAAACTGGAAATTCATCCCTGGTTTGGCATTTACCTCTATAATGCAAACAGGTAACCTGTAAATGGTTCATCTCCCAGGCCCATGCTTACACTTATCAAGGGTATCAGATCTTGTCAGAGATTTGGGATGCATGGCTAAGCTTAAAAAGGCCCTTGTGGTCATTAGCTAGTAAACACCTATGAATCTATGAACCTATGAATAGAAACATGTTCATTAAGCCCAGGCCTGTTATATTCATTCCAGTATAATAGCCAAAACAGCTCTCTTTTTTTCAAATGAACTGTCCATGGGCCTCCTCTAATTTTCTGTTCTATCTGCTCTAATATAATAAATTTAAAAGTGTTAACATGTTTATAAAGTACATTAGTGTTCTTTTCCTTTCTTATTTCATATATATGTTCATAAATACATTCCCGTAGCTTGCGTTCGGTCTTCCCTATATAAAAGCTTTGACATTCTTGACATAACACTGTATAAACCAGACCAGCACTATTACAATTATATTTATTTTGGACATAAAAGGTTTGTCCATGAATTATGAAGTGTTGGCCTGTTTGTATATATTTGCAATAATTATACCTCCCACACTTATTCATGGAGGGATTTTTAGTGATTAATCAAGTTTTTCCCTTAAAAATAGTCTTGAAGTTACTGCCCTTCCTATAAACAACAATAGTGTTAAGTTAATTGAAAAACTGACTGCCATGGTTAGCATGCTTGATAATCTGATTCGTCAGGACTTGCACTATAAGGATTACAAAGTGGAACATGCTCATATTTATTCCAGCATTGAACATCAGCTACAGAATCTAAAAATTACAAAAATGAAGAGGCTTGAATGGGATCGGGCCGATTATTTTCAGGAAGTGGCTTACCCCAACCCACCTTAGTCTCAGTTTTGGGGTAGAAAGAAATTTAGACAGTACAATGCAACCACAGCTAATTTCAGTAATCCACATGGAAGTAACAACATCCGTGAAAATTTCAACAGCAATAGCCAGGATTCATTTAATAATCACCAAGCCTATGTGCCTGACCCTTTGGATTTTCTTCCATTGAAGATATCAGAGTGGATAATGCACAGGAACCAGTGGAACAAATGGGAGCCACTGGAATCACACACACACCCTCAGTGGAACCAACAAAATTCATATTTTTCAAACCGACTCTCTCAGGCCAACCAACCAGGACGGCAGCATCATGGACAGAGGAGGCAGATAATTCCATTCATGAAATTGCTCATACAACAGTTGGTAATAACCGAAATCTGATATGTAACATAATAATGAACACTGAAAGAGATTTTAAGATTTACATTTTACAGCTATTGACATTGATGTTAGCTCTACAGATTTGCTTTCAGGGTGTTCAACCTTTTTCCCTACTAGAAGGGCAAGGTTGCAAGAGTTAATAGATTTTAAATCATACCTTAGAAAACTTAATTTTAGTGTATTGTTTAATGATATACCTGTCATTATGAACCAGTTTAGTATTTCCAGTACCTATAACCCACTTCTGCATCTGGTTTTGAACTTGTTTGAGAGAATTTGCAAACTAGATATGAGAAGTTTCCTAGGTAGACAACTTAATACTAAGGAATATAATTTATCAAGGGATGATTTGGAAATGACAGAATTTGCAAAAACTCAAAATATTAGTATCATAAAACTGGACAAAGGGAGTGGGGTGGTTATAATGGAAAATTTTGTTTATCGTTCTAGAATGCAGGATATTCTTAAGGGAAGTGCATAGAAAGTTGTAAGAAGAATCAAATGAATATTGCATAGTATAATATCAGATTGCTATTAAAGGGTATTTTTATTGATGGGCACATTTCAATAGGTGAATACTTGAATACAACATCTCAAGTCACACCCACTATTTTTGGAATACTGAAGCTAGATAAGGACATGCAAAATTATCCCATGCAACCAATAGTGGATGGGAGGGGATCTATTACCGGCACTTGTACATATTTTTGGATAATAATTTGAAACATTTGCTTTAGAATGAGCGACACCTTTATAAAGATTCATGGCATTTTGTTGACAAAAATCAATGAATTAGAATTGAATGTGAATGACATTTTCCTTACAATAGATGTAAGCGACATCTACGCCATTATTCCGCATGAACAGGGTGTTTCATGGTTTACTGATTATCTTGTAAGGAGAGGGATAGATCAGGATAAAATTAACTTATATGAGGAGTTGCTAGAAATCATCCTCAAGAATAATTTTATATATTTTGAGAGGGACTATTACCTTCAAAAGGAGAGCTGGTTATGGGTTTTCTTTGTGGCTCTCTGTTTGCTAACACTGTCATGTTACAATGGGAGCACTTGTTTGTACATAATATTGAACATGCTAACTTTTTTAGATTACACCTACATTATTTGGATGATATATTTATAAACTGGTGTGGGAAAAAGGAAGAAATAGCAACATTTGTTGACTATAATAATGCTAGTACCAAATTTTGGGAATTTACACACGAAATCAATGATTTATGTATTTCATATTTGGATGTTTTACTTAATAAGGATTTTGTGAATCTTTAAAGACGTTAAGAACAGTGGGCCCTGGTGGTGATTCCCCTGTAATGTCCAGAATAATAAAAATTATAATGAAAATAACAATGGTTATAAACAAGCATTATGTTTAGAATTCAATCAGGAACATAGGGGTATAAAGAACATCATTGTTAAATATTGGAATTTGTTTCAATAATTGCCTGAGCTTTCTAAAGTATTTGGTAATTGTCCTAAAATAGTCTGTAAGAAAGGGAGAAGTCTAAAAAGTTTTTATGAGAAGAAAAAAGAGGTGAAGAGTAAAATGCCCCATGGTAAAGTGGATACATATAAATGTGGGGCATATAATCCGTGCCTTATGCAAGTAACCAAAGTGAGATTGTGTAATAGTGTCCAGGAATAGGAAGATTACTATGGATAAATATTTTAATTGCAGCAGTAGTGGGTGATACATATTGCTGTATGTGATGCCTGTAATTCCTTTTATATAGGCAAGATGGAAAGAACCCTTAGGAAACAAATTTACAAACATATATCTGTATAGGAAACACTGCGGTGGTGGTGCTGCGGTAGCGTTGTCGCCTCATAGCAAGACGTTGTCCCATTCGATTCTCAGCTAGAGCGTCTTCTGTGTGGAGGCATACGTGAATGGGGCGTGCCTTCGTTGAAGGTTGTGCGTCAGGGCTGGTAACCCGGTACGTAAAAATCCACTACCAATCATTAGCGGACCGGAGTTCCGCTGTGGCAACACCTAACCGGGAAAAGCCAAAAGACACAATATCTGTAGAGGAAACAATAATAATTATGCTTTAGCAAAACATTTACAAGTTTTCCAGATGGGGCTTTTACATTTTCCATACTGGAACAAATAAAAAAGGACCACAGAAGAGGCCAATGGCAGGCCATAATACAGATTCATGAATTAATGTGGCAGATAGTATTCAATTTCAACAAGAAACCAGGATTAAATTATATTATTTCTTTAGTTCCAATTATGAAATTAAAAACAGCTAGGTTTTAATTAGGTGTATTTCCTATTTATTTCATTTTATGAACATTTTAACATTGTAATTTTTAAATGTTTTAAACATCTTTATTATTGGATATTATTTCACATATTTTGTATTGTACATTAAGTCTGGCATAGTTCTTTTATTACTCTGTGTACCTTTAAGAAACATAAGGGAGTTAATTTATCACTAATCGAGAAATTGTGTATTGATGTATATAAATACCTGAGGGAAGTGATTTTTAGTTCTGATGAAGTTCTGGATAAGATCAGGATGAAAGCACTTAACTGTTTTATTTAATAAATATTTTGGATCATATTCTAGTGTCGTTCTTTTGGTGTATTTATTCCAGTGGAACTTGATGATTTAATGTCTGTTACCCCCACATGCTGTCTGTTGGTATTTATATGTTCAGAGGCTAGTACTGTATTAAAAAATAGCAACTGGCAGCTTCTAAAAGTTTGACATGAGAGGCTGCTAATTATAACTGGTATATAGCAGAACAAAGGAATGAGGTTATTCAGTACAATCCCCGCAGACTACACAAAAAACTACGTTATACTTATTATTATTAACACCTCATCTGATGGCATCATTATTGGTTTTATGGGAAGAGTTTAGCACAGATTACAGCAAGAAGGTAGAATGCAAACAATGGGCTTATAGAACTAAGAAGTGATGTTTCCAGATGAATTAAAAGGTAAAAACATTTAGATTCTGGTCAGATTATGTCTTCTGTCCTTGTCATTTTACATCACTGGTATAGTCAGGGGATCTTAATAAATTGTATTGATAATACAAATTAAAAGATCACTAGAATGTTCAGTGCTGAAAATACTTCTGAAAGGAACAAGAAAGGATATAGAATCACCCAGCAGTGTGTGATTTAATGTTCATGAAATGAAAAAGAATGTGGGAATAGTGTTATGTGTTTATGAAGCTATACAACTATTCTGCAGGAATGTGCAAGAGTAATCAATAAAGATGAAGCTAGTAATGATGACTATATAAATATATAAAGTCACAAGCAGATGCTGAGTATAAATCTCTGGTCAGACAAAGGACAGAGTAGAGGTAGTTATCTGAACAAGTCTGTATATCAGAACAAGAAAGGAAGGAAGTGATGGAAGAAATGCACGCTTATTCTGTTATGTATATATATTGTATCCTAACATTCATTTTTATGAAAATATTGCCCTAGAAGATTGTCTCTGTTGATGTCATACCCCAATTCCATGTGCAAAAATGGGAAAAGGGATTGTGGATGGTTGGATTAGAATAGTAAAGAAAAGAAGTTGTAGAGTTCCACGACAGTTTTTACCTTTTATTATACAAAAATAAACATGAAGTAAGCGCTTTCGTGATCTACCCAAATCGCTTCCTCATGTCCTTGCAATAAGCATGTGTTTTCCCATTGCACCAAAGCTAGATTGGCGTAGCTATTGGCACATGCAGTGCCCATAGCTACGCCTATCTTTTGTAAATAATAATGTTCACCAAAATTAAAAACATTATTCTCCAAGACTATTTCGAATAATCCACATAACATTCTAACTTTGTCATTGGGGAATAATTGCTTGTCTATAAGTAATTCTCAAATCCTTTCAATTCCTCATTGGTTAGGAATGACTGTGAAAAGTGGATTAATATCAAGTGTCACCAACAGAAAATTTTGATGTAATTTCTTTATTTCTATATATAATTTCTGTAAAAAGGTCTTGGTATCTTTTAAAATTGAGTTACATGTGTCTAAGACAGGGTGCAAATTATTCTCTATAAAAATTGACAATGGTTCTGTGGCCCAACCTTTACTTGAGACTATGGGTCTCATGGGGGGCATACTAAATTCTTATGAATTTTTGGCAATCCATATATAATGGGGATAGTAGGATGTTCCATTCTAAAGTATTTAAAAAGTTCTTCAGAAAACATGTTCGTTATCAACATATCAAAAAGATAAAATTCAATCCTATCTAAAATTCCTTTTAAAACAGTATCACTAATTTGTACATATGTTCCATCATCAGACAGTAAATTCATCATTTGTTCTATATAAAAACTTTTATCCATGATAATAATGCCTCTGCCTTTGTCTGCTGGTCTAATTACAATAGATTTCAAATTACTTAATTCATTTAGTGCAGCCATTTCATCTTTACTTAAGTTATAAAAATATTTTGGTCTATCATGTTCAAAAACTTCCCGTATCTCTTTTTCGCAAACAGATATAAACGATTCTACCATAGGGTGTGGTTTAGGCATAAAGCTACTAGGCTTCTTAAAACAATTCAAATGCATATCATCTGTATTTTTAAACATTGTTTTAAGGGTTAATGTCCTACCAAATAATTTCAGTTCTTTTATCAGTTCAACCATCTCAGTTTTCTGTGCCGGTATAAATGATAAACCTCTATTCAAAACTGTTAAATGCACACCTGTTAGTTCAAACAAAGAGAGGTTCACTACCAACCCCTTTGATTGATTCCTGCTGCGGGTATTCATTCCTGTTTGGCCTGTTACTGCAATCTGGTTTTGTCGTACAGAAGCTTTCCGACCTCTGCTCCTCGATCTGCTCTTTATTGGGAGATGTGTATTTAGTACAAACGGCTCAATGGTAGTCCCATTCAACTGCATTGAAAAAGGGGGTAGAGGGCCTTTCTTAGAATTATTATTAACAGTGTCCTTAGAGTTTTTATGTATTATAAAATTCCCTGGTGGTGTTATATTCAGTTGCTGTTCCATTGTACCAGTTTGTGTGGGCGTTTCTCTTCCAGATGATACGTTTGCTGTATATGCCTCTTCTCTCTCAATTGGTGGATGTGTGTGTTCATCGTCATGTTCTAATTGGTTAGTTTGTAGGTTCCTAGTCATATGGGATGGCTTAAACCAAGCAAACACCGCCCCTGTTTGAAAATCCTTCATATCACGCTGCAGTTTTTTACTTTTAATATTCTGCAATCTTTTCTCATATTGCAGGATGTTATCATGTAAAATGTCCATTTTATCAGCTATCACATCCATATTAAATGTTGCATACAGTTCATCTTGTAATTGGTTTATTTCAGTTGCCAGCTCTTTTTCTTGTGGTAAAAAGAAATCTATGAGTAGACGCATGTAATCATAGCTGAGCTGCAGGTTCAGTTGTTGCCGCTTTTTAAGTAGTTGAGGAAATTGATCTCCATATGTAGGCATAGTAAGTACCCTTAAGCCTCTGGGTACTATTTTATATCTAAGTGTTGCTTCCATATGGAAATGCTGCCATTGCAGTCTTTTAAACTTATAGAGTTTATTCTCGATGTTCCTATACTTGTCTCGAAAAGCCATACTTGTTTCTTCATTAACATCCACAAAACAATCTTCAGAAAACACAGGTTTTAACATCAAAGGATTATTGTCCATTATTAAAATATGATTGAGTCGTTCTTTCTGTGTGCAGGTATTAGAGTTATGTCCATGTAAACCCTTCGGTTCTGCATCATATCCTTCTGCCATGTCTCAGTCTCTCTCCCAACAGCACACCAATACAAAGAAGAAAAAATGGACTGAGTACTGAGTACACTCTGATAACAACACAAAGTACCAAGATAGTAAAGAAAAGAAGTTGCAGAGTTCCACGACAGTTTTTACCTTTTACTATACAAAAATAAACATGAAGTAAGCGCTTTCGCGATCTACCCAGATCGCTTCCTCAGACTATATTACAATATCAAGCTGCCTAAGTAAATTTCAAAAAAGTTGTTGTTGTATGCAGATAGTCTATAAAATCTTTCAATTCAGTTTCTGACTTCTCCCACAAAATAAAGAGGTCGTCCACAAACCATGTGTACCATAACACATGTTTGCTATATTCATGTCCTTGCAATAAGCATGTGTTTTCCCATTGCACCAAAGCTAGATTGGCGTAGCATTTTATAGGCAGGTTTTATTGATTCTTTATTCACATGCATTTGTTCTTATATTTATATATATATATATATATATATATATATATATATATATATATATATATATATATATATATATATATATATATAAACATACATACAATAGTATATTATATTTTTGTGTTGTTTCTATATGCATTAGATGTAGACAGAATAAAGTAAAATGCAATGTTAATGGTTAAATAAGAAGGGTTGTTTTTTTAAAAAAACTTTAACTGATAGGAACTTTCTTGTAAATTATCTGTATGCCTTTAACTAGGTACTTGTGACTAATTAATTGCAATGTGTGAATAGTTAAAGCTTTAAAATGCTTGCTTAGGCAGCTTGATATTGTAATATAGTCTGAGGAAGCGATCTGGGTAGATCGCGAAAGCGCTTACTTCATGTTTATTTTTGTATAATAAAAGGTAAAAACTGTCGTGGAACTCTACAACTTCTTTTCTTTACTATTTTGGTACTTCGTGTTGTTGTCATAGTGTACTCAGTATTCAGTCCATTTTTTTCTTCTTTGTAATGGTTGGATTAGAGCAGAATCAAGTTGCTTAAACTTATTAAAATGCTGGGAGACAAAAAGAAAATGGAGTCTGCATGTCCTCCCTGCAGTCGAGTGACGTTTAAGGACATGCAGGTAGGTGCATGCGTGAATGCCTTCTTTGAAGGTTGGGCATCAAGCTGGCACCTCAGCACCATAAAAAAGCCACTGCCAATCATTAGCAGACCAGAGTTCCGTTGTGGTGACCGCTTACCGGGAAAAGCCGTAAAAGACATTAGTACTATGAATAAGGAAGAACAAGAAATCAGAGCTTTGCGTGATATGATGAGATTATCTAAGTTATATCACTGAATTATAGGGAAAGAAGAACAGCTATGAGAGATACTGAGAAAAACTGAGTTGAAGGATTTGCAAGGAATGACAAATAGAAAGAGATAAGTAAGCACATGCCCATTCCAGCAAATGAAGTGCTACTAGTTATTGATAGACACTGGAAGCAAACAACTGCTGAACAGTGGACTTCTTCATGAGCTTTCTACCTTCTTTAAATAATATTTTGGGCTTCTTTTAGAAGAAAAATATGGCTTTATCCTATGGACACAAAAGATTACTGATAGTTTTTCAGCTACGTTTTGTTTAATGAGAAAGAGAAAAGGTAAAGTATTTACAGCTAAATGCTTATTCTGTTCAGTGCAACATATGCAATTCTAGCAAATGTGGTATATAATAGGATGGCAAGATCTATTAAGAGAGGTATCCATGTGAAGTATGTAAGGGTCAAAGGTAAAATCATGCTTTTCTCAGACATAGTAGATGCAGTTCATACTAATAGTTCTAAGCAGAGGTGTAATGCCTGTAAGGCATGCTTGAGTATGTGGCCATCACTTCTTTTTATTGTTTATTTACTTCTTGTACTGCAAATAAAATTATTCAATCTGCATTTTATTAAAATAGTGTCTTTGGCACTATGTGGTGCATGTTGCTGCATACCCAAGTAAAATGAATACTCACTTCAAATTATGAAGCACAAAGCCAGAACGTTGATTACCACTATGATGCAGTAACACCAGTAATACCTGTTCAAGTGTTATCAATGGTAACTACAGTAGCTACAACACTTTTTCTTTTAATTTGAGTTATATGCTAAGTATTACTTAGGACAGATTGCGAATATGTTCCCAAATGAAATCTGTAAGCTATGAAAGGGTACAAGTTACAAGGATGTGTCATTTTACTTCCTCCTTCTCAATGTATTTAGTGAGGTCCAATGTAAACAACAAATAATGGAAAATGTGTGTGTCTGTTAGAGAGAGAGAGAGTGACAGAAAGAGACAGAGAAAGTGCATACTTCATAATTTCTTTGCACTGCAACAGGTATTCCATCAGCATAGGTCCTTGTCATTTAATTGACAGTTCATTTCACTGGAATTCAAATTGTCAAGCCCATTTGATCAAAAATTAATTTAACTAAAAACTAATTTCACAGAAAACTAACCACAACAAATATACCATAAAAATGTTTTTACTCTGCTATATTCACTTCCCTAATAACTCCTGTGATAAGAAACAACATTGTCAGATACTTTCTATAGACTTCTACACTTTTCTGTAAAATGAATTTTCAGAGGCATGTCGGATTGCAACATCTTGCATTACATGTTTTTTTTTTCATTCATTTTATCACAATGAGAAATCTGAGGTGCATTCAGTTAACAAAGTGGCTATAACTGCTGAGCACATATGTGTGCATGCATGTGTGTGTGTTTATATGTATATGTTTGTGTCTGTCTGTGTTTTTGTGTGGGGGGATGGTGTGGGGTGCCTGTGTAGATATTAAGTAGTTACATAACTTATATTTTGGTTGGATGTAAAACAGATAACAGTTGCATATGCAACAATTTTGAAACATTAGGTGGAGGAAATATTTTACATCAAAAATATTAAAAAAAAGAATATAGTAATAAAAACAAATACAAAACAATTTAACAGATAGCCCATTCTCTAAGTGCCTCCACGAATGGCATTATCAAAGAAATAATGCCCTTCCAGTGATGGTAAGGCCTTCCTCCTGTAATGTCAGGCTTCACAACCCCCCACCCTCCACCCCTGGCTGAGTTATTTCCCTGATAATCCCCATTCTATCAGGCATTATTGCTTGCTTAAGGAAGACAGTTAATAGGTAGCTGGAGATCAGGAATGTTATGCATTTGGAGGCAACTTTAAAGATTACTGTTATAGCAATTATTAAAATAAATGTCCTACTTCATTTAAATGATCTCATTCTACAGTCCTGAAGTACTGAAATAAGTTCAAAGCAACTTAATACTGAAAAAGATTAACTCCTTAATCTTGTAACAGGATGTGCGACCTCTAAACTGTAATTGTCAGGTTATAATTTAAGTTTAGTATAACTTCATCATAAAGAAACTGACCATGAGAATAACAGGTAAATGCCATCATAAATATGAACAACTTCTGCATATATAAAACAAGTCCTGAACACTGCTTCAGCACAGCCTGCACAGTCTCTGTAAACTCTAGATGATCTATAAGACATTGGGCACACATGGAAAATGACCAAGCAATAGTAGCAGAAATATATTTTACTGGCATAGCTCAAACAAAGGGTGATTAAACAGTTCTACCTCTGAATGACCGAACCTTCAGCTGGTGAAAATCTCTTTCTTTCTTCACTGTGGTAAAATGCAGTGCAAACATAATTGTTCTGACAAGCATTGCTGAGTAAGTGTCTAAACTTTACAGTCTGTTCAGAAGGAAGCAAACATTTAGTTGTGTGCTTGAAGGCTTAGCTTCAGGCAACTACAACTTCATAATCTAGAGTGCATAAGGTTTGCTGAAAAAGGATTATACACTCTGTGATGTGCATCAATAAGTGACTGGAATGGTTTAGTTCCAGGTACAGCAGCCAATCAAAATGTAGCTTTTCAATAGAATGCGGTCCGCCATTTATAAAATCCTTCATGTAGAATTAATCACAAGCTAAAAGAAATGACCTTTACACCACTACGTGTAGCTTACAAAATATGAGCAGATCAAAACAGAGAAGGATTGACCTCTTGAATGGACTTGACATCAAATACAGTATGACAGTAAGGTACGAACAAGCAGTAGTCAAAGTGCTCTGATTTATGATCTGCATCTTTACTGCATGTTGAGATGAAAAACAGATGAATTGTTTAAAAAAGTGAGATTCTTCACTTTCCCTGAGAGTCTCTGGCTTTCTGCCAGCATATAAAGCCACTTTATTTTTTCTTTTCTGGTGTTAGTAGGATATAAGCAGCTTTTCACAAAAGTTGCACAGTATTTGGACAGGCTACTGGTCATCCCAAGACCAGTCTTTCTGCATGTTTATGAAGGGAGAGTGTGGTGCCCAGCCGCAGTGTTTGATATCATTTCACAAGCTGCATCATATCTACTAATATAGTAGTATTTATCTGTTCACCACTTCCTATTACACTACTGTAACTTTCTTTCACGGTCAGATATCAGTGTTGTATGCAATACGTGGCTATATTTGGTGGTCTGGGAACAATATGTATGAAAGCATCTGATCAGTGGCACAGTGGTGTAGTAGTTAGAATTACTGTTTCGCTTGGCTTGGTTCTTGGGTTGAATTCTTGCTGTGACTCCTATTGTGTGGAGTGTGCATATCCTCCATCTGTCCCTGTTGGTTTTGCTTGTTGCTGCGGATGGAACTCATCCAATATGCCTGTAGGTAAGTATGCAGTCTAAAACAGAGAGAGAGAGGGAAAGTGTGTGTGTGTGTGTGTGTGTGTGTGTGTGTGTGTGTGTGTGTGTGTGTGTGTGTGTGTGTGTGCGTGTGTGTGAAAATATCACTGATTCTTATTACATAATATTGGGGAGTATATTCATAACTCTTCATAACATAACAATGCAGCAGTTATGTGACTATCATATATTAAGTAATATATTCTTAAATAAAATATATTACATGCACACACACGCACCCGCACATGCACAAACACACACACACACACACACACACACACACACACACACACACACACACACACACACACACACACACATATATATATATATATTTATTACATTATATTACTTATATTACTTATTTAAAGTAAATATCTTTCCAAAATAAGGCATAAAATTAATCACAGAGACTGTTTGTGTTTCTGGCAGCCTAGTTTCCCCCCACACCTGACAGCATAAGGGGATTTTAATACAGGTTTGAGAGGGGCTCCATCATCAACCACTGTCCTGGTCCTCAAATAGTCTAAAACTACCCCTGCTTAGAGGTGTGCATAGAAGGGCTCTATAGCTTGCGTAGGGGCTGGACATAGTGTGGTTATTATTACTTTAATCTTCTTCCTAGTCACACCTCAGAGGATTGCATAAAAGGTTGTTATAGCGTGCCCTAAGGGCATTTGTAACTCTAGAATCAACAAACTGGAATACATTACTCTGATCATTTTCTTTCACTTTCCTCACAATCAAACATCTGATGTATTTGGGAATAGGAGGGAGAAAACATGTCTGTGTATATACGTATGACAGCAACACATTAAAATGTTTTACTGTGTCATTTGTTCTTTCACTTTCATCCCAGCTTGACATTAGAGGGCTACGCAGATGGTGGCTGTCCTCTTGTCGTAGGTTTGAAGAGACATACTGAGTATAATTGTAACAACTTGAAATATACAGTTATGCCCATTTCTTCTTTCAGTTTCATAGCACTCTAATACCAGAGTGGTACACAGAATGTGATTGTCTTTTTTTGGAGAGGGGGTTAGGAAGGCAGACACTGTTTTCAAATATGATCTATATATCTTAACAAGCATCTATCTTCTCTATCTTTATCTTTTTTAAAACTATTTTGTCAGCTTCAAACATTAAGCACTGAACCAAACTTATCCCTTCATTTAAAAGATTAAGACAAGTTTTTTTTTTCCTTACTCATGTTTTTTTGTTCAGACGTGTATGGGTTTATGTCAAATTGGGTAAGTTTATGTGCAATACCTGATTAGAGGATGATGTTAAAGGCCTTGGCCAAATCTATTTAAGCAGTATCAACAGACTAACCTTTATCAAAGGCCTTGGTAGTCATCTTAGGGAAAGCAACTAGGTTGAACAAATACAATTAATCTTTTATGAATCCAGAGTAGTTATAAGGTTTAAATTTGTTTGTTAAACTGGGTCATATGTGATTATCAAGAATGTAATTAAATAGCAAGTAGATGGATATGGAGTAACCCATAAATATCAGAACTCACAAAGGGTGAAGTCAGACTAAAAAAAAAAAAACCAAAGCAAGCACCCTCCTCCTAGGAGAAAGTAAGTAAAAGCTGCAGGCCCAGGGAGATATAGACCCATAAGTCTGACCAGCCTCATCTGTAAAGCCATGTAACGTATCATTATGGACCTCATAAATAAAGGCATAGGTGACATCCAAACCCTGGATTGAACCCAATTTGTCTTTCTCAAGGGCCAATCCTGCCTGTTAAACCTGGTGGATTTCATTGAAAATGTGTGACCACACTGAAAGGTGAATCTGTGTGCACACACACACTACACCGACAAAGGCCTTTGGCACAATCCCATACCAAGGCATTACTGATAAATACTGACCAACTTACCAAACTGTAAACCCTGTGTTGTAAGATGGTGCCAACTGGCTCAGAAACCAGCCACACACTATCAAAGTAGTGGGGTGATTCCACATCAAACCTGTCACCAGCCACCAGCCGGTGCGGGTGGCAGTCAGTGCGCTGCCCAACACTGGTTGCATATATAAAACTAACCCAAATGATGTCAGTAGACTTCAGGAGGGGTCTTATGCAGACAAACTGATGATGTAGCCATGGTCTCAAAACTCAATGTAAAGAAAATGCATCATCATTCTCTTCTAAAAAACAATGTCTCACCACACACACTCAAAAATACCACCAATACCTATACTACTACAAGAAAAGAAGAAATCTATAATCATAATAAGACTACTACCTTACTAACACTCACCATGTGTCTACTGTAGTAAGGAATATGTACTACACTTGATTAAGGCATCAATGCATTATATCAGGTTATAACCTCTATAGAATAGGACATGCTGGAGGGACAGATTTTTCTCCCAGCGACTGCCACATCTTTGGAATAGGCTGCCAATAATACTGTTCAAAAGAAGCCTGTGGATGATATCAAGAAACTAATGGATACAGGGGTACAGCACTAGTTCAGGAGGTCATGTATAGATGTACCCATACTTCTTATTCATAGCTGAATGTATGAAAGTCAAAGAGACTGCCGGGAGGTGGAGTTAAGGAGAGGGGGATGACAGTTGCTGCTCCAGCCTAGAAGCCTACCCATACCATCAAACGACAGTAATGGCTGAAATGGTATTTGACTCCTTCTCCAACAGGAATGTTAGGTCAGTGACACAGAAAAAGTGAAACCATTGGGTAAGATCCAGGAAACTGAAAATAAAAAAAAGTTAGCAAATGCTATAACTACAGGTGATATTAATGTACTTATGGCTATGTTCTCAAGAAAACTAGATTTCTCTGATGATATGGATGGTCTACCACCTAAGCTCTAGCACTTTTTTCCAAAACCATATGGCTGGCGAACAAATGCACTTATAGATTAGATATCTAGCCTCTACTTCTTTATTTCGGACAGCAAACCTGAGCTCATTCCATAGAGAGGCGTTTGATGACAGTCTGACATAAGTCAAGTGGTTGGGTGACAGTCAGTCTTTCTATGAAAGCAAATGAACAGTCAGTATATCACAACACTTCATATATCACAATTTAATGATCTTGTGTGGCTTAGTTGTACATGTATGTGTATGTTTGCATGCATAAAACAAGCTGAATACATAACTTTAGTTTATTACCTTCTTCTATTTTAACAACAATTGAAAAAAAAAAAAAAAAAAAAAAAAAAAACAACGTTGAAATAAGTTTAATAAAAAACATGAAAACAGGAGCTGACATCCTATCACTTCATCACAGCAAAATAATCATACATCTAGTTTGTCATGGTTGGCAGTGTGCATGTGACACCAGCTAAAATATATCACTGTGTACTGAATCCTTTCACATTTATCACAGTCAAAAGTCAAAGGTATACCCACCTAGAAGTTGTTAATATGTTGAAGGAAGCCTATGTGAAAATGCTGACATATGTCTTCATTCAGTCATTATAGCCTTTATTTGGAGGCAATTTATATAACTAATAAACACAATATGCTGCTCTGATTTCTTTTATTTTCCAATTTTATTTTCACATCAGTCCTGATCAGATTTACCTTAATTGCAATGGCCACCTCTATCTCTGCATGTACACAGACTGATTAGCTCCCACTAACATGGGGGATGCTACCTAGTTTGCTGTCCTCCCACCCCAATTCCATAGCCACCCCATATCTTCAAATTTTTATCCTCCCCACCCACATTCTCACATGTCATGCTGCTTCTTAAAGTTGCACCTTATAATACTAAAATTAACATCTTTACCACCATAACTCCAAAAAATATTAAACAGACTTTAACATTAGTTTCTCCCTGCGTATCACTGCTGATGCATCATCTAGTTATTGTATTACCCTATTACATCTACTGTATTATAGCTATTATCTGTTACTACTGTATTATAACTATTATCTGTTACTACCACCATCATCCATTGCTTTGGCGACCTTTTCAAAAAAATCCACGAGGTCGAGTAAGCATGACCTACCATTGATGATACAAACTGAGATGAGTCCAGTGTTTGGAAGGTCCCTAAGTCCTTATTGATTAGCTCCATGATAAGTCTTTCCATAGCTTTGCATATGAGGCTGGTCAGACTTATGGGTCTATAATTGCCTAGATCTGTGGAAGGTCCTCCCTTATGCAGGAGAGTGACTGTAGCTGTTCAGCATTCATGAGGTACAAAATATGCATGGAAGCTGTGGTTGAACAGCGTTGTTAGGGCTGATGCAAAATCATGCTTCATGCTATGTAAGATGCATTCAGGAATATTGTCAGGACACACTGATGCAATATTTCTAGCTTTTGATAGCACTTTTAGAATTTGGTCTAGTGTGATAGCTGAACAAAAAACAGTTTCAGTTATATCCTAAGGGACAGACAGAGGGGACAGAAGAGCAGAGTTAGAGCTACATTTATTTGTATGCAGGTTCCCTATATCTTCAGCCTCAGTGTAAGTGACATTGTTCACAATCAGCTCAATGCATCACTGCATTGCACATTTGAGATTGTGAACATAATTAAAGAAGGCCTTGTGATTGTCTTTGGCTTACACAGCTAGAGCTATTTCAGCTGCAAATTTGGCTTTGCTGGATTTTATTAAGCTCCTGAGTTGTTTGTTTATTAAAGTGACAAGGGCTTTATCATTCTGGAAATTTCCTCTTCTTACTTTTGGTCAAAATTCTCTTCCTTTTATTGGAAAGTTTGTTGATATTATGGTTCCACCAAGTGGGTTGATTTCTAAAGTTTTCCCTACACTTGTTCCTACAAGGTACAGTTGCATCTATGCAGCTGTTTATATACCAGTATAGTATGGTGGTATATGTTTCTGTCTATTCAGTGGAGTTAACTGGGTTTGGTGGGAATATAAATCTTGCCAATGTATCACTTAGGAGCAGGTGGTTTGTCTTGGAGAAATTTCTAAAAGTACCTTGGGTGGAAGAGAGTTTAAATTTTATTTCAAAGGAGATGATTTTATGGTCAGACCTTACAAGTGGCAAAGATATGCAAGGGATGGTACAAGATGCCCACATATTAGTAAGGACAAGATCCAGGATGTTATTACCCTAGTGGGTACTCTGACTAATTGTTCCAGGGTGTTTGTATTGACAAAGCCCAGGAATCTCTGCTTATACATACCTACATGCATGCAAAATATTTAAAGTACAGGCAATAATGCTCTTCTAGCCTGCCAATAGATCAAAACAGCTGTTCTCATTATAAATGTAAAGGCTGGTTTTAAAAAAATATCTAAACAAATGCTTGCCTTAATATAATTTGGTAATCTATTCCATGCAGCAGTTACTCTCTCACGGAAGCAATTAGTACACTTCTGATTCCTAAAGAATCTTCTACATAGGTTGTCTGATGATTCTCTACTACTTTGTGATAACCCTAAACATTCCCAGAGGTAGTTGTCTCTAAATGCCCTATATACCTGAATAAGATCTCCTCTTAAATATCTGTATATGACACTGTATAAGTTCAGATAGTTTACTCTTTCAAAATAACTTAAATTTTCACATCCATGGATGCTCTCAGTATATTTCTGCTGTACTTTCCAGTTTACTCATGCTTGTTTGCTTATAGGGTTTCCATAGGTTCATAGGTTCATACTCTAGTCTGGGTCTAATATAACCAACAAACAATGACTTCATCATCTCTATTTTCCTAGACCTTATACATCTAGCTATCATTAATAAATTGGTTGATATGATTAGAAAAACTCAAAGCTGGATACATCCATAACACGTCTGTAACTGAGTCTACAGTTTCAATCGCTGTGTGCTGTATTAAATATTCACCTTTCAGTGTATGTCTCCCAAAATTTATATGCTTAGTTTTTGATGTATTTATCAGCATATTATTCTTCTGTGCCTAAATGGTCAATTTAGTCAAGTTCTTTTGCAGGCATAACTTATCTGTAACACATGTAATCAGTTTACCTATTTTCAAGTCATTTGCTTACAGACTGTAGAACACCTTAGATGAAAAAGACTGATCTGAAAGATAAAGTCTAAACAAGTAGTCCTATGGTAGAGCCCTGTGGGACACCCGGATTGTAGCCAAGGATTTCACCTGTCCAATTGTTGTATGTTACTTGCCATCTCCTATTTGTAAGCCATGCAGCTATATATCTTATCAAAAGTACATGACTACCTAGTTGTTTTAGTTTATTGATCAGTGTTTGTACATGACCATACCAAATGCTGAAGTTGAATCTATATAAAATACATCACTGTGGTGGCTGGTGACTTCAAATTAAAGGGGGGCTGCAGGAGACAGCTGAATGGATGGGGCCAATTGGAAGGGGTGTGGTCAACTAGAAAGGGGAGGAGCTATGCCCAAAACCACAACAACTGGAACTTTAATTAAATACGCTGCCCTACATGCCAAACAGTCATTATGAGAGGCCAATTAAGACAAAATGAAGTGTAGAAGAAAAAAATATTTCAATGCATTGGCTACATGGCAACTTAATATCTAGCTGGAAACACAGGTTGTCAGGCATGAAAAAATAAATAAATTACTTTTTAAATACATTACTGGAATGCCAGTCAAAATCAAGTATAAAAAAAAACAAGCTGCAGTTCTAATTATAATTTATATTCAGCTTTATAAAATTACCAAGTAACATGCTGAAATTAGCAATCTCTCTGATACCCCCTCTTGTAAAAATGTTTCTTATCCAAAAAAGACCTGCTGCCTGACAACAACTATTTACTTGTTTCATGGGGAAGACATGATCAAAGTAAAAAATGAAAAGCAAACAGGAAACAAGCTCAAGATAAATTGCTTAAAGGATTCCTGCGCAAGTTATGGACCACACATGATAGATTGGCATTCTGTTTAGCTTACGGGTAAAGCCTGCAAAGATGACTGCAAGTCTCCAACAAAAGATGACTGCAAGTCTCCAATAAATGTAATGAGCTTCTGAAAATACTGTAATCCTGTCCTTTATTACAAATACTGTCATATGCATTTCAATACCCAAGACTTATACGTTATCTAGTTATGTAAATATTCTGTGCATGGCAACAACGAAAAGGCTTTCAATGTTGGTAATTCTTTAACAGTATGCTTATTAAAGCTTACTTGCATCTTACAATCTCCAGCAAGCTTACCTGATGGTCATTAAAGCATTGCTACTTAAACACAGAGCAACAGGGTACTGTGACAGCATGCATTTTCTGAATAATAAGAAGCATAAATCAACAGTATAAAAATATGACAGAAAACCAGAACATTCTGCAAAATCAAGGACAGATGAAAAGCCACAGTCGTACTTGTGGTCTACCTTGGATGGGGGGAATACTCTGTACACTTACACTGCATAACTGCTCCGTGCCTTCCTTGGACACATCCAGAGCCACTACAATGGGGAGTGGGATGCAACAAGTATGTCACAATTTGAAATGTCTCTGGCTGATGGTGATGGCTCTCACACTCATACCTCTCAACTTCAGAGCAAGAAATCTGGACAAAGCCATACATAGAACTAGAAGTGGGACACAGGCCCAAAAATAAGGACACATTTTAAATGTTGCTCTTATAAACTTAGAAAGATAATAGAACAGTAGTAGGTCTGACTTTTCTGAAGGGTATGAAATCTGAAACTCAAATGTCTGCCATTATTTTCTAACTTCAGTCTTTAATGATTTGCCACTAATTTGCCAGAAAACCACAAAAATTTATGAAAAACAGATGGAAATGTGATGCAAAAATATAAAATTGCCACAGAATACAGCTGGGAACCTGTCAAAGAAGGGACACCTTTTTAATAGTAACACTGTTAACTTGAGCAGCTAACAAAATAAGAGCATCTACATTTCTGAAATAAAAGTAATCTATAACTCTGATCATTACAGTTATATATAATTGTAAACCCTCCACATTTTTGAGGAGGAATTATTAGGGGGAGAGCAACATTTTGAGCCAAAATTGGGGACAGTTGAGAGGTTTGGAGATTCCTAATTCTATAAAGCAATTTACACATACCTCTCAACCTCATAATACAGGAAATCTGGACAAGGCCAAATATATTGGGGCAACATGCAAACACTACTAAAATTTGATCTTGTATAAACTTAAGACAGTTGATAGAATAACAGGTCTTGCTTTAGCATGCATTTTACTGAAGGTTATGACATCTGAAACTCAATGTCTGTCATTTAGTGACTTCATTCCTAAATGATTTGCCAGAAAACCACAAATTTTATGAGGAACAAACCAAAAATAAGAATCAAATATCTATTCATTCTGCAAAAATATGGACAGTTGAGAGGTATAGTTCAGCCAGGGCTGTCTGAGTTAGCTGTCCTTCCGCCCTCACAAAATCATGGTCGAATGGAGCCTCCCCCCTGCAGCCATTCCAATGTCCCATTCCTTAGTAATTTTCCCCATCTACCATAAACATTGTAATGTGCATACTACTTTACTTCTGCAATGATTTGGATTTCATTTGAAAGTTTAATTTTGCATTTTACAGCACAAACCCTAATAGATATCTGATAAACAAACCAATGCAGTCTCACAATGAAAATAGACTTAGCATTAAAACTTCTCTGCCCTTGAAACTCAAATGCATTGAAACAGCATTAAAACCCACATTCAAAGAAAATACATTTTGCCATTGGCAGATAAAGATTAACTTTAGGCTGTTTTCAAATCATAGGCCCCTTGAACACGAAATATACACATGCTCTTTGATACACCTTCCTGACTGTATTAAATTATTTTTATTTGTATTTTATTTTACATTTGTTGACTGGGATAGTCCGACTGGATGCATGTCCATTTTCAGCGGAGGCCCGGGGAGAAAAGCTCCAAGGGTAAGCAGATACAGCATTACATAATACCAGCATTACATATTACAGACTATTCCTTGTACAATACAGTACAGTTGTTAGAGGGCATTTTAAATTTATTGTTTTGAACATTTTTCAAGTAAACAATGAAAATGCATGCACCAATGACAAAACTGCCCAATTCAGAACATTTCTATCATAAAAGTCTACTCAACCTTCTACACTCCACCAGTATCAGTAAATATGCACAATCTCTGAAGAAGTAAAAGTCATCTAAATAATTCCACATTAAAGAAATCTGTAACTAATAAGAGGTTGCTGCTAGCAAACAACTTTATATGTCATTGTTTCATCTACAAATAAAGTGCCTGTTGCCCTTGAGGAATAAATTGCCTATGTTGCATTAAAAAATTGATAAGCTAGTAATATTGCAATAGGGAATGGATGGCAAACTGATAACAGGTTCATAGTTACTAGGTATCTTTGCCAAAAAGGACTGCAGCATCCACCCGCTTTACAACACAGTACAGTATCAGCAATGCATCTACCTACTGTAGGAGTAGAACCCACAGCCTTCTGCATCAAAAGCAAGTACACTACCTGTTGTGCTATTAACAATGCAAGCAAACTCAGCATAAGCAGCACTAAACTTTTGTTCCCCTGCACCTCTCAGCTCCTTGTAAAATCTACTCGACACTCAGCTGTATCTCTGAACTTTGCAGCACAAGAAATCTGGAAAAAGCTAAAATGAATTGGGGGGGGCAAAAGCCCAAAAACCAGGGACACATTTTAAACATTGCTTGCATAATGTTGGAAAGTTGCTAGAATAAAATGCTGTGTTACCACCATACATTTCACTGCCAAGAATTGAACCCAGGGGACCCTGTGAAAAACATACCACTATGCCAAATCAGCTGTTTTGTGAAAGAGAGGAAGACTGAAACTTAAAATGGCTACCATTTAGTGAATTCAGTTCTCACCATAGCTGTCAACCTCTTAGCACAAAACACCTGAACAAAGCCAATAATGGGGGAATACAGCCCCCAAACATATTCAGTGAATTCAGTTCTCACCATAGCTCTCAACCTCTTAGCAAAAAACATGTTGACAAAGCCAGTAATGGAGGAATACAGCTCCCAAACATTCAGTGAATTCAGTTCTCACCATAGCTCTCAACTTTAGCACAAAATACCTGGACAAAGCCAATAATGGGGGAATCCAGTCCCGAAAATAGGGACAAATTTCAAATATCCATGTTATAAACTTAGAAAATTGCTAGAATAAAAGGTTTTGTGTTACCATGTACTTTCTGAAGAATATGAAGCCTGAAATTCAAATGCCTGTTATTTTTAAACATTTGTTAACCAGGAAACTAGTCTGACTTGGAACAAAGGTCAATTTTTGGCAGAGGGAGAAACACTGCGGGCATGTCTTTGTAAGGTGGGAGGACATGCAGACTCCACACAGAAGGCACCCCAGCCAAGAATCAAACTAGAGAACCTGTAGCTGTCAGGTAACACTGCTACCAGTGCACCACTGCACTACAGACTTTGCAAGGAAAAATGAAGATACAGAAACCACAGATTTTATGAGGAACAGAACAAATATGAGGCAAAAATCTGCAAACTTTTTACAAATGGTGGTGGGTAGGGAATTCAGGCCCTTGCCACCTGCACCCAAGGTACAGGGTTCAAGCCTGAGTATTCTCTACCTACCACCATGTGTTCTCTCTAGCAACCAGCATATAGCAACTGGGGCATTACACACACACCTTGGCAGCAGCTAAATCTTCTGTACCTGCAAGGCTAATGGATGGTTCCACAGCAGCAGCTAAATCCTGAAGCTGAAGCCATGCAAGGCTAACAGTTGGTTTCCACCTCAGCATCAGCCATTCTCCTGGCATGCAAGAGTAGGCTGGAGGCTCCAGCCTGCAGGCATTGCAGTCTAGTGTTCTTCTGTTCTGTGTGGTTGTCACTGCACAGACAGGGCAGAGATGCTTTTGCCTCTATCCAGACTGCCTAACACAGCAGTCTGGAGTTCTGTGAGTACCAGGAACTCCAAGCACGCATGTGTGGAGTTCCTGGACTCGCAATTTTTTTTATTTTATTTTCTTCCTTCTTTTTACAGGTGGAGGGGCTGCAGCCCTGCAGTCCTATAGCACGAGCGACCCCCGACAGCACAATTTTTTCATTCATAGCTGTTATTATATTGTTATAGACCATCATCTTACACCCATCTATTCACAGCTCCTTTTTCTCATTTTTTGCACATGGGGTCAGGGTGTCACTTCAATATCATGTTACAGGTGGTAATAAATCTATTTTCAACATATGCTTGCTGATATATTGTTTCAAGTCCCAACCTTTTCATGTCTGACAATAATATATCCAGTATTACCGTCTCCTTTATTTTTTCCACAACATGACAGTAAACTTATGAGTCTGTATGACTCTGGGTTAGTCCTACTCCCCTTTCCCTTAAATACAGGTTTAACAATTGTATGTCTTCAGTCTTGAGGAACTTCCTCATATTTATATGACCTAGTAAATAATAGATATGATGGTACTCTAAGTTCATGTCATTGTTCTCAGGCCATTATAAGTAATTCCATCTCCTCCCTGTGCTTTGTTTGAACAAAAACAAATACTTTACTGCACAGATCACTGTTTCTCTGCTGTTGGCCTCAAACTCTGTGAATCTATTCCTTTCTATCTGAAAGAAATGTCATCATACCCAGACTTCTTGACAACTAAAATGGCATCTACTGAAATTTGCAAAATTCCAGTGTTATACTCCTGGCCACATTACCTAAGCACATTATATTCTGTTACTGTCCAAGCTTCTTACTGTCCATATCCTTGTAACTGTATATCACACATACCTTGAAACTCTTGCATGCAGTGTAATGTAACTTCAGCAAAATTTGCAAGTTCATTTCAAATTCAAATCTTTTGTATAATGACTTCACTTATTGGATGCTGAGCAGCACATAACTTCCTGTTGCATTACTCTAATCCTGTTGTACACATTGTATTGTATTGACATCATCTGTATACTTTAATTTTATTGTTGTCATATCTGTCAACATCTTAGAGCATGAAATCTAGGCAAAGCCTAGATGGGGAGATAAAGGCTCAAAAATAGGGACAATTTTTAAGTATAACAGGATTTGTGTTAGCATGTACTTTGTTTTTTTTTTCCTCAAATATTTTTATTAAAGTTTTAACTACCAAATAGCAAATTATAACATTTAAAATGTATATAGAAAGTAGGTAATTAAATAAGTAATCTATTACCAAAACACAACAAAAAACAACTATTTACAGAGGTGTCTACTATACAGCAAAAATTCTAAAACTTCTCAAGAATTAGCATTTATTATTTAAGTATTAGCAACTGTTTATTTAGCAGTTCTTTAAATTTCATCCAAGAGTTGTAAGAAGTGGTGATTCTGGTTGTTCTTGTCTTGATTGTAAGAAGTTCTAAATGACAAACCAGCTGCAATGTTTATAAATTCTTTCAAGGTTGGAGTAGATTCTTTTTTCCAATTGTTGGTGATAATTTTCTTGCTATTGTTAAAATACAACATAAAAGTGAGTAGTTTATTCTTTTGCCACAAGCACGTATTGGTATAGCAAATAAAATTAGTGATTTGGTTAAGGTAAATTTATCATCAAATAAAGCCTATAAAAATAATATTATCCCACAATGATTTAATGAAATTACAATAAAAAATATACTGCCAATCAGCTTTAAAATTTAGCTTACATCTCAAACATCCTACTTTTTAATACATTAATTCAACTCTATAAAGAGTAATGGAAGTCCTATGTGTGAATTTCAAAGACATTAATTTCCATTTTAATGGGACATAGTTTGGTTTGAAGATAATAACATTATTTTTATCACTTTCACTTGGATAGTTATTGTTTATGAGTTTGAAATAATCCCTTTAGCTTATGTTGTAATATTTTGTTGTATTTTTGATCACTTTTTATATTTTGATAAAAGTCATTTCCCAAGTATATTCTAATACATCAAAATAATTTAAAAAACAATGAGCTTAGGAACAGAATTCCTTACTGTTGGTTGCATTCATTTAATTTTGCATTATATTGATTGTCTACAACTTTCAACATCTAACCACATTTCCTTAAATAAATCAAATATTTTTGTTATATACTCTACAGATTGCAGTTTTCTCTATCCATCAGTTGAGACCAATATATCAATTTTCTCTCCTTAAATATAATCATTGTAGATAAATTGAATGTACAAATATTGTTTTGAGTATATGCTATAGGAAACAGTAGAAAAAAACATGCTTTGTATTCCGAGTTCTTGTAAATAAAATTTCTGAATGTGGTCATTATCATGAAAATATAAGAATAATTAATTAGTTTCAGCTGTCTAAGAAATACTCTTTTAACATTTTAAAACATGTTTAATATTATATGCTTATGTAAATTTCTCAGATGGTTGAGTTTTAACCAAATGCTTTCTTGTATCTCTTTTCATTTGGCACTATAATTATTCTTTAACCAGAGACAGACTGTCTTAATGATTGATGATAAAGAATATAATTCTAGATCAGGTAAACCAATGCCACCAAAAGACCAGTCTCTTACATGATGATTTAGAGCTAATCTAGGTTTATTAGAATACAAAAGAAATCTCAGGATTAAGGAATTAAACTGTTTTATATTTTTATAGGGAGGAAGAGCTATAGATCGTATTATATATAAATGTTTTGGTAAAATAATCATTTTAATTAATGAAAGTTTCTCTTCCATAGTGAAAAAACTTATTCCATTTATTAATAAGATTCTTTATAATGGTTAAACTATTATTATAATTAACAATTGTTATATTTTTAATGTTATCTGCTACAGTTATCCCTAAATAGCGATTTGTTGTCTTTTACAATATACTTAGACAATATTTTTCCATATCAGAAGTGCTACAATTTATAGGTAAAATGTTTGCTTTTATTTTCATTAAACTTAAGTCAAGATTTCTTCTGAAAGGTTTCTATTGCAATAAAAACAGCATTAAGAGAACAGTTATTATCATTTAAAGTCAAAAAGATATTGTCAGCAAACAATTGTATTTTGGAATTCAAATTTTTATTTATCTATATGCCTTTGATATCTAAGTTCACTCTTATATAATTTTCAAATGTTTTCATGATTAAAGTAAAGAGCAGTGGCAACAATGGACAAACTTGATTAGTTCCCTTAGAAATCAAAACTGACTCTGAAATATATAAACCTATTTTTATGTATGCAAATGAATTTTCATAAAGGAGATGAATAAGTTGTTAGACATTATTTGAAAAATTAAATTCCTCTAAGACTAAGAAAATATATTTCAAATTAACTGAACCAAAAGCACTATTAATGTCTAAACTTATTAATGTTATCTTTTGTGTTATTAGCATAATCAATTATGGTTGATATTCTTTTAATGTTATCATAAGTATTTCTATTTATTATGAATCCAGTTTGATCATTATTGATCAGAAATGGAAGAATTTGTTGAATTCTGCTAGCATGAATAGCCAGCAATATTTAATGGTGAGATTGGTATATAAGAAGAACAATCTCCTGGGTCTTTATCAACTTTTAAGATTGGAGAAATAAGTGCATATTTCCATGATTATGGAACCTTTGTTAGACCCTTAACTAGTGAAAAAAAATGAGCAAGATACTTAAAACTTCTTTAGACATACGTTTATAAAATTCTGGTAGTATGCCATTATTATCAAGAGCTTTATTAGATTTTAGTTTATTAATTTGATTTTTAAGTTTAGACATTAATACAGGCCTATCAATTGATTTCATCTGATCCTCAGATAATTTATCTTTAGTATGGTTTCTAATGTTGATCCTCAAATAATTTATCTTTAGTATGGTTTCTAATGAAACTTTTAATTGCATATTATGAATCCATTGTTGGATTTTGTTGATTAATTTTATTAAAGTGAGTTCTGAATACTCTTAAGATGTCCTCTATTTCAGTAATGTTTTTACCATTAGGAGAATATATTTATTTAATGTGATTAGATTTAATAAGTATTTTCATTCTAGAGGCTAATGCATGCATGGATGTTGGATTTATAGAACGATTCATTAATTTAATCTTTTTTCAAATTTATCATAGTTTTATGATTTAGGATTTCTAAATATTTATTTTGTAAATTATTAATTTATTTTGTCAGGTTATCATTTCCTTTTTGACTATCTAGTTTTACCTTATCAATTTTTTATCATGTTAATCTATCAATTCCTTGTCCCATTGCTTTTTCTTTACAGCATACCAACTCATAACTTTACTGTATAAATATGCTTTTAGGGCATCCCATAACTAGATCTCTAATATATCTTCTGTATAATTAATTTCAATAAAGGTCTGAATTTCTTTATTAAAAAATTCTTTAAAATCCTTAAAGTTGGTAGATAAGCACGTATTCTTTTAATAGGAATATTATTATTACAATTTAACATAAGCTCAAACATTATGGCATTCTGGTCAGAAAGCAGACAACAGACTACTCTAACCTTACCTAGTGTAGTGGTTAAATCATTAGAAACATATACTCTAGCTATTCCTGATTGTTTCCATGTCTATGTGAAAAGTGAGTGAAAAGTGATTCTGGGTCTGAAAATTTGTTAATATCTTTAATTTGAAATAAATCTATGAAATGTATTAATGCTTTTGCTGAGCCTGACATCCTTCATTTTCTGATAGCATTAGAATCTTCATCCTTTAACATGCAAGTAAAATTCCCTGCCAGTATAATACTACCTTATGAGAGTTGAATAATGTGATCTAATTGGTGTTTAATAGTTTTAACTCATATACCAGATATCCAATGCACATTAATAAGAGTGTATACTTTTCTTTTGATTTCTATAGTTACTAAACAAAACATCTCTTTGTCATCATTATATGTAATTATAACACTGGGTGAATGTATATCATTTTTACACAAAATAACTGCCCCTCTTTTTTCTGATTATAATGAGAGCTAGTTAACACAAAGTAATATTTAGTATTAAGTCTATGTCTTCTTGCAACAAATGTGTTTATTGTAAAAAAAATAATCTGAGAAGTAAATAACTTCAGAAACTTGTTTACACTACCCCTCTTGCAACCATTGTTTACTGTATTAATACTGATGAAAATACACTTTAAATATGACATATGGTAGTCAAGACAAAGATACAAATAATATAATAATTCCAAAATGTAGCAGTAATAATGAACCACACACAGGAATCTTAAACTTCCTATTGACAATTATAAATCTAATAAACTTGAGATTAAGTATGTGCAGAATGAAAATGATAGTAGACACCAAAAAAGACAAAATATTACACAAAAAAATTAAACATAAAGTCCTTTTTTCTTATTTCCCCTCATGGAGTCTAACACTCCTAGTTGAATAGTGACTCTATCCAAACATTCCTACCCATCAACAGGAGTAAGTCCAATTCCCCTCTGCTACATAAGAAAAAAAATATTGGAAAAAGCAATAATAAAAAACTCACTCTAAAAACACCATCAACAATTTAAATTTTCTCTATATTTTAAAAAAACATTTTTACTTAAATAATGCCTATATTTTATTATGGTGAAATGATAAAAAAACCCTTAGGTGATATGTAGCATAAAATGGAACAAAGAGAAAAATGAACTAAATAGTCACATCTTTAGATCCCAATACATAAACAGATTATATCAAAGCCATATCAGACATTTGTCAAATACAAATGAGGAAAAACAAAAGAAAATATTTATTGCTGTCAGGGTGCTAGGTTACAAACAGTTTGTGATATCATTCTCACAGTGTGAATCAAAACTGAACAGTGGAATATAGGAATGAGGAATAAGCACTAGGAATCTTTCAACATATTAACTTTTGGAATTGTGTAGCTCATTCATGCCTAGCAGCCTGGCAGCAGTGAGCCTCGTTTCATATCATCATCCCCCACCACTGCACACATTGCAGTTCTGCTCCAGCTATAAGAAAGCATGAGTATATAGGTAACATACTGGTGATAGTATACAATACTATTCTACTAAATAATCTCATCAATTCTTTAAAGTCTACTTTATTGCACTATTCATATAGGAAGTGTGCAATGCTGTGTCTCTTTACATTAATATATAAACCAAAGTGTGGGCAACTCATATTGTTGTTAATGCTTAGATTGATAAGCTGCACTCCATGACATGAAAGGTCCCTTAAACAATAAAATGAGGGGAAAACAGAAAAGCAGTTATTCAAGAAAAGTACAGAAAACATTTCCTCTAACTTTAAGGGATAAAACCTCTCATAATTATTTTTAGTGACACTGTGCTGACTTATGAAATCTTAAGATATTCAGTATTCATTTCACTTTCTAAATTTACTCAGTCACTTGAAAGACCACCTGTAAAAATGTTTTGTGGACATGCTGTGGCACAGCCGAGCTTAAATGATGATAACATAGTCATATTCTAGATAAATAAATGCAGTTCTTTAGAATGTTATCTTCTTATAAAAGTAAATTTTTGTCTCTGGTGTAGCTGATGTTTTAAATGACCAACAATATACACTTAAATAAGAAAATATAATGCCACTCTAGACCTCAATCCGATATGACTTCAAAAAGTATAAGTGAATCAAGAAATGAGTTTACAAAAACAAGCATGTTATTAGATAAGATAAAATAAATTAAAACAATCACAAAAATATAATTTGGAAACAACTGCAAATTACTTCTGCAAGACCATAAAGGACTGTTCATGAGATCACAACTTAGCTACATACAAGAACAATCTGCAAAAGTCCTTACCAAAGGTACACACAAATGGCTTGTGATGATATCTAACCATTTATCGTTTCTATAAACATATTGATGCAAAAATAGTTGGAAACATTCTTCAATTTATTTATGGAAGAGAAGGATTTTTAGCCTAGGAAGAAATCAATAATCCACTAGATTATGTGCCTTATTGAGAAGAAGGTGAATTATTAATGTGCTGCTCAAAGAGCCATAAAAATAGGTCTGCTAGCTCATATGTAGAACTTAATTTTGGAGCAAGGCTTCATCTTTATCTGAAGTATGGTCTCTTGTCTTGCAAATCTGATGACATAGTCTAGTGCCATGTTCCACCCAAAAACTAAATTAAGTCATAATCTACTAGAGCTTTTAGGAATCATGGAAATAAATTAGATCTGTTTCCACAACATGAATATTACAAGAAGGCTGTAAACTGGATCATCTGAACTGGATATATGAGCGTAAACAAATATAAGTATGCTTTGTCCTTTTATTTCTAAGCTAGAGGTAGGTTCTACAAGTTGCTTGACAATTATAATTACTCCCCCACATCCTAAAATAATTATCAAAGTAATATTTAATCCATTACTTTGAACTGTCAGAAAATGTGAACGTTTCCTTTATGCATGTGATATAAATTTGTGGTTTTTGATGTGTATATCAGAACAAATTTCATATATTTTGATGTTGCTTATCACAAATATTCCATGAGAAAATGTATATATATTAACATCAGGGACTCCAGTTAATTATTTTTAATGGAAAGCTGCTGCTACAAAACAATACAGTGTGAATCATACCAATAGTATGAAAATCCAAGATTTTGGAATCATAATGTGTACCCTTCAATTATTCAAGAAAGTAGGAATTCAGAAACCCTGAAAATCTCAGAATGCACAAGTCATAGGACAGCCAAAAGTCAAGTCTAGAATCAGAAGGAGAAAAAACTCTGAATTAAATAGGTTCAATAATATAATTAATCTAGACAGCATGAAAATGAGCAGAGCAGGTCAACAGATGGACCAAACAGTCCTTACATTCTTTTTCTTGTATGTGGTTAGAATGAGTCTATTACATACGATCAAACCAAATGTGTGCAAATCTTGACAGATTAAACCCAGATGACAGAACTATGAAAACAATAATATTTGAAGAAGAATTGTTATAACTGTAAGGTCTGTTGCTAGGAAACATAATAAGCTGTTCTTATTACCAACAAAACCTTGTTGATTGATCATAAATATCTCCCACATGATCTTTCCATATCTATTTTTACAATAATCAAGAATCACAGACTGAAATCTCCTTCAAAATATTCCTTTAATGCCACCTGTTTTAGAGAGTGTATTTAAATCCAAGACTAAATTTATTTTCTGAAAAAGATTATTATATTGATTGTAAAAGCACAACTATTTATTGATATGTGCTTTTTAATATTTTGTACAGTGTTAAGGGTTCGATCACTATAAACAAAAGTAATAAAACAGATAAATTACAAATTATCACCATCCAGTCCAGCTACGTTCAATGCATTCAGCTGTTTTACTGCTCTTTGTACATCCCCTCTCTTGACCTTCCTGCATAGAGCTCACCTATCTGATCTACTTGATTCCTTCTTCAGACATTTTTTCCTTGGCTTCATCTCTTGACCAAGCACAATATGTTGAATAAACCTGGATTTAAATTTTTTTATTTCTTGGTCATACTAAAAGACCCTTATGTCCTATAGAATGGTGCCTTTAACTTATTGAGTGCTTCTGCCCTTTGACCTTCAACATCAAGCATTAAAACTGTCCACTTCCCAGTGATTGACACCTAGGAACCCATTGCGATCTCAATCACAAAGCTGCCATACAGATATGCACATGACCTCGGCAGGAAATTTAAATGAATTCTATTTACCAAAAAGAAGAAAACAGAACAACCAAGCTACAACAATAAACATGGTTTCTGGTCTGGTCTCAGCACTTTCACTGTACTTTGGACTTTCACTGATTGCACCCTTTTAGCTATTTACTGGAGCCATATTTATAGACCTTACCAGCAGCTTTGATCTGATTGACTACCCAGTCCTATTTACCCACCTCACTGATGCCATTCCCTGAATCTGAAATTACCTATTCAACTGATATTTGTGAGTAAATGTTAATAACAGTACATCAACCACAACCCACAACCCCCTTACATAAAGGAGTCCCTTACTTAAATAAGTCCCTCAACACTCCATACTGGCCACTCTTCTTGTCTCCATGTTTATAAATATACTGAAACTTGACCTTTCCCAAAATCTACTCTTACTATATGCAGATGACATGGTTATCTTCCTCACCAATCACACAACCCACTCAATACAGCATGAACTGCAAAAGGATTCCTCCATCATTAACTGTCTCAAGGGCAAAAAAGTATTACTTAACACCTCAAAAAGTAAAACTATGCTGTTCTAAAACTCCAATAAAAGGCAAAAGAACTCCAATTCAGTTCTTATTACTGACCGCCTTAACAATGCAAGTTAATACTTTCAGATACCTAGGAGTCTGAACTGATATCTCCACTTAACTTCTACCAGCACCTTGAAAATACCCAGAAAAAGATAAACTCCCTACTCTTCTGAACAAAAAGCTCTTCCTTTCTCTCCCACCCAACAAGAAATGCTATTGGGAAAGGGATTCTTCTAGCCCAACTTACGTACTGCCTACTTCTTGTAGCATCTGCCTCCAAAAGAAACCCTACCACCATCCAAACAATCTTTAACTCCATCTGCCACTTACCTTTGCCCCAATGAATGAACAGCACTGTGTTGCACTAGCAAAAGTCAGCTGCTGTCAGTTAAGCAACAAGCCAATCTACTCCTTGGCTCATAATGTTTCCACCTCCAGAAAGAAGACCACTACCCCTCCCTTACTCTTCCCTCTAGCTTACTTAGACAGCCTCCATCAAATAACCTTAGACCTCATAGCCATATTGGACCCTTCTCGAAAGCACCTAAAACCAAACTGCAGTATTCTAACCACTCCCTTTCTACCCTTGGACCCAAGCTATGGAGGGATCTTCCCTCAAATCTTAAAGACCTCTCTAACTAATCTTCATTTCAGACATAACTTAATGAACATCTCACAGCACAAGCTGCTTGTAAATGTGCTGTTTCAGGTCACATAACCTAGTCTCCCTAATCTTCAATACATCCTGGCTGTCATTTTCACTTCAGCATCTCTTCTCTTCCTCCTAATGCCGCTACTCATCACTGATGTAAATGTTGTACATAGTGGTTTCTATTGACTACCTTCTTAAATATTTTTTCAAATGTTTATTAACGGTTCCTTTGTTTTTAGCATGTTCTTTAATTGAATAAATTATTTTTATTTTGTACACTAGATTTGTGTTCACATTCTAAGCTGTGGTTGAAATTTGTACAATGAAATCAATGTTTTACCCCAGCTAGCAAATTGTGTAAATAAATAAATAAATATCAGCTATGGTACAGTTATGTAAGTAAACTTACCGTAACAGTAGATGTTTGAATGATCACTGCTGCAGTATATATAGCTACACAGGTTACATCCTCCCAAGGACAAAACATCAGGACACCTTCCAAGGTCCCAGGGTGCATTTCATGTGCCCAAACCACCAGTCAGCTTGAACTGAGATGACCAAGAAAGATGCCACAACAAAACTCCATCAAAATGACCCAGCCAAATTCAGTCTTGCACTGTGTGTAAATCCTTAAAGAGGAAATGTCATTCTTAAGTGAACTATGTAGTTACTGTATGCAGTTTTTTACAAGTACTTCACAATGACAGTCTAGAAAAGTATTACTGTACTCAACAAGAGGGGAGCATAAGACTTCCATTCAAGGTAGGGAAGTCAGTCTACCCATGCAACCCAAATGTCATTCTTAGGTGAACTATGTAGTTACTGTATGCAGTTTTTTACAAGTACTTCACAATGACAGTCTAGAAAAGTATTACTGTACTCAACAAGAGGGGAGCATAAGACTTTCATTTAAGGTAGGGAAGTCAGTAGATTAGAAAAGAATCATACATACACACACACACACACACACACATTCTTTCACTGTGTGTGTGTGTGTGTGTGTGTGTGTGTGTGTGTGTGTGTGTGTGTGTGTGTGTATGTATTATATATATATATATATATATATATATATATATATATATATATATATATATATATCTTCACTATTTCTTTCACTGGAATTATGTCAGTACTCTAAGATATAAGCTCATATTTTTCATAGGTTCATAGATGTATATTAGATTAACGACCACTAGATCTGCTAGAAGCCTACCCATGCAACCCAAATGTGACCTACAAATTTGATTTATATTGGGGTGATTTACTGACTGCCTCTGTCCATCAGAGACATAGGAGCAAGATCAGGGGAGAATTTCTGATTACCCATCCACTGGTCCAATGTGCACGTAAATATGGTTAGGGACGGACTCTGCTTCACATGAATGAGGAGCCTATTCCAGAGAATGGGAATTCTCTGAGAAACATGTCTATCGCTCCAACATGTCCTATTTATGTTGCAAGCAAAATTTAAGTATGATACAGAGTAAAGAGACAGGGCTTTGAGGTGATCAGTGTAGGATATTTTGTTTACTGCCTGTATTTTTATTTTAAGGAACCTTTGTAAACGTTCCAGTTGCTGCATGTATCTGGTCAGGTGTATACGAAGGGGGCATTATACTCTATGATGGGTCTGATGATATTTCAAACACTGGTATGTATATAGTAGTCTACAATGATTTGTTCAAGCTTGTTTTGTTTGTTCTTCAGTTATTCAAACTGTTTTCCTCATGCTGGAGTTTGAAAAGAAATGTTAACTTGATACTTATTGTAATAATATGAAAGCCTCATAGCCATGTCATTACATCTTCTGTTTGGCTGATGCCTACTAAGGAAAGATTGATCATTGTCTTTGTGCTTTAACAATGATCCCTCTTTCTCCTACTTGGAGTGATGTTGGAGTGAGGATATATACACAAAGGGGTTATAGAGGGCGTAGGGAGATCATTTTTAGTGTTTACATATTTCCTTATGTTTCCAGTCTTCTCAAGCAAATAAATATAAAGCGTATATACTTGAGGAAGCATGATTCATGCTACAGGGTATGCACCATTGTGTTTAAGACATGTATATATTGAAGTAACAAAGAAGACATGTGCCTATCTGATGCATATTGTTTCACTGACATTCTGAAACATCAAATCACAGATGGCTGAGACCATATAATCAAAGTTACAGAACATCAAGCATAACAAAAGTACCCAAAACTGTACTTTTGCAGAGGGCAAGCACTACCCCCCTGCAAACCCCACACCTCCTGATAATTATATATATACATATAGATATATATATATATATATATATATATATATATATATATATATATATATATATATATATATATATCAACAATGAGATCACACTACAGTGGGGAAATTTCCCATTCCCACTGTAACATGATCTCAACACAAACAATTTGACATTCAGTAACCATGTTAAAGAAGTGTGAGTATAAAAGTGTCTCACCCAGAAAATTTTCATAAGAAAATGTGAACACAGTATAGAAATACTGGCATTTGCAGTTAAGGGCAAATTAGGTCAACATTACAAAAATTCATAAACTGGAACAGTTCACAAACACTGAATTTTAAAGAAAATGTAGCTATCAATTTATTTCAGGTTAATACATATAAAAGCTTAAAAAATAAATATGTTTCATGACACTGGGTCTAGAAATGTAAGGGCTGGGATTCATGGACAAGATCTGCATGCCTGTAAAGTGCTAATACTTGAAGAATTTGCTGCATGAGGTAGCTCATAGCTACCCAGACGTGTATTAACATTGCCTGAGGCCCGCCCACACATTGAACTTGGCTGCTACACATACTAATAACCACTGCAATATATGCTTCATTTCTGTGATTCCCAGCCAGTATTTTTATATTACATAGTAAAGAAGATTCCACTCTTTTAAATGCTGTGCCATAAAATGACATTACAATTTGATTTTTATATATATATATATATATATATATATATATATATATATATATATATATGTTCAACCCAGATACGGTTGTTCTTTTTGTTTTTGTTGCTAGGAGCTCAATGTAATGAAATTTGTAAGTACCTTACTCAGTATAATTTATGGAAAATATCAGAATATGCAGGCAGTGTTAGACATCTTTCTCTTTCATTTACAGTGACCAAAATAATCCTGTACAGTCAGTCATTTATAGCAAGGGTACAACCTACCTGAAATGGTAATTAATGAAGTGATATTAGTAATAATACGCTGCTTCCATTGTTAAGAGGGAATATTTTAATTTAGTCCATACAACAAACCTTACTGGTATTAGTCTGTTTCCTTATTATGCATATGTAGGTAACTACTTCCAGTTTGACTTTTAATTATTTTCAGACAATTATGATATGAGTATACTCAAATGAGTGCCATCAAAGACTTTATAATAATTGCAAACAGCCCCCTCTATAGCCAGAAATATGTGCATATCTGTTTTCAGATTTGGAGACCCAGAAAACTTATCAATAAACTGAGTGCAGAATTTCTGCTTACATCACTACAATATTTTAATACTGAGGTGATGTATGCATTTTATGTGAATGCAATTTAATTTATTCTGTAATCTTATTAATATTCTCCTTTATCTGTTGAAAACATTTTAGATTTTACCTCTCGTTTATCTTTCAAAGTTATGCAGAAAACCCTGATGTGAACTGTAACATATCACTGTTAAGAACAGACATTATGCTACAAAGTACACCTGACCAGGTTCCAGCCCAAGCTAGTTGCATGCACCTTCCATGTGTTAGTTTGCTTAGTTACTTCTGCAACATTGCCTCCAGACATTTTCTCATGTACTAAAACATGAATACAAGATTGCTACTGCAGCTAGTATCCCAAATCCTGAATTACTGAAGCTGTTGAATTTTATGTTCAGTACATAACACCTTCCAGTTAACTGGTGAGACGCCTCAAGATGTGAAGAATCCAATCTATGTACTTTGACTGTATTTGCTTTTACAATCCAGTCTAGAAAGGAATGCTGTGAAAGAACAGAATCTTTTAAACTTATTTGCTTTGCTTGTTTGTGTGTTTGTTTATTGCATTACAAATGAAAAAAAAGAGTCATACTTCTTTCTTGTTGTGGAACAGTTACAGCTTGAAAAGAATCCCAAAACCTACTAAACTAAGGGAAAAGGTATATGTGCATTTAGTAAGTATATTGCAAACTTATTTTAATCATACACCTAATGAGATATATTAGAGAAATATCAGTTTCAGTCTCAGACTGGAAAGCTTAATTAAGCCATATGCAAGAAGGTTTCTGAGTTGAGGAAAATTAGCCCCAGTAGTAATTAAGGATGGATAGCTGTGGTGGTGGTGCTGCGGTAGCGTTGTCGCCTCACAGTCAGATGCTGTCCGGTTCGATTCTCAGCTAGAGCATCTTCTGTGTGGAGACATGGGTGAATGGGCGTACCTTTGTTGAAGTTTGTGTGTTAGGGCTGGTACCTCTGCACGTAAGAATCAACTACCAATCATAAGTGGACCAGAGTTCCACTGTGGCGATCCCTAACCAGGAAAAGCTGAAAGACACAACAACAAGTAATTAAGGATGGATATGTCAGCAGATACTAAGAGGTGCCTGGTACCAAAGCTGTACATGTGTGTTCAGCAGCAGATTGGCTGCTGGCATTTGCATTTCTTTGAATTTTTATCTGAGTGTCCAAAATTTGCCTGAGCTTGCTTGAGCTACTTCCTGCATTTTCTGCAGTTCCATTGTGTCATGTCACTTGAACTTACCTGTGACTTACCTGTGAAAGACTGTGAGCTGCTGAGCCACTGGACTGCTTAACCACTGAGTTGCCAGACTTTACAAGTTCCAGGGTGTTGCTTTCTCAGTTTTTTTGTGAATGATCATGAGCTGCTGAAGTACTTGCCAGCTCAGCTGCTCAAACACTGAATTGCTGGATTGTACTGGTTCTGAGCTTTCTTCATATTATTCCTATGCTAGCATTACCATTTGGATCTTTGCCTTTCGCTGCCATTATAGTACTTAACTGTTGTAGTGGTTAATTTGAAGTACAGCGTTGCATTTTGTACCTGGATCTGTTATCTGTGAGGGCAGTCTTAGACAATGTTGTACATTTAATCTCAGGACTGTGGGCTGTTCCAGTTGATTTTCAGTTTAAATTCATCTCCCTTCAGCATCATTTATATACAGTGACATCCTGCTGAGTTGATTTGGTTTTGATAGCTGATTCAAAGTCACAACCAAAGTGTCTGTAAGGTTTTAACTCTGCCAACTTAAACTGCTCCTTGTTGGAATTCTGAAATGGCCTCTGTTATAGCTTCTTACCAACCTGATTTTGCTCGAGTAAAATTTCTATCTCAATCTATTATCTCAAGCCAGTTACCTCATGTTTGAGTGAATTATTGTCATGTTGCTCCAGTTACTTGTGACTGAAGCTATTGTCTAACCAATGACAACCATGCAATTCCTACTTTCTGATTTTATGGCTCTTGCATCCCAGTCTGTTGAAACAACAATGGACATTCTGGTACAGTTCTTTGTAACTGAAATTATATCTGATTAGTGATTAAATCTGATTAGATGTTCTACTGCAACTACACTAGCACTCCAACCTGATCTGACTGTTTAGTGACTTTTATTAAATTTTATTAGCTTATTACCATTTTATTCGGTTAGACATTTGTTATTATTGCATAATTTTGTATTTTTTTTATTTTTCAGTACATGTATGTTAATTAGTGTTTTGAACTTATTTTTGGTATCTTTTAATTTTGATTTGTTTTACTCTTGCTCATTATTTGTCTCTCTCCAGGTCATTTTTTATGACTGAGACTCACTGTTTGCTGTATGTTATTATTTGTTATTTCCTGAGCAGCTTATGTGTTATTGCTACTTGTAGGAGGCTTAGCATAGGTAAGAGCATACTGCAGGCCAGGCATCTGCAGCTTTCAGCACCTGTCTTTTGCCTCTCATGTCCAATGCTAGGTTCCAGTTGTGATTATCTATTGTAGAGTGAAAAATGTTAATGAGACCCAGGTCCAGAACCTACAACATAAACTCATGTATTTCATTTGCAATTAGGGACAGGTATAGGGACCTGTTCTCCTGCATCTCCAGTCTGGCTGTTGTCTGTCATTATTTCTGACCAACTTTATGACCTTGACCTGTCTCGGTGGTATGGCACCAAGGTTTCTGGTTACACAACATTTTAGATCTGTGCGATCCTGTGGTGTGGTTGCCATTTTTTTGTTCTATCCCTTGGGCTGAATGAGGTTACAGCTAAGGTTTTGAACAATTTTGAATATGTCATTGCTGTGGGAGCAATGTTCTACTATCCATCAGGTAATGCAAGGATGTTCTTCTTGGACGTCATGGATTTCCTCATGAGTTCTGTCCTGAAATCAACAATTTGGCTGATGTTGGGTAACTTTAGCATATGGGTTGAAGAGGAATCCTTGACCAAAGTTGTTGCTTGTTTCTAAGGTACATAATCTTCCTTTAGTGTTTGATGACAGGCTTACCTTTAAGGACAAGGTCTCATCAAATTTCAACCATTTTTAAGATGCCTTGTTACCATTTGAAAAACATCTCTTTTATCTGGCATCTTTTTTTACCAACTGTCTGCGACACTCTTTACCTAGGGCTACCAGATACTGAACTTGACCAATTACAATCGGTACAATACTCTGCTGCCTGGTTACCACTTGTGGTCCCTAGACAGTATCATATGACAGCAAAGCTACAGAAACTGTACTAACTGTCTGCTTTGTCCTATGTTGTCTTGGTTTATTGAGCCCTACGTGATGTGGGTTAACTTTATCCCAAGTAACTTATCATCTGGTACCAGTGCATGCATTTTGCATTCCTCTTTTCATGGACTGCTTGAGGTTCCCATGGTCCACCTTGATACCAAAGGGGTTTGCTCCTCTGCATACCACAAGCTCTGTTTTTGGAATCTGTTGCGTGATTGACTTAGATCAATCCTGATGCCTGATGGTTTCAAGAGCTCACTCAGAATTTATATCTATGACCTGGTGTATGACAGTAAGTTTGTTGTTTGTTTTATTTGTCTGTATGTATTACTTTGCAATGCCTTTGTAATTATGCTTTAGTTTTAGCACTTAAATAAAATTGAACTTGATATAGAATTATAAGTGGAATAACTGATAAAATGATAAATGTCTACAAAGAATGTTAGAAAGCAACTTGACAGTTGTAAACACCAAATATATCCCTTTGGCATTGGAAGAATCAGATTAAAATGAATGCAATTTGAAATTTTAGGAGTTAGTAGCGGCATGAAGTCTGGTAAAACAGCAGCATAGTGCAGGGCATGATCTCTAAATATGGGATGCTACAAAGCAAAAGCCTGTAAACAGCACACAGTTTCTTAAGTAACCTCAAGAAATAAACTGCTATGTTTTGTGGCATAAATTGTACATAACAAGATTCTGTATAATTACTTCAGAAGAATCCTGTGCCAAAATAGCTGCTAGGAAACATAGCACTGACAGCTCATGTAAAATTAATAGTAAGGAGTAAAGTACTCAGAGCAGATATTACTTTTACATACTGTGCCTATAAAAAATTAACCTAATGACAGTAAAGCAATACTGCAAACTTGATAGTAGATGCTAGGGTACTGTAACCCTAATGACCAAAAAGAAACTTGTAAAAAAATCATTAATACAGCTTTGAAACATATTGATTTTCTACGAGATCATAAAAAAATAGTGTGACATGAATTCTTCTTTTACAAAGCAAAAAGATCTACTAACTTTGATTAGAATTAAATATATTGACTACAGCTTTCTTGGGAGAAGATGGCTAAATACAATTAAGTATGGGCAGAACTACAGCAGGTGCATTCGGAAAATAAAAAGCACTCATGAAAACTGAAACTGTATGTAAAGAAGGGATGTCTGCTAGCGTTGTGAAGACCTTCTTTGTGACCATCAACATTCTGAGTTTGATTTTTTTTCCTGTGGAGGATTCTTGAATCACTTCCTGTTCATTAGGAGGCCCCATGCACCCCCCCCCACACACACACACACACACACACACACACACACACACACACACACACATATATATATATATATATATATATATATATATATATATATATATGGATCACCTTAATTTCATCGACAGTTCATTTCACTGACACTCAGCTCAGCAGGCCCAATTCACTGAAACTTCATTTCACTGATACTACATTTCACCAATACTCATTTCATTGAAAATGATATATGGCCTATTCCCCACTGTAGAGTGGCCCTGGAGTTAGAATATATAGTAAGGGGGGGTGTGGGGGGCACAGCCCCCCACATACTGGGATTCTATAATTTTTTTTGGCAATAGTTATTCATTGCACTTGTAATAATGCATCTGTATACTGTAAAATGTTTATGATATGTGGGGGGCTTTGCTCCCCACACCCCCCCATAGTGGGGGACTGTGCCCCCCATACCCCCCCTTACTATATATTCTAACTCCAGGGTCACTCTACAGTGGGGAATAGGCCATATATCATTTTCGATGAAATGAGTGTCAGTGAAATGAAGGGTCAGTGAAATGAAGTTTCAGTGAATTGTGCCTGCTGACTTGGTTGTCAGTGAAATGAACTGTCAACAAAATGAAGGTGACCCATATATATATATATATATATATATATATATATATATATATATATATATATATATATATAGTTCTACTTCATATGACTGAAATTTCATTCGACTGAATTTTATTTGACCGAGACAATAATACAGAATTTTCAAAATACTGAAAACTCATTTGACTGAATCTCATTATACTGAATTGTAAGCCATAGACATGATGTGAGTTTCCCTTATCCTGTGACTTGCTTGTGATAAAAATAATTACTGTAACTTATAGTGGTGATTTTCAGAATACCGATAGTCATGTAGAAAGTAGTGTTGAAGTGTTTCTAAATGTGGGTATGTCTGTTAACATTTTTATGGGAAGTATCTCAAGTAATATGGCGGATGTTTTGTGCATTCACAGCAGTAGTGGCAGTGTGTAGACTACTGTAAGGTAAGTTAAAGGTATATGCCCTTTTCCCCACTGTAGTGCTATCCTGGAGTTAGTATATATTGTTAGGGGGTGTGGGGGCCACAGCCTCCCATATTGGAGGGTGTGGGGGTGTAGTCCCCCTCCTAGTGTGGTTTTATATCGTCCAGTTTCTGTTAAGAGGGTACGTAAGTAGTTTTAAAGTTTTGGAACGAGTTAGTCATTGGTGTTGTAAGTGTGCATATCTATGGTTTACAAGTTAGTATTTTGAAATTTAGCATTGTAAGGTTTCAGAATTATGAGCCTCAGTCAAGTGAGTTTTCAGTATTTTGAAAATTAGGTATTTTGGTCTCAGTCAAATGAAAGTCAGTCAAATGAAATTTCAGTCATATGAAGTACACCCATATATACATATATACCAACTCCATGGTTGAACCAACTTGAAAAAGGCAAGATGAAAATTACTACTGTCACATACTTAAGATACCGTACCAGCAATGATTTACAGAAACACAAATTCAAAGAAAGTAGCACACTGTACTCCAGGCTTCTTTCTTTATGTAATGCAGTCTGTACCAATCACTGCATTCCATTTGTCACAACTGCTATTCACCTCCCTTGCAATAGCTATATGCCCAGTATGTGATACTGCATCCCTGTTTTAATGCAGACATTTTTAGCTATGGTAATCAGTAAACCTTTTTTAACATTTTGCTCAGTTGATTTTATGTATTTATTTATTTATTTGCCAACACAATATTCTGTGCTCACTATTTCCCTATCATTATTAACACCATGATTAATTGTGGTATACTCATATTTATCTATATATATATATATATATATATATATATATATATATATATATATATATATATATACAGTGGGGATCATGGAATTTCCCTTTCTTCACTGTAGTGTGATCTCAGAGTTGGAACAATTAGCAGGATGTATGAGAGTGCAGAAGGGCTTTCACTTTGACAAAAGATAATGGTTTTCTTTTTTTGTTTTATTTTCAATAGGCTGCTGATTGACAAGTTATGCTCGGTCAAGTTGCCTTTCAATATGTTGAGTTTGTGTGTGTGTGTGTGTGTGTGTGTGTGTGTGTGTGTGTGTGTGTGTGTGTGTGTGTGCGCGTGCGAGTGCGGGGCACATATAGATATATAGAGATAGATAGATATAGATGGATAGATATATAGATAGATATACAAAAGTCTCTGAGTGCAACTGTCAATGTGAAAATTTTAATAAAAAAACACAAACAGTAAATAGCTTAGAACTACAGCATGGTGCCTATTGTGATCATATTATCAGATTTAATGGGAAAAATCTATAGGATCAGTAGGGTCATGATATTATAATATTACTTGCAATGACATCCACTGCTATCACTGACAGCACGTTAACAGATACTACTAAAGATTGTCCTATGGCATTTTACTGCCCGGCTATTAAAATCAGTCTCTGGTGCAACCCTGAAGACTGCAGTACTAATTTTGGAAATTGCTTCTTAAATGTAGGAATTTTCTGCTAATATTTTTCCCTGTGGCTGTTTTGTATCCCCTTGTCTGCACCCAAACTACTTGGCAATTATCATACTTCCAGTAGTTTGAATGGGTGGCATGTAACCTATAGAAAAGTCCCTCTGATGCCTGAAAAGTCCTACTAGTCAAAATCATACCTAAGACATAAAACTAAAGTATACATTGGATACTGTCAGAAATTTGTGGCCATGTTTGTTTACCTGTAGTTCCCTTATGAGTACAGACTAGCATCCATCCATCCATCCATCCATCCATCCATCCATCCATCCATCCATCAATTTTTTTAAAACCACTTGTCCTAGTGAGGGTACCATTCTGAATTGGGTAAATCAGACATCAGACTTCTCTGTTCACAGTGACAGTCTCATGCTCATGCTGTTTAATCCTCATGTTTTCTGATGTAAGTCAAGAAACATAATCATTCCAGCATGTGTGGTAATTTAGTACACAGAACTGAAACTATGAACTGATAATTAGCTTGATATTGTAGTCAAGGACTGATTTCCTCAATCTCTCTTTGCCTACAGATCAACCTTTTAGCAAGCTAATTACATATATTGTGCTCCTGCTCATTCCCCAAAAGTCGCACTTGTGCCTAATGGGTTTACCCAGTTAGGAAATAAAATTAACAATAAATAACCTAAATCTCATGGATCTGCCCTGGGGCTTCCTCACAGTAAGTATTGCCTGGCACACTTCTAATGGGAGGAACCAAGGGGACATCTTCACAAGATGCTCAAGCACTGCTCTCAACCCAAAGGAGCAGCAACTCTACTAGAAGATCTTCATGGGTAGCTGAGCTCTTCACTCTGTCAAGAAGGCTGAGTCCAGCAAAGGAACCTCATTTCTGCTGCTTGCATCTGTGATTGTATTCTTTTAATCACTACCCAAAATTCATTAGTAACATGTCATAAAGGAAACACAAATTGACAAGTAAATTAACACTCCTCCTAAGGCTCATTTCTTGATACACAAGCTCATTCTGGTATGACACTTATATCACTGCTGCTATAGCACCCATCCACTAGTCAAACTCTTGATCACCTCTACTGTCATCTCAAAACAGGACTTTAAGATAAATGAACTTATCCACTTGAAGTAGCTACTTCCCTTTCACTGCAGAAACTATTCTGTTATTTTATGGAAGAGAACACTGAGCTCTGATTTGGAGGTCCTGATTTTCATCATGTCTGTTTCACATTCAACAGCAAACTACTGCTATATACACTGGAAATCAAAGCGACTTGAGGCTATAAGGACAAGATCATCTATGAAAAACAAAGATGCAACCTTCATGCTTACATATGGATCCTTATGGGAGGCTGTCAATCTGTCAACAGATGTTTCTTTGACTGCAGACTGAGTAAAGGTATAGTATCAAAACACCTTTCAACAACAGTAGAGTTTTCCCTTTTCACTGCTTTTGCATGACCTTGGAGTAGGTATGCATAATTTTAGAGGGGAGCTTGATGACCACATCATGTGGTGCAAGCCCACCCCCCCACCCCCACCCCGCCTGCGCAACAAAAAAAGTTTTTGTGAATTGCTGAAAGGTATTTTGGTATAATGTTTTCAATCTATCAGCAGTCAAAGAAATGTCTGCTGATAGATTGACATGAATCCAGTCCTTATAAACCTGAAATTCTACTTAATGGCCTGCCCATGAAAATCCTGACATACCCTTTGTGGAGTTTACATTCACCTTAAATATATATGACTTAACATCAAAATAGACATATTACTTTACCCTTAAATATAGAAAACAAATAGTTCACAGAAGTGATCTTGGAGCCCTGATCTATAATAGCACTTCCATAAGACATTCTCAGGTACACAGTTATAGAACTTCTCTATGTCCACAAACACAAATATAGATCAACTCCCAAGCATTCTCCAGTATCTGTCCATGGACAAAAAATGATCTACTATTCCATGGTTTGGATGGAATTTTGCATTAATCCTCCTGAATTAGATGATGACCTTCAAGTTGAAGTCTCATTTCCAGCATTCTAGTGTAGGTTTACCCAAATAATCTGAAATGTGTGATCCCCTTAACAACTGTAATATACCCCTCTGCTCCTTATTATTAAAAATGACAACCACTACACTAGTTTGGCAGCTCAGAGGTAATGAAAGGCTTATCAACCATAACACCCCAATAATGTCCAGTGCCTTCAGCTGCTCCTGCAATATCACATGTAGTCATGCATCCTTACATTAAAAAAACACAATATTAGCATCTATATAAATGGATCCAATCCCACCAATTTCTTCAGGCTCTTCAATCTCAAAGGACAGCTTATCTTTTGGATTCAGGTATTCCTCAAAGTGTTCCATCCATTTCCCAACAATTTTCCCAGTCAAGATTAGTGCTCTTCCACCCTTGCTGTAACCAGTAAAGACCATGTCTTACCTCCCATTCTGGAGTCACCTAATGTTTTCCAAGAACACCTTTCTCTGTGGTGTCATCAATCTCCTCCCACACCTGAATCTTTGCCTCAGTGGCTGTTGCAGCTTCTATCCTCCTGGTTGCCAGCACTTGTTGTATTAATCCAGAAACACCCCCCCAGCATTAAAAGAAGGCTTATTTTTTCAACCCAACCACTTCCTCATCAGTGGTGTCCTCTAGTGGGCCTTATGGTTACTTCCATGACAAGCACTAACCACATTTTGAACACAGCTCCTTGCTACCATGTCAGTTATTAAGGTCAGATGCATAGAAGAAGCTCTTCCTGAGATGAACACTGACCTTATCCCACACAGAACAATCAAACAGACATTATCAAAACCCCTTCACTACATATTTGAGTTTCCTGTGTCTGTACAGCTGTTGCACTAGCTGTTTGACCCACCTTACCCCCAAATGGCAATCAGTAAACAACCTAGCACGTCTCTTTTTTAATCTTCTTTATTTGGTTTTAAAACAATAGATAAACAAATCAATTATAAAACAAACAAATAATTATTTGCATAGGTTCACAGCTGATCAATACATCAAAGTTATACATATCAACAGCAATTAATATTTTTCAAGCAACTATTTAAGTTTAACCAAGATTTATATGAATGTGTAATATAAGAAGTTCTCATCTTTATAGTATGCAATTCACTACTACAAACAATTTTTGCCATACTAATAAATCCATCACTAAAAGGGGTAACTTTACTTTTCCAAGTTTTAGTAATTACTTTTCTGACTATAGCAAGAATAGACCAAAGAAGAGATACTTGGGTTCTTGGAATTATCTCAGGAATTGGAGCATTAAATAAAACTAAAGTTTTAGAAATATAACATCGATTTGATGATAGAGCTTGAATGAAGTTATTAATTTCTTTCCTAAAAGGGGAGATGACTTCACATTCATATACCATATGTGTCCAATCAGCTATTATTTCAGAGTTACATCTCCATCATGTAATTCTATTTGATTTATACATGATTATAATTTTGTTAGGAGTGACAAAAGCTCTGTGTAAAAATTTCCAAGTGAAAATTTTCCAGTATAATGAAGATGTGCCTTTTTGTAGATTTTAATATTATTTTCTTGTATTCTTCAGAGAAGTCTTTATTATTAAATTTTGAGAAATAGTTCCAATAGGAATTGTCTTAATATGTGAAACCTAACTTAAGAATTTTATACATTTGTGACAAATATGATTTTTCTTTGCATTATTATTTGAAGTTTAATAATTTCGGGAACATTTTTTTATCTAGGTTAAATATCCTATTTATCTCTGTGTTCACAAAGTGTCTTAATATTTGTAAAATTAACCAATTCTCAGAATCTTGATTATATTTGGACCTTAAATTTTCAACAGTATATATGTATATATATATATATATATATATATATATATATATATATATATATATATATCAGTACCATTTAAGAACTGATGCCAATAAATGAAGTTACTTTGTTGTTTCAATACTAGCATTTTGTTGAAGTTATGAGTTTCTAAGCATTCATTTGCATATGCAATTGGAAACACAGAAAATATGAAGTCTTTAATACAATGGTTAGAATTTGTGAACTTTTGGAAGAGGAAATTATGTTACTTAAACAGGTAATTTGAGAAGAGGGTGTAATTCCATTTACACAAAATCTTTTAATAACCAGATAAAACTATTAGGGGTTATTTGTTTATGACGGGTTGTGATATATTTATTATTTACTAATAATATTTCTTGATGTATTTGTTTCCATTTTAAATTATACAATGAATTCATCCACAACACTATAACTTTTATAGTTGTTGAAGTAGCATACAATTAAATATCAGGGAATCCTGTTCCACCATTATCCCAATTTGTTTATGTGCCAATCAAAGGAAACACTTGGTTTATTAGGATGCTGACAAATTTAAGTAGAATATTATATTCTTCATCAATATTTTTGGTAGAGATAGTACTAAAAATTGTAAGACAAACAATATCTTAGGGAGAATTACCATCTTAATAAGCATTAATTGTTCTTCCATGATAAAGAAGAATCTGTTCCAATTTGTGACTGCAACCAGTTGAAAGTTTGTGTGTATCATTTCTTTACTATTAGACATAATGATTGTACCAAGGTGTTTCATTTGACTGCTATTCCAATTGAAGTTAGAATCTTTTTCTATGCATTTTTAAATGTTTATTAATTAATAATCTACTTGTTTTATTATGATTAAATCTTAAGTTCAATATTTCTTCAAACTGACACATAAAACTAATTATATGTTCTAACAAATTTTCTATAGTTCCTATTATTAGTAAAATACCATCATCAAAGAGATGAATCTTAAGTTTGAAATCTTTTATTTTGATAACATTAATGTTCTTTTTGGATCTAATACCATTAGCAAATGGTTCTATAGCTAATGCAAAATGTAAAGATGATAATGGACAGCCTTGCTTTGTGCCTTTTTGTAATTTAAAGAAATTAGAAAAAAAAAATAACCTATTTTAACATAAGCACAAGCGTTATTGTATAATTTAGAAATTAATGCAATTAGTTCAGGTGAGAAATTAAAAACTTTAAGTGTTTTAAACAGGTACAACAAATTATCTGAGTCAAAAGCCTTACCTAAATTGACACCGATAGAAAGTTATTTTTTTTATTTTTATTTGCATAGTCTATTAATGCATGTATCCTTGTTATATTATCTTGTACTTATCTATTTAAAATAAACCCAGTTTGATCATTGTTGATTTCTTTAGGTATGAGTAGATTCATTTCATCCATCCATCCTCGACCCCTTTTCCTATTTTGCACATAGGGTCAGAGTGTCACTTCAGCAGTGACAATAATCTCGAGCCAAGGTTTACACCACTGAGTGGCTATCCCTGCCATGGAAATTCATTTGTATCGCATGCACACACACACACACACACACACACACACACACACACACACACACACTCACCTATGGCCAATTTAAAGTGTCCAACTGCACGTCTTTGGAATGTGGGAAGAAAGTTGATTAATTCTGTTAGCTAAAATGGATATGAATATTTTATAGTCCACATTTAAAAGTGAAATGAGTCTGTATGATGAAAACTTTGTAGGATCCTTATCTTGTTTTAAAATATATGATATAAAGGAATATTTCCATGATTGGGGGACTTAAGCAGTTCTTTTTATTTTGCTATAGAGCTTATCTAATATTTTAATCATGCATCATCTGATAGTATTTTATACAGATATGGTATAAGACCATCTAAACCCAGCACCAAGTTATTTTTTAACTTTTTATTTGATCTTTTATTTCTGTTAAAGTGAATGGTCTAGCCTTTTTATTTTTTCACTTGTTATTTTATTATTTGTATTTTTGAAAAGTTTCAACTATATTATCATTATCTAAGTTATTTGTATTATTAATTATATGCTCATAAAATACTTTAAAGCCGTCAAAAATAGCTTTAATATCTGTTCTTTTTTTTTTTGCTATTTATATGTGATATAAATGCTTTGATAAGATTTAGGGCAGGATTCACGAAGGCTTGCACGGAGTGTAAGAGACGTGCAACACTCCAAGCAAGCCTCGTGATCCAGGAACAGCCCTAAACTCCGTGTAAGAGACCAGCTAAAACGTCTCTTACATGGACTGGGCGTGGATATGCTAAATACCTCACTTGCATCCGAAAGGTATGCAAATGAGGTATATTAGCGATCCACGAAGCAGAAAGCAGTCCATGTAGGAGACGTTTTAGCTGCAGAAATGTACTCAGTTGACAACCGAGTACATGTCTGCAAAATCCACAACGGAGCGATGTCAGCTCCAAAAAAAGGTTGCATATGATTCAGGCAGCATGCCAATGGCCAAATATGTGGCCATTGGCAAGATAACCCGATGCAAAAATATTAAAAATATAATTTTTTTTTTTCGGCGATCGCCCATGTTTAAACCCAGCGCAGCCCCGCGCAAATGGGCTGCACTGTATAAAACCATGAAAAAGAAGGTTATAAACCCACAAATGTGGGTTTCATGCAATACATGGAATGATAATGCAGGGACCAGCAGACTAAAACCAACATGGCCACCGAGTAGTGGTTGCTAAGGGGGGAAGCTGAGTCTAAGACATGTAACTAAGCATTAGTAGGCAATCTCATGTAAATGAGGGTTCGGATACTGAATCTCACAGTCACATACCAAATGAGCACAGTCTGAGTAGTGTAAGAGATACAAAAGGGGGAGGAATAGAGTAGGAGATAGGTGACATCACAGGGGGGAATGGTAGAAAGAAATGCAGTTCATTGGAGGCCAGTGTAACATGACAGATGACAGGCACAGATCATGGAAAGACATGTGCCACTAGATAAGTCATGGAAAGTCAAGAAATGGAAGGTGTACACTGTAACCTACACCAACGTTTCTTGCTGGCCGTGCATGCGCACGTGTGCGTGCCATGAAGGGTGAGTAGGACAGTGTGCGCGCGTGTAAGGCAGTGTGAGCATGTGGGAGCATGTTGGGAGATGTTTAACACTGTTTGCGCGGGTGTGCATGCGTGTAAGGCAGGCTGAGTATGTTGGAGGCTGTTGGCAGACGTGTAACAGTGTTTGCACGGGTGTACGCACGTTTAAACCCGAATAAGTCGATTCTGAACCGTGTAAGCATGTGTGCGCGCGTGTAAGCCACTGTGAGCGTGTTTCAGATAGTATGCAAGTTGCTCCCCCCTGAGGAAACACAGAGGAAAAAGGAAGCAACAGAATTAATAGGAAGCTAGCAGGGATAACTGCTGAAGCTAGCAGGTGAAAACAATTAGAAGCAGGCAATTACACAGGCAGAATAGTAGCCCAGCCCAGCACTTAAAACTCTGCAAACAGTAGTGCAGGATGTTTCCATTAAGAGACACTGCAAGACAGGAGTAAGCTAATAGAAGTGAAAACTGAAAAAGCTGAACTCAGAGCAGAAATGTTAGGGGCTGCCATAGCTGTCATAATGAGGCATAGGCGACTTGCTGAGGGTGGTGACAATGCAGATGGTGCCAGACAACCCACAGTGAGGAGACGGAGAAGAGTGTACAGGCCCAGGGTCACCTACCATGGGTTACATGAGCTGGAGATAGTAGAGCGCTATAGAGTGGACAGAGAGCTCCTGCAGCAAATTGTTGAGCTGTGCAGGCCACGCCTCACACACAGAACCAACAGAGGGGAACCCATCCCAGTGGAAACCAAGGTATGTGTTGGCCTAAGAATACTAGCAACAGGTACCTTCCAGAGACCAACTGGCGATATGATGGGGATATCACAGGCATCAGCCTCCAGGGTACTACACCAGTTCCTGGATGCCATGTCAGCACATGTCGGTGATCATGTATATTTCCCCAATGCCCGTGAGGTATTAGCCAGAAATATGCGTCTCTTCCAGCAAATAGCGGAATACCCTGAGGTACTGGGTGCTATAGACTGCACGCACATACGCATCAAAGCACCAGCTGGTGAGCGGGGTAGGGCCTACATTAACCGCAAGGGCTTCCCCTCCATCAACTGCCAGGTCGTGTGTGATGCCCAGGGCATAATAATGAATGTGTGTTCTGGCTGCCCTGGGAGTTATCACGATTCCCACATCTGGCATTTGACGCAGCTGTACCAGACATTTGCCAATGGGGACATCCCACACGGACACCTAGTGGGGGATGCAGGTTATGCACTGGAGCCATGGCTGATGACACCCATCAGAAACGCACACACACCTGAACAGGAATGCCATAATGAGGCACACGCACAAACACGTAATGTGATAGAGCGTGTGTTTGGGCTGCTCAAGGCATGGTTCCGGTGTCTGGACACATCTGGTGGAGCCTTGCAGTACACCCAAACTACATGTACCCAAATTGTCATGGTATGCGCTATGCTACATAATATGATCTTGTGAAAACAGCTGCAGCAGGACCAGCATAGGGCCGGGCCAAACAGCCCCCCACCATTGCCAAGGCCATCACAGGCAGAGCGTGACTCAGAGGAGGAACAACCTGAGCCTGCCCCAGTAGGCAGAAGGAGGCATTCCCAGTATGCTCTGGCCTTGGCAAAGAGGCAATGCATAGCACATACACTGGCACAGTAGGAACCCTGGGAATGATACCCCTCTCTGACTCACTCATATAGTAACAGGGATGCCTAACATGACACAACCTGCTCTCAAACATGTACAGGGAGTGTAGTATGTGCATCTGACAGAGGCAGCCCTGCAGCACCACCTGAGGCATGATTGCCATGTGTTAAGGAATGTAACACCATCTAGTATATGCAAACATGAAGACCCTGCCTAACATCTCACCCTCACCAAGCATGATGCCACACTATGAAGACAAGAAGATCAAGTACAATAATTGGCTGAAGTAATGCAGTCAGTCAAAGGGGAGCCAATGTGTTACAGGCTGGGAAGATATGCGGAGTTTGACATGATGCACCACCTGCTAGGGGTGGCATGCACCTATCATGCCATGCCCCATGGATACTGGCAAAGGCTGTCAGTACCCACAGCATGCCCTGAATAGGTAAGTCTCAAAACACAAACCCAACCTCATAGGTTCTACAAGGGATAGGAACCTAGATGTAATACTACCCCATGACAGATGTACAAACAGCAAGCTGTGTGCAGTGAAAACGCACACAGTAAGGAGAATGTAGATACCAGTCCTGTAATAGAGAACTGGGCAAGGCTCACAGCAGCACCCTAACACTACCAGGTCACACCTCATACTGTGCTGTACAGCCGCAAAACATGGAACAAGCTACAAAAGGAGGGTGACTAGCAAGAAATGGCAAGGATAACCACACCCCCATGTTGGTACCACAACAAGAAGCAGCATGGAATATCCATGATCAAATACCAATGGCTAAAACTGCCTCGCAGTATATAGCCTGCTGCAGACCACTGTCCTAATACCAGGAACAGCACCTGGCCTATGTCGGAATACATGAATATATCAAGCCCCCCAAACCACATTATATTGCTCGACTGAAAATACCCAGACATACACCGGTAGCATTGTACTAGCACCAACACAGTAGGAGAAAATTACCCAGATTCCATAAACCAAAATGCCCAGGAACAATGTACTACTCCACAAGAGGGGTAAGCATACTGGATGTGATAATCAGCAACATGTGTACTGGATGGCAAGATGAGAAGTGTACCCCTCACTGGTAAGACCAGACCATAGAGTAAGCACACTGGATATACACACCTGACCCCAGTCCCTGGCCAGAATACCACAGTGAAAAACATGTGTAAAGTATAGGTTGCAGCCCTCAAAACCAATGTTGAATCCACAAAGGCCCTGTGCAAGTGCAGAATATGGGACACACCACAGAACATGTTATACAGGCATTCCATGAACACAGCCAGGAATGCTTGGAGTATGCAATCACAAATAACAACAACACACAATGCCATACACGCAGGCATCTGGCATGCTGGGCTCCAGCCATTACCAAACCATGCAAGAGAATGAGGAAGATACCACATGATAGAGCAAACATAAAAAGGGAAGTAATCACTGACCAGTAGTATGGCAACAACATATGTCCACACATACAATCCACTAAGTCCAGCCACAACAAGTATAACCTATGAATCCAGAGGCAATGTGACACCAGTACCAAGTACACAGACAACAACAACACCCCCGAATAAATACAAACATATGTGATAGATGCATCCATGTATCCAAAGCAGAGGTTGAGCTCCAACAAGTCAGTACTGTCAACACTAGTCAGGAGGAGAAGGTAACCACATACACCACAAACCCAGTCCCACATAGACCTACCACAACTGTAAACCAAACACATAAACACAGACAAATATTCCCGGAGGCCTTAATTACAAACACACCACACCAACAGACGCCTCCAAAGTAGATCACAAGCAACCACAACCTTCAAACATAGCACATGCAACGAATAGTATGCAAAGCTGGTGTGCCAAACAGTCACAGGCCCGAAGGAGAAACAAATGCCTGATACAGTCGTAATAGGTGTCTGTATAGGCAGAAACACAGCTGTCCCACTCACCAGACTGAACAAGGGAAAGGGTAGAGTAAGCTGCTTGTAGGTAGCCACAAAATGCCACTTAACACAAGTACGCAGGTCACACCAAAGCAAGCAGAAATATGATGCACTCAATGTCATTGCTGGTGTGAATTACCTGAGATGTACCTCCCTGGTCAACAACAAATGAGACAAGGATGGTCCCTCCGAGTATGTACCCCAGGGCGGGATGACACTGGCTGTGTGCAGCATCCAACCCTCACCAACAATGATGCCACAGTACAAACACAGAATGCTCATGTTTAACAGCTGGCACAGTTACAGCTGTCAGTCCAAGAGGGTGTAATGTGTGTCTGCTTGAGATGTCAAGCATGACAAGCCATGCTGCTGTTACAGGGGTGGCTGTCAGCTGTTACCCGTGTGCGTCTGGATACTGGATAAGGCCTTTTCCGCCTCCATAGAGCCGTATGTAGGCAAGGCCAAAAAGACTACCCACCACCCTAGAAAACATAAGTGGTAGGAAACATAAGGGTAATGCTGACCAATGCCAGATGTGTAAACTGCAATATGCATGCCCCGAGGCACTTCCCATTATGGAGAACATTGATGCCTGTCCAGTGACAGAAGCCTGCTGCAGGCCTAGTGATACCACACCAGCACTACTAGGTTATACCACATACCATGTGTTATGGCTCCAACACCTGCACCAAGACATCAAAGGAGCGGGAGTATCCATATGCAGCACAGACACCCATATAGCCAGGTAACTGACAATGCACAAAGCAGCGGACACCACCCATGTGCACATAACTGTAGTCAAAACTGCTGTACAGTCTGTAGCATGCGACAGACCACACTCTCACACACAAGAACCCCACCCAGACATCCGAAGACACTGGACAGTATGGATGTCCCACCAAATACCAGACAAGGTACACAAAGTACCACATAGGTGTCAAACCATTATGTATGCAAGGAGTCATCAGGGACCTAGGGACACAGGTCAACATTAATCTGTCATGTGACAGCCACAATGCCAATGTGGCTATGAAGACTGTTGATACTGGACACCGTATCATGAAAGGATTCACACCAACATCAACAGAGGTCACTGTGCCGCTGTACTGTTCCCTTATCAGACCCATAATCTAGTACAATGACTCATATGGGATGTACCATACGTGACACCTGCAGCGGTTCGAAGACCTCATAGTTACCCCACCAACAGGATAAAGGGTGCGAAATATATGTCATATGCTGCCTGGCTGTAGACACCCCAGCTGACTGCAGTCACACACTGCCTACACAGAGGCATTGTATGTCTGTTGTACCAGGCCATGTCCAACACAGGAGTAATGGACATGCTACACCACAGGAAATCAAAGCCATTGGAGCTGTGAGAGTCACAGATGTCAACCTCAACACATAATGAAATAAGATGTGCTGGAGGGACAGATACATAACCCATAGGCTCCCCACACCCAGAAACAGGATCCCAATCCATGGTAGGCAGAGCCCCTCACTGACACCCCTCAACAGGAATATTGCCAAGTGGATGGATGACCGTACATGTATACTGGGGGTCCCCACTGTGTCACGACCAGACAGAGGCACAGTGAAGAACCTCATAAATGGCTATAATTGAACATAGCAAGGGGTGGTGAAAGACACACACACTCTAGCTAGGCTTTCCAATGGCCTAGGGTGTCTAGCCTACTATGAACCCATGAACCTATGAAGATACAACATGTACAGGACACTAAGGATAATCACAAGGCTTACCCAAGTGATGGTAGGAACCATGTTGGGCATCCACAGATATGCTCCGAATCACACAGATATTACAAACAACATACCAAACACACACACATATTGCTAACATACAACCTGTCAGGTGCAGTGCAAACACCCCCCCCCCCGAGTGCAAAATACCTATCCCAGCAGATGGTCCCCTGACATTGCAGATGCTGAGGTAACAGCCATTATCTGCAAAGCAGAACACACAGCAGCAAAGGTATGTGATGGTGTCCTGTGCTGAGGCCAACATGGACCCCAAGAGTACTGGAATGCAAAATCACACTACTGGCCAATGTCAGCCTTACCACAGGGTATGTACCCAAAGAGCAGTGTACAACAACAGTGGTCCATCACAACAAAGGTGTTGCCTGAATGGATACTCCAAACTACTACCCCAGGATCCTGACAAGCTTGTTCTGCACAGCTATGGAAAGGATCAGTATGTACTGCAGACAGAAGGCTAATGTGGACCTACTGATACCGGACCCTACACACTGTGGCTGTTGTAACTGCAGAACCGGCCCCTAAACATGTCTGACCCATTTGAAGCAGTCATTAAGGTCATTGATGAGGGCTATGTGGTCCACACAGCATAGCTGGACCGTGCACATGCTTCTAGACAATACCGTACATGTTCAGTATGGATATGTTCACCAGCTTAAATATACACCCCTATGTCAGTAGAGGGGTTGCAAAGCAGACCAAGGACAGAACTGACATGGTCAGACATGCTGCATCCATGTCAGACTACAAAGCGGATATGAGTGGCATCCCACCAGGCCTGGTCTTGGCCCCCCCCCGTTCTGTATACATGTCCCATAGGTATAGGCCAACATGGAAGGACTGTGACTGAGCATGTATGCAGAGGAGTACAAACAGCCCACCGTATCTGACCCCCAGCTAACACAAGCAACCCACAAAAGGGCCACCTACAAACAGACAACTGTAGCCATAGCCATGTCAGCAAGCTAATCGCAGAACTATGTATAGACAACCACTGTGGATATACAGTAAGTGCCCACAAATTACCACACAGGTGTTAACCCATGAGGCACCTAACATGTAATGTGAGACCTGGGTACAAAAGGTGATAAATAACCTGCACTGGACAAACATGTGTCTGTAGTGTTCGCAGAAACATGTACCATATACCCACCCAAACATGAAGGCTGGCAGATGTAGATAAGGGGAATTCACTCTGGCTCTGCAGCCATCCTCCATCAGCATCACAACTGACTTCAATAGCCCCTGTGGGATATACCGCAGCAGACACCTCCAACAACTGTAAAGTCCACAACAGTACCCCACCAGGGGTAGCAAAGAGCCTGAACAGATGCCATGTGTTGCCTGAGTAAACAAACTGCAGCGCCACACACTAACATCCTTCCCGGCTACAGGAAAGCTGTGCCTGATGTATGATGCCATGTCCAACCTGGAATGAATGAACATGTTGAACCTTGTACAATCTGAATGGCAGTGAGCTATGCACATGAGAGACCTGAACCCCAGCACTGACATACATAGGACAAGCTGTACAGAATGATCCATAACACAGAAGGCACCCCCACACTTCAGTAAACTCCTGGTACAGGTCAGCCAGAGTGCCACATATCGACACCCCTCAAGAGGCATCCTGATGAGTGTATGGGAGATGGTAGGCTACCCTGGGTATCACTGTTATGTCAGAGGTAGACAGAGGCACAGTATACCAACCATGACATATGTAATGGCAAACTCCAGTTACAATGTGTGTCGACGGACAAACACACCCTGTGACTACCATCAGAAATGACCTACGGAACATCGCTAGTGTTTGCCAATGTCCACCCATGTTGTGGAATACACTAGCAATGTTGGACGAGCCTGGTGTAGGTAGTCCATATCTGAACATATTGCAACATGGTCATATGTGCACAACTGGCCCCTACACAGTCTGTCGTGCTCACTATGAAGATGTCAAGCAGTGATAGGACTAAAGCCCAGGATACTGTCCACTACAGTGAAATACCGAACCAGCACACTATACAGTACTACAGTGTTAGATCATTATGAAAGTATGTTGAGAACTGTCTGTAAAGTATCCCATGCAATTCCTGCAGGCACAGTATAATCCCTGTTGTGGCAGACATGAAGCAGTTGGCCAGTTAGTACACAACATGACACCCAGCACACAATCATAAACGTGTGATAATGTCGAAGGTCACACACACCCAAATATGTGTTGGACTTCAGAGTACAACATATGGAAAGCTCACACTGGGCATGCTCGCACACTTTGATAAATGAGGCATATGTCAGACAACATGCCATGGAAAGGCTGAACTGGGCATGCTCACACACTTAGGCCATATCTCCGTGTAGCAGTTGGCCACACATATCTGGTATTTGTATGTCAGTCCAGGAACCAACCACAACACAGCAATCAGCCCAGTGCACACAGTAAATGACCACAGAGACATAAGTGATATAGTGGATGGCCGTCATATGCAAACATCTGCCACAGATACACAAGTTGGTCATAGGAACAGGGAATGCTATGGCAATAAAGACCTGAAAACAGTAGAACAGCACAACAAATATTGTGCATCCAACAATTGAACATATGGGTGTAGAGGTCAATACTAGGCTTCTTGCCCCAGGGAATGGCAGCTCAGCCAGAGTGTGCTTGGCATCTGCATCCCCAGGATAGTAGGCTACCGTGCCACTGTAAAGTAGGTCACAGAAGGCGACATGTGAGGCTAGTGAGCTGTGCCTCTGTCAAGCAGGGGCACCGTGGAGGTCTCAGGGATTGAATGTGCTAAGCCACAGCCATGTTGTCGGTGTGTGCTGTGAGATGGTTGCTGAGGATCTCTGACAGTAGGTGTCCGTCAATAACAGACTGAGGGGAGCCCTATCTGCATTCTCTGGACGATTCCACTGTCAACACTGTGTTGTAATGAGTATGTGTGAATGAAGTGCCATGCTGGAACCGTCCACAGATGTCCTCCCTCTGTGGGCTACAGCTCTGCAATGTATTAGGTCGCTCTGTCTGTTGAACGGCGCATATATGTCCAGTGTACAGCTGACAGGTGTCTTGTTGTGGAGCAGTCATGGGTATATGTGGGATAGCATGACCAATGCAAACTGTACACATGCTCATAGGATGCAAGTGTCAAGGATTATGCTGAGTGGCCAGTATAGTCCTCCAGCATGGGTCTTCTGAAGTCATCCATCCCAGTCTACACAAGTGTAGAGTCTGCTTGTGCTAAACACAGTTTGTGTGCAGTGACAACCTTTCCTGGGGGTGGAGATGAGATATGGATGTCCAGGGAAAGGTGGACATGGTCAGATATCAACAATGGTGGTCTACCTCTGGTGTGGAACAGTGAGTACCCACGTTGCAGATGGACAGGTGCAATATGTTTACACCCATGTGGCTGTGGTGTGTGGTTCTGCCATAGCACATGGACCCACAAATTGTACTGGTGGTAGGGTAAAGTGGTAGAGGCCTGAGTAGTTCTCACACACAATATGCCTGTACCTGATGTTAACAACTGGAATGGTGTATGTGAATACCTGCATATCCTGGCACTGTTCCCAGGGAAGCTAAGTGTGTGTCCTGGATGTGGGTGTGGTGTTCTGGACTGGTTGTGTTGTGTGTTACAGGTCCTGTGGTCCCAAAGCATGGTATAGAACATAACCTGCCAGTGCGATGTGCATATCTGACCCTGACGTAGGTGGCTGCAAATGCATATATATATATGCTATCCCCCACCTGACAGGTAGTACTACATCTACATACCTCTGTGGAAATAAAGATGTCAGCACCCTAGAAATACTACAGGTGCAGAACAGATGCCCAGTAATTCGGATAGTGCACTCTGCTAATGCGTCTCCCTCAAGTGTCATAATATAGTTAGGTAGGGGTTTGAATCCTGCAAATGCTCAGTGTGTGTGTGTGTGTGTGTGTGTGTGTGGGTGAGTGGGGTTTGTGTGTGTGAAAGGCTGTGAGAGGGAAATGTCCCTTTTGGCAACTGGGAGAACACACTACAGGATGCACACTCCCCTTTCTAAACACAGATGATGTCAGCACCCTATAAGTACAGCAGGAGAAAGGAAGCCTCCCAGTAATGTGAATAGCGCACTCTGCTAATGCGTCCTTCTCGAGTGTCATAACATAGGTAGGTAGTGGTTTGAATCCTGCAAATGGCAAGTGTGTGTGTTTGAATGAGGGGGGTTACTGTGTGTGTGCAAATATGTGTGAGGGAAATGTCCCTTTTGGCAACTGGGAGAACACACTACAGGATGCACACTCCCCTTTCTAAACACAGATGATGTCAGCACCCTATAAGTACAGCAGGAGAAGGGAAGCCTCCCAGTAATGTGAATAGCGCACTCTGCTAATGCATTTCTCCTGTGTATCGTAATGTAGTTAGGTAGGAGTTTGAAACCTGTAAATGACATGTGTGTGTGTTTGGATGTGGGGAGTTTGTGTGTGTGCATTTCCGTATGAAAAGCATGTTAGTTTTGGCAATCAGGAGATCACACTACCTGATGCGCATTACCCTTTCAAAATACTGATGTTGTCAGCACCCTATAAGTATAGCCAGAGAAGATGAACTATCTAGTAATCCAAATAGTGCGCTTTGCTAATGCGTCCCTCTCACGTGTCATGACTTAGTTAGGTAGGGGAATGAATCCTGCAAATGGCAAGTGTGCATGTGTGGGGGTAGTAGGGTGTGTGTAAATGCAAGTGTGAGGGAACAGATCCTTTTGGCAAATACTACAATACACCAGATGCTGCATACTCCCCCAGTAAACACAGGGGATGTCACCACACTATCAGCACAGCCAAACAGGGCTAGTTGGCTAGTAATGCCAATAGTGTGCTCTGCTACTGTGTCTATTACCATTGTCAGAGTACAGATAGGTATGTTTTGGTAACCCACAACTGTCACGTGTGGTTGTGTCACACAGTATGACCTTGTGTGGGTGTTTGTACATAACAATGCATGCCATTGCCTAAACCAGCAATGGCATTGCACATGATGTATGTGTGTGACACATACACATAAATACCTGTGACCTGCAGTAGTTACCATGTCTGACACATGCTTCGTGTGGATAAATGGTATTTGCAATGTATACCAATATGACTGTGTCTTACTGTGCAGGGTCCGCGTGGTATGTCCTATACAGTGTGGGTGTCTATGGTGAAAGACCTACAGCAGGGGATACACATCTGGTCTGGGCCATATAGTGTACATGTAGTCGATGTACAGGTGCTGCATGTTCCCACCTGTTGTGGTAGTGGTAACATGTCATTCCACTGCAATTCGGTGACCACATGCTGTGAACTCTTCAACTAGAGTGTTGTAGCTACAGTAATGCTCACACACAATGTTTGGCTGGATGCAGTGCGGCCTTATAAACACAGTTCATGAGACTGTCATATTGCCGGTGTTGTTATGGAGGATAGGTGGTCTTCCTGTGTATGTGAGGGTTGTGTGTGCCAGGCTATGAACCAGATGGCAGTCTGACACACTGTCAGCTGCACATGAGTAGGCCCTGATAGTTTGTGCTGTGCCAACAACCTGGAGGTGTGTGTATCTGTGTTACCTTGGGATACCACCCCCCTATCCATGTGTGTTACATGTGTAGGGGACGACAGGCATGGTATGGGGCATAACCTGTCAGTGATGGGTAACACCTGTGAGCCATGAATCATGAATCTGGTACTGAACAGACATTGCAGTTCACCGTGCTGAGGGCAGTGTCTGGTGCATGCATCTTCCGGTGTACACTGCTGTTGTTGTGTAGCAGCACTGTTAGTGTCCTAACCTGTGTGATACCCATGGAGGTCGCTATGTAAACCATGTCCTGCAGCATAAGGCAGTATGTGTGTACCAAGGAGCTTTGCCATTATACATCGGGCCATGGGTGTCACGTGCAAGATGACCTGTGCACATCATTGTGGCTTCCCTAGCATGTAAGCACACGTTGACAGCCGGTGGATACCCTATGAATGACAGTGGAGACTGAGCATAATGTAGACATACAACACCCTTCCCACATATAGTGGTAGAATACCTGGTGAGGGTATGTTGGCAACCAACATCAGGCTCATACTGGCCTGTGCCACATGCTGAGAGATCCATTCTATGTTCCCTATCATGTAGTCCAGGGAGGTATGTCTCAGGCAGCCACACTGGCATGGTCAATGAGTGAGTCATATCTGTCCATGCCTCTGACTGACCTGTATGCATGTGTGCTGTGGTGGACCATAGTGCCCCTGAGTCATATCTCTGTGACCTTCACCAGATACAGCCTGTTGAGCGGGACCCCAGTGCAGCACACAAGACAGGTACCTGACACGTCTGTAGCAGGTGTGTTGTGTAGCCCTACAGGCTGTGAGTGTGTGGCACAGGGGATGTGCGTGCCATGTGTGGCATGTGCTCTGTTCCGACAGAACATATGCCTGTGTGCCAGCTGCGGAGGTGTGTGATGCCCAGGCAGGCTGCTACTCTGAGTCCCCACGTATGCCCCAGTGTGTTCAGCATGCTGTCAGTGTGTGTCAATGTCTGCTGGTATTGTCGTCACTGTAATATATTGTATTGATTTATTTATTTATCCTACATTTGTTGACTGGGATAGCCCAACTGGATGCATGTCCATTTCCAGGGGAGGCCCGTGGAGACAAGCTACGAGGGTAGCAGATGCAGCATTACATAATACTAGCATTACATATTACAAACAGATTATTTACAGAGATTACATAAGTAAGCAAGTCAAACATGTTCCACAGGTTAATGTTAGACCTGAGCATAAGTCAGGATTAAATTAAAATTACACAGTAAAGTGGTTCACAGAAGATACACATTCGAGTTAGCCAGGCTTGATACATTGACATAGCCAGTTAAGTGACAAATGTTGTTTGAGTCTACTGTTAAATTGACCTAAGGTGGACAGTAGGGTAATTTCAGCTGGAAGTGAGTTCCAGGATCTACTTACAGGGTTTGCAAAGAGAGAATCACCGGCTGTGTTATTAAACTTGCTAGTCTGAAGTAGTACTTTGTTAGAGGATCGAAGCGGTCTAGGAATGTTATAGGTGGTGATAATATTTGAAGTGCAGGAGTATTGTCTGGATTATAGAGGATTTTATAGGCCATAATCAGTTGGTTATACTGTATTAGGCTGGGTATTGCAAGCCAACCAAGCTGATTTAGATTGATGCAATGATGTGTCCTAAAAGGCGGGCCAGTGGCAAACCTGGCAATGTGGTTGTAGCAAATCGAGTGTTTGTTAAGGACAGTCTTGTTCATATTCGAGAGTAGAGGGGATGCATACAGAAGGGTTGAAACAAGGTGTGAGCGAGCTATGGCACCTTTAGCTGGAGGGGCTAGGAAGGCTTTAATTCTGTAAAGTGACCCTAGTTTTCTATTGATGGTGTTGCTAATCTGGTTAACATGTATGTCACATTTGAGATTATTGTCTATGATGACACCTAATAGTTTCGGAGATGGGTCAGGGGAGATTATTGTGCCATCAGTTGATGTTATGGTAACGGTGAAAGTGGTAGACCTACGTTTTGGTGAAATAACAGCAGTTTAGTTTGATTGGGATTTAGGATCAGACGATGTTCAGAAAGCCAGTTTGCTATTGTATTAAAGGTGGTCTGGGTAGCTGACCATAACTCTACTGGAGATGTGGCTGAGCAGATCAGAGTAGAGTATTCAGCATATTGGATACAGCTGACTTTTGGGATGACAGTATAACAGTCGTTAATGAAGATGGAGGACAGCAAGGGCCCTAGTATTGAGCCTTGTGGTACTCTGAGGGTGTTAGGTAGAAGGTTAAAGAGTTTGTTCTGCCAGAGGCCAGCCTGCTGTCGACCATGCAGGTAGGATTGAAACCATTGGAAGGCTCCAGTATCTAGACAGTCTTTGCAGGGTGTGGAGTACAAGTTGGTGATCAACCATATCGTATGCCTTTGAATTATCCAAAAAGGGGGCTGCGGATATATAATTATTGTTGCAAGTATGGCTTATGGTGTTAGTAAAGGCTAGGAGGCCTGACGTAGTGCTGTGATGAGGACGTAAGCCATGCTGAGTGTCTGCCATAATGCGAGTTTGGATTAGGTGGTGCATGACTTGTCTATGACGAAAGTTTCTATAATCTCTGCAAGTGGAGAGAGTATAGCTATTGGCCTATAATTGGAGACTTCAGTAGAGCTGCCTCCTGTGTGAAGTGGGATTACATATGACATTTTCCAGATGGTAGGAAAGTTAGATTCTAACATGGTTCCTTTGATTACCTTTGAGACGGGGTAAGCAATAGCATCATCTGGTTTTGATAGGTACTCAGCAGGGAGTTGATCAGCAGAAAGTGTAGTGGGTTTCACTGTTACAATCAAAGTATGGAGAAGTGAAGTGGCGACTGGTTGGCAGCTGGACGCAAGTAGTTTTCTAGAGGTGCTACTTTCAGGACCAGGGGAGCTAGGAGGTAGATGGCTAGCTAGGGCCTGAAATGTCTCAGTAAAGGACTGGTCAAAACTATCAGGAACATCTTCAGGGGTATTATCAATAGTTGCAGCAGGGATTGGGGTTGACGTTTGTCCTGGACGCAGTATATATGACATGCCACCTGACAGGGTATGGCATTACTGGGTTCAGAGAGACCAGTCCCCAGATTGGCTGTGTGGTGGCATCCCACACATGTGTTGTACGTTCCTGGCCAAGGGTGATGGCTGACTGCATACATGTGGCAGCTGTGACAATGACACATGACTCACATAAACCACAACTGGACCATAGAGGCGATTCACAGGTTACCTTTGCACATGCTACGCTAGTAGTGTGATTGCCATGGTGAGTACCAACACATAGGGCCAATGGGGAACAACATACTGAAGGTGTGTATGTGTGGGTGGACTGCTACTGTTTCATAGCACTGACATATATGACTGCACACGTGGGTAAATGCCAGGTAAGACGTATGCAATGTGTCACAGGCAACGTACATGCGTACAGGACAGACAGTGATGTTCTGTCATGTGTAAAGTTGACATACATATCGTACGCTATGCAGATGTCACTAGAAGTCTACAGAAGCACTGTAACTCTACATTGCAGGTGTAAGCAGTGTTCCAGGGGACCCCAAGCGAACATGCATGCAAACAAAGCTACAGTAAACAGGGCTGGAAGTAGTGCATTATACAACAAAGAAGGGGTAACAATAACAGTAAGTATCAATGCAAATATGTAGGCACTATCAACATGTACCCAGGAATAGGCAGCACAGATGCCCATGGTAGAACCGATATTATGTCATACTTATTTGTGATTTGGATTACATTGGTACTGCACACATATCTACATGCGCGAACATCCACATGGCATAGTCATTGTGGGCAACTTGACACCATTACTGTACATGTCCACCATTGCATATCACTACTTGCGTTAGCTTTCCCCTGTGCTACCCATGTATGCGGCTATCTGTTGACAACCTTACCACCGGCATGCAATTATGTGCAGCTGTTATACTTTGGTATGTACTATGGGTGCAGATAACAATTCAGGACATTCATACAGTTACTACAGCAGGCATGCTGGGATAAACACACAGTCATAGCAGCACACTGTACTGTTACCAACATGATACTACTAATACACGTCTATGTAGTCACCCTGTGCATCAGCAATGTGTTTACCTGTTCCCGCAATGATGTTGGAGATTGCAGGAGGTGGCACAGTGTCATCATATGCACAGGGTGTGGATTAGGTATGCCTAAGTCAGCCACTGATACCACCAATTGACATGTGTGTGTGTGTGTGTGTTGGTGAGGGGCAGCAGTACAGGGTGGGGCAGTGTTGGTGCAGTGTGTGCGTGTATGTGGTTGCCCTAAGTGTTAACATTTCGCATATGTGTATGCACGCACACAGTTCCACCTCATGGCTGCCATATACAGGGGTTTGTGGACAGCCACAGACTGCACCTGGCAGGCCATACAAATCAGTGTCTGTGTGCACGGACACGGTACCTGTGCCTGGCAGGGGTGCTACGGACCGTATCCAGTAAAAGCCAGACTGGGTACTGTCATCAGAAGCGGGGGGGGTGTTGACTGGACACATGTCCCTGTTGGGACTGTCCAGAGCCACATGCACGTGGTCTCCTGGGGCATTCCAATGACAGCACAGACCCAGTATTGCTGGGGCTGCTGCTGGCACTATGGGGGCATGCGCGAGCCTGTTGTCGTCCGCGCCAACTGCCAGCTGCTGCTGCTGGCATATGGCCACGCGTCGACGCCGCAAATGCCCACCATTGCCCTGGCTCATGGACATCTGGTTGTGGAACTGCTGTAATATGTCCCCACAACGTCTGTCTATGACATCGGTGAAGTTACGGATAGCATCCGCAATGTCACGCATACTGTCTGTCATGGCTGTGCGACATGCTCTGAGCTCCCTCAGACCCTGTCTGGTGTACCTTTCCATACATGACTGAGCCTGCATGACAGTCCGAAACATGGCTGAGGTTGACAGACCTCTTTGGGCACGTCGGCCAGAGGCAGTACGCCCACGGATGCTCCCACGAGAACCCATGGGCAACTGTCTGTGTGGTACCATCGGAGGATCCTGCCCATGGCTGCTGTGTGGGGACACGTGCCACAGGTACCACATTACCCTGGTCTATGCCCGCTGTATCCTGTCCATCACCTAGGGACAATGGTGACGAAGGATGTACAGGCAGGATGACTGTGCGCAATGATGGGGTTGACAGCTGTGTACTGTCAATTGGCTGACCAATGGCAGACCCTGACACGCCTTCCTGTACCATTACACAAATACCATCATTACCAGTAGCCGTGGCACAGGATTCAGGTTCCCTGCTGCAGGTCACCAGAGCAGCCCCAGAACCTGTGGGATGAAGACAGGAAACACAGTTTACAGTCTCCAGACATTGTTACCAGTGATGCACTTATACACACATGCACACATGCACACATGGACACATGCACACAGGCACACATGCACACATGCACACATGCACACAGGCACACATGCACACATGCACACATGCACACATGCACACATGGACACATGCACATGTGGACACATGCACACATGCACACATGGACACATGCACACATGGACACATGCTCACATGCACATGTGGTCACATGCACACATGGGCACATGCACACATGCACACATGGTCACATGCACACATGCACACATGCACACGTGGACACAGGCACACATGCACACATGCACACGTGGACACAGGCACACATGCACACATGCACACGTGGACACAGGCACACCTGCACACATGCACACATGGGCACAGGCACACCTGCACACATGCCCACATGCACACCCCGCAGTATACACACAGAGCACTACTGAGTTACACTACTGTTACTAGCATTATCAGGACTATTATAGGTTATGTTAAACACACTCACCAGCATGGATGGCCTGTCTCGTTGTAACCCTGGAGGGACCTGCAGAAATGATGAGATTAATGTCAGTGGGCACATCTGTGCCATTGATATTGCATATGATACAGTATACAGAACAGTCAGGTGTACATATGGCATATTACCTGCACGCTCCATGTCATGCTGCTGTGTGGAACCAGCCTCCATCATAATGCAGGTGTACTGCTGTTGGTGTTCTGGGGCTGGAGCCACAACACTTAGGAGTAGCCCCTCCAGTCTGGTGAGGGGGGGATGTGTGGCCACCCCACCTCCTGTGGCGACCTGTTGCCTGTGGATATCTGATGCACGCTGCGGACACGGATTAAATCACTGCAGTGATGTCATACCTGCTCATATGTCCTGTTATGCGTGCCAATATCATTTACCCTACGGACAAGGTCTTGCCACAGTGCGGCCCTCTCCTGCTGATTCTGACTGGTGCGGGAAAACAGGATGTCATACTCCCGCACCAGGCTCTGGTGGATCTCCTCATCTTCCACCACAGAGTAGGCGGGTTATGCTGTCGCCATCTCCTGGAAGAGAACACAGACAGGATATCAGCAGACCATGTCAGCAATATATGGCACACATACTATACATGATACTCATGTGTAGTGATATACTACTACTCCCATATGTTGCATGTGTGTGTGTCGTGGTGGATACACAGGTACATGGCCAGATATCAGTGCTCAGCCAACACCTGTGCAACAATACCTGACACATTCCACACAACATAGTAGCATGCTCCATCGGTCAGCACACACTGACAGGTGCAATGCACAACCTCACTCTGGGGGTTCATCCCAGGGTACTGTATGTGGGACACTGTCCACTACTGTGATGTGGACAGATGTTACTCGGCCTGGATGTACATATCCCACCACCACTACCAGCACAGTAGACTACTTTGATATGTATGTGATTAGACAGTTATTCATTTGCTGGGACTGAGATGGTATCCATGCAGCACACTGGGCCAGTGGAAGCCACAAGCCACACTGCTGACCCCTTTGCAAATGCTTACCATGGACATGCCACGGATTGCATGACACTTGCACACACATGTCTAACCCAGACCCTATGCACAAAGGTTAGGCATCCTGTCCGGTGGACGCCAGACAGAGGCAGATTGTATAACAATAGCAGGAGGCTACTGCAGGACAGAGCACATTCACATTAAGGGTAGGCATCTATGGTCAGCACTGGTACTATGCTACGGTCCGTCATAACAACAGCCACAGCCTACTCTGGGAGGGAAATGGACACAAACACTATGGATGACCACAAGGCCTTCTTCAGTTATGTTACACATATGGACCACATGCCTCAGATATGCTCTGTGTTAATCCACACCTACTTAACATTCACCAAACACACGGATATTGGCAACAATCCTGCAGACATGTTCGGTGCACATATCCCCCCTCCTTCTCCCCCACCTTTGAAATATTAATCCCAGCTGGATGTAACCTCCCTATCATCTCACATGTCCAGGTGAGGGCCGCCCTCAGCAGAGGAGAACACACAGCATCGCTGTGGCCTCGTGGTACCCCTGGATGTGTGCTACCAGCACTCTGAGAGGACATACCACTGCATGTAACACTGATAGTTTATCTTGGCCGTGCTACAGGATATGTACCTGGACAGTGGCATACAGCAACAGTGGTCCCACACCACTAAGGGGGCACCTCAACTGACCCTGGGAATTACCACATCATATGCATAACGGGCCTGGTCTGCTAAGCTATGGAATTATGCAGTATGGGATGCATATGCAGTGACATCAGGTACCTGCAGACACTTGTTCCCAGCCAGTGTGCCTTTGGGATGGGCTGATCCTGACTTTTGAGCCTGGCTGACATTTCAAAGCAGTCATTACAGCCATTGCTGGGCCAACGCACAGACACATGCTGCCAGGATCCTGGCCTATGACTGATTGATATGTGATGTATGGTCATCCCCTTTTGGTGGAACTACGTACACACAACATATCACATGGACATACCTATGGATACAGACCTATGACACATTTGGAGGGTTCACAGTATGCACACTATTAACCTGCTACTTTGCATTACCTCTGTTTGTCGCAGCTGGTTGCGTTACCACAGCTTCTGCTTGCTGCTGCTACTGTCAGTGCTGACGGCTTTGGGTTACAGAGTCACAGTGTCTGGTTTTTATTTTTGTTTTGCTCTCTCTCTCTCTCTCTCTCCCACTTCTCACTCTCCCTCTGTCTGCTTGCAGACAATGCAATGAATGTATTGCATGTGGGGAGTGTTAGCACTGGATGCTTTTGTAGGTATCTGCATAGGTCCATGTGATGGCCTCTGCACCAATTGTAAGCCAGCATTTGCTAATTGCATACAGCCAGTTGTGTACTGATTGCAGTTCTCACTGTGATTTCAGGTCAGTGCTATAAAAGGGTATGTGGGATAGGCGTTGCCCTTTCAGATTGTGAGGGGGACCATGCTGGTATGCGGTGGACAGTGTTCTGTGAGTGTAAAGGTTAGTATCTCTCTCATGCTTCAGGCTGTGTTGTATATTCACAATTCTCCATTCCTCTCTCATGTTCCCTGTAGCAAGTGTGTATGCACATTGACTCCTACAACTATATATAGATATATATATATATATATATATATATATATATATATATATATATATATATATATATATGTACATATGCATACATATATCTATGTACTTTAACTGACCTTATTATCTACAAGCTGCCAACTAGCATGGCTGTTTCTGTTCACACACTACTATTATGGAACTCCAGTAGTTTTGACAGTAATTTTAAATGACATGCTTTGTGTACTACACATCCTATATTCCCTTTACATTCATCCCTACTATTACATGTTATATTTATTTTAGCAGAATGTTTTTGTATAAGAGTCATGGCTTAGTGGTAGGTCATACAGACTAGTGTTTCCAAGGTCCTGGGTTCGGGACTGACAGTGGGATTTCATTTTTCTTTTGAACTGAGTACAGGACCTGTCAATCACAGTGACTAAGGCACTTTTAAGCAGTTGTAACCGGGCTAGCGCTGGTTTGCGTGGAGCTCACGCATGCACACTGGCGGTTAGCTCCGCGCACACCCACTTACAACCGCTTAACGGTCCTTACTCTGGCGCACACCCACGCTATTTTCTTTGAAAGAAAAGAAAATGGGGAGACAGGAAAGTGGTGAAAAAGGGGTCACAAAGAGGGTAAGACAGTAGGGAAACAAGCTTGGGATGTGCAGGAGGGATGTAGGTAAGGCCCATAGCTGCCCATTTCTTCATCAGCAACAGCTGTGCATATGTATGTAATTTGGTGTGACATTTGAAACCTTCCACCCCTGACAGAGGTGTCAGGACAACAATAATACTTGTTGTACAGCCAATTGTAATTGATAGGTTCCATGTCCAGCAGACATGTGTATGAATGGGCAGCTATGTATGGGGCATAATTTTTGTGGGTACAGAGTGCCCTTTTTTTTTTTCAGGTGAGAGTGGTATGTCAGGTGAAGGAAGTCGGTACAGCTGGGGAGGTAGGTTGGGTAGGGTAGGTAAACAGACAAGACAAACAAGACGCATACAGGGGTGGTGTATGACACGTGTGGGGGGTTACACAATTGACGGGGATGGAGGTTTGGATATCCAGAGCCCATGAGCCCACAGATGGCAACAGTGGAACTGATATCCCCACCCATAGGCAGTTGCCACTGTTCCTTCACTGCCCAGGATGGGGCTGTGCTGGGGGCTGTGTAGGCGGGGCAACAGGCATGCCTGTTAGTTGCGCCACCCATGCCTTGAGCTGGCGTAGGGGCTCAAGGACAGAGTCCCGAATCTCCCTACGCACCACAGTCCGGACGCTACAGAGGGTGAGTGGTGGTTCTCCTCCGGCCACACTTGCAGGGGGGGGGCAAGCCCCATCCCCTGCAGCGCTTCCACCCGCAGGTGGCACAGGGCCACTGGAGGAGGGTCCGGACTCGGCACTAGTGCCAGGTGCACTCGCCAGCTGAGGTGGGAGAGGTGGGTCCGCTGGAACCCGCCTTCCCTGTCGTCCTATGTTTTGCATTATGTCATGACAGTTTGGGTTAGTGACATATAATACCATTCACAATTAGTTGTAACAGCATGCATTAGTATTCCCATTAACCAAACACCCAGATATTCACACCATTGAACAGCGTGCATAACACATGCATAATTTGAACAGAAATACACAGTCCAACAACATGCAGGGTTAATTGATGGCAACAGGCCATCAGGTGCGGATGTATGAACAGGGCAGATGCATCAACAGACATGCAGATATATATGACCCAACAGGACAAACGTCCAGGGGTGTTAATTGTGATTGCACATACCATTTTCACGTGGAATGGGTTATATGTGGTTATAGGGTGGGGTAAAGACAGTAATATTAACACCTTCAAATAACAATACATATGCTGTACATTTCTAATAGCTACAGTTATATACACACTACTGTTCTAACTACAGTTTCCTATATGATAACTATTTCACCTTGGTGATAGGACTGTTACTGCAACATCAATATACATTTTAGTGTTCTTCATACACATTCATATCTAGCTTTGTTCAGCTACATCATCTTGCTACATTTGCTTTATATAGCTGTAGACAAGTGTGGATGTTTGGTATATCAGACAATCATCCTATCTGCGTATTTCAGACTGAGAGCAACATATCCAGATTTTGGGATACACATTCCACATGCAGCAACACTTTGAACAGATTTCGCTGTTTGGTTTTGAATCTCACATGCATTTCATTATGTCTTGACTGCAGTATACTTTATTCAGGGGTTATTACTACTGTATTGCTAGATTCATGACACTTTCTCACACTCTCTCACTTGCTTTCATTTTACTATTCATGATGGTACTTCTAGGCTTTATTGACATGTTTTAACAGTAGTTATTACAATCCTTTCCAGCAGTCTCACTTCTGTCATGTTTCAGTATTTCCACAGGGATATATTTCACACATGTGATTTCATAATCTTCTGCAGCTATACTTTTCAGCCTGCTGCAGGTTGTGTACTATTTTCTTACAGGCAGGGCATTTTTATTTCAGAATATATGTCGGACAGTTTCATGTTTAGGTTAAACTTACAGGCTGAAAACTCTTGTAATCAAGCAATACTTGCATACACTTTCACACTGTTACTTGCAGATTTTATTCCTTACTGACTACACTGCACTCTTTTGCTGACTGTCATACTTTTATATTTCTTTACAGTTACTGGTAGTGGATTACTGACCTGCCTGGTGGCAACCGCACCAGCCTATCACCATAGGCTCTGCGGTTCGCAGAATGGACACCTGCAGCTGTAATATAAATGAAGTAATATTGGAATACACATCTCCATAATATCAGCTAGTTTAATTTTTTACATACATAATTAAATGTTACTTAGTAGTGGGGCGTTGGGTGTTTGCCGGGCCTCCTGGATCCAAAGGTTCAGTTGGTCCTGCTTGCGTCTCTTCAGGTCCGCATGGTGGTGATGGACCTGCTCACCAGTCCTTGGAATCCCTGTGGCACTGGTGAGATCATGAGCCAACCGGTCCCACGCCTCAGCCCTGTATGCTCCCCAGAGGACCTGGCCCTGCATGAGTTGGACCTCATGATTATGGACTAGGAGCCAGACCATGTACCTGGACTCCTCAACACCCCACCTCTGTGCTCGAAAGCGACTACCCTCTCCTACTCCTGTCATTCTGCCTGCAGGTCAGTTCTACAATCGTTTATGCTGTGTATTCCCACCTATGGGGCTTATATAGTCCGTTTTTCCCGCACATATCTGTGATTGGCCATTTTGGAATTGTATCAACTTCAGTAAACCTGCATTGTCATGCTCTAGTTTGTATTCATTCCTATATATTAGCTATTATTGCATTTACAGGTACTGCTGTCGTGGCTTAGTGGTTCTGTACCTTGACTATGGTGTATAGTATCCTGGGTTCGAACCTGGCCACTGCTTTTTATTTTTCATGACTGTCTAGACATGCTGAGGGGTGTGTCTGTGTAAAGGCAGTTTTGATACGGCTTGCTCAACGCTGCCCACCGGTTAGCTCGTTTGCGGTGCGCAGCTCGCGCAAATGGGGTACGCTGGTTTAAGCCTCATTTGGCTATCGGCACGCATATTCCGCTCAGGTCAGTTAGGGGCACATAGATTTAGCGTGTTAGACCACTGCTCAGCTACGGGCACTCATTTTGCACCAGTTAAACCACTGCTCATCTACGGGCAGATGCACTCACTCTGTTAAACTGTAGCTCAGCTATGAGCACATCTGGCATTTTGTATTCTTTGTTACCTCACATGTCTTCAATATAAATGGGCTATTTCATTACATTTTACATAACTTGTGGTTTTATGTGTACATATTTGTCAGGGACTTGTTTCCTGCTTATTTTGCAAAAAAAAAAATTGGTGTTGTGGGGGCTCGAACCATGAGTGCCTGCTCTTCAGCCAACATCTCTACCGCTACGCTATTGCTTCCTGGCTTATTTTGCATATTTAGTTCTTATATGCTTTCCCACTGACTGCTAACTGTAGCTGCGCTACGGCACCAGCATAAGCACTCACGGTTAAACATTTTACAATTTAAAAAATATGAAACATGTTTATTTATATGTTTTCTGTTCATAGTCTGTGGGGGCATGTGTTGTGTTCTGTTTATTCACATTTCCGTGGACTCTGTCGTGGGTGTTTCCTTTGGGTACTTTTCCTCTTCTGGGGGCGTGTCCGCTTACAGGGCTCGGCCTACGGACACGCCCCCTACTGTCTTACATGGACCGTGTTGGCCTTCGGTGTGATTCAGCATGCTCTCATTAATATGCAGAGCATGCTGACATCACTCCGTTTAACTGCAGCCTCCGTGTATGAGTTATAACTCTTACACGGAGGCTTCGTGAATCCTGCCCTTAGTTTATTCATTTTCTAATTTAATCTAAGAGCACGTTTATGCAAGCTTGAAGGTTTTATTGAATATGCTTGAAGTTTAAGTTTTTCCAGGTTTATTGAAACTATGATTTAGAATTTTAACATATTTTGTATTTAAGTTTATAAATTCAAACTGACTGACTGATAATGTCATTTTGTTGTATTTTTAACTTTATTGTGTCTATTTTGGCCCATAGTGTATTCAATTCTTTGTCACATTCTTTTGTTTTACTAATATACCAGCTTGTAAATTTTCAGTTTAAGTATGCTTATAATGAATCCCAAGTCAGATACTTTACCGTTCAGGTTTATTTCTAGGAAATGTTTGATCTCTTTAACATTTCAATCCTTGAATCCTTGAATCTTTTTATTTTAATAATGTATGCAAGTAATCTTCTGTGATGTATTAAATTGTCAGTTTTTAAGATAATATAAAATATTATAGCATTATTGTCTGATAATGGACATGAAACTATTGAAACTTCTCTAATATGTGATAAATTGAGCGAGAATTTTTTATCACTGTTTGTCTTCTATGTCTATATGAATAATGGGTAAATTGAAGTGAGTTTGTTTGCCTTAGGTCATATATATCCTTTACAGTCATTAGATTTACAAAATTCATTGTTTGGCTGAAGCTATGATTCTCAACTTTCTATCTCCAGTGGAATTATTGTCATAGGTTCATAGGTTCATAGGTTCATACTAGGCTATCTGCCCAAGGGCATTTATAAGCCTAGCCCATAGTTATGTGGCTTTCGCCACCCCTTTAGTTTGAATAAAAACTATGCCTATCATTTTTCTGTGCCTCTGTCAAGCAGTGACACTGAAGTAATCCCTGGGGTATATCTGCGATCTCCCATCCATTGGTCAAGATTCCTCTTGAACAAGGCCAGCGAGGTGCTCTGCCTCACATGTACCGGGATTTTGTTCCACAGCATAGGGAGTCTCTGGGTGATGAATCTGTCCCTCCAGCACGTTCTATTTATAACCGTGTCAAGGTTTAAGTCTCCGCCCTTGTGGTTCTGAGGGATCTAGATTTTTGAGGTGAAGCATATTCATCAAATCTGGGTTTGACATGGCCTTATATGTCAGGCACAGGTCACCTCTGAGCAAGCGGTATGAGACTGAATAAAGCTGGAGTTCTTTCAGTCGGGCAGCATAAGACATATTTTGAGACCCTTTATCCTTTTGGTGAGGAACTTTTGGGGCCTTTCAAGCTGCATCAGGTGTCTGGTCAGATACATTCGAGCGGGCATTGTACTCAATCATAGGTCTAATGAGTGATGAGTACAGGGGACGATGACCTCCCTTGATCTAGATGTGAATCCCTTCATGATCAGGTGGGCGATATAGAAGGTTTTCCTAACTACTTTAGCAACATGAGTGTCAAACGAAGACTACTGTCAACTTGGGTCCCCAGATCCCTGATGACTTTTCTGTGCTCAGTGGATTGTCACCTATATGGTAGCTAGGGGTAACCTTGTTTTTCCCGAAGGGTATGACTATGCATTTTTTGGTGTTTAACTTCAGGCCATGGCTCTGGCACCAGTTATCCGTTTCTGTGAGGCCCTTCTGGAGGATATCTGTGTCAGATGTGTTTTCGACTATGGCCCAGTTTGCAGTCATCTGCAAACTTTGTCAGCCATAACCCTCCTGTGTTTGCTTGTACTTCAGAAAAGTAGATGCCGAACAAGAGTGGACCCAGGACTGAGCCCTGTGGGACACCACTTGTGACAGGCTTTGAGTCTGACATGGCTCCAGCAACTCTGACCCTGTGGGTTCTGTCGCTTAGCCAGTTTGCAACCCATCTTGTGATGTATGGGTTTACATTCAAGCTGATGAGTTTTTCGATGATACCTGAGTGGGGTATTGTGTCAAGGCCTTTGCCAGGTCGAGGTAGGCTGTATGGACTGCCTTTCCCTCATCAATGGCCTTGGTGACTGTCTCGAAAAGTCAACCAAGTTTAAGAGGCAGGATCTGCCTTTGACAAAGCCAAACTGGGTTGGATCCAAAGTCTGCAAGTTCCCTATGTCTTTATTTATGAGTTCCATTATGATCCTCTCCATGGCTTTGCAGATAAGGCTTGTCAAGCTAATGGGGCGGTAATTTCCAGGGTCTGTGGAGGCACCGCCCTTATGAAGTGGGACCACAGTCGCCGTCGCCACTCCTTGAATGATCCTGAGGTGAGGCTAAGATTAAACAGCTGTCCTAACTGTGGGTTTAATTGCTCATTGAGTTCATGAAGCAGACAGCCGGGACACCATCCGTCCCATGGATGCTGTGTTTTTGCCTTAGTGAGGGCAGTTCTCACCTGGGTATTGGAGATGTTTGGGGGACTACAACCCTCTGGAATATATATCTCTCCTTTGGGGGAGGGGGAGAAGTTTGCACTGAACCTGTCAGCCAGTATGTTAGCAATGTGTGTAGGTTCAGTAATTTTCACATCATTTTGAACTAATTCTGAGCATATCTGGGAGTTTCCTCCTAGGTTTCTAACATAGCTAAAGAAGGCCTTATGATTGTCTTTAGAGTCCTTGGCGATTTTCTCTCAAAATTTGCCTTGGATGATTTTATGAGAGCTCTTAGTTTTTACTTATAATGATCAAAGGTGTCTTACCTTTCAAGGATTTTGCTCTATCTTGTAGTAGCTTCCTCCTTTTGTTGTAGAGCTTGTTTATGGCTGGGGTCCACCAGACTGGGCTTGCCTTTGGTACAGAGAGTCTTAGTTTTGTTTGGGATTGCCTGATCCATGCAGTCCTGTAGGTGCTGGTAGAAGGCATTTGTAAGTGATTCAGCGGTTTGAGTAATGTTTACCACTGGCTCAGGGGCCTTAAAGGAGACCACACTAGTTTTAGAAGTGTGAAATCGGCTTTTGAGAAGTTTTTCACTGTGGTCTTTTTGTTTCAGGTGGGGCGGGATGAGGACCTCCAGCGAGATTAGTTTATGATCTGATCTCACCAGTGAGGGTATACTTCGGTGTTGAACATTTTGATCCCATGTTCGTGATGATGAGATCAAGTATGTTTTCACCTCTTGTGGGGATGGTGACTAGTTGTTCCATGTCATTTGAGTTTATGAACTCCAGGAATCTTTGGGTTAGAGTGTTGGGCTTGAGTAGTGTTCCCAGTCTATATTAGGGTAGTTGAAGTCACCTAGTATGATGGTGTTTGGAGATACATTTATCCTCCAATGTTTTCAGGAAGGCCATGTGAGGTTCCTGAGTTTGAGAGGGTGGCCTGTAACATGCTACAAATTGCAGAGCAGTCTTGCCTATGGTTAATTGCACCTGGATGGTCTCAGATGCATCGTGCGTTGCCACCAACCTTGAGGTGTGGGTGTCCTTTATGAATATGGACACCCTCCTTTCTTGGTGTTGTCCGGATTTTGGGGCGGAACGTATGATATGAGGTGAAACCTGTTAGTGCTGGGGTGCTCTCAGGAGCCTTGAACCAGGTTTCTGTCACAGCACAGACATCGATGTTCTCCATATTGAGAAGGGCCTCGAAGTGCATCTTGAGATTGAGACTTCTGGCATTGAGCAGCATTACCCTTAGTTTTTTTTCCTTTTTGGTGTTCTAGGGTGGTAGGTTTAGAATTTGAGCCTTGCCTAAAAAAGGCACTATGGGGGTGGCAAGAGCCTTTGCCAATATCCGGAAGCCCAGGGGTGACAGGTGCAAGCCGTCCCTTACAATTAAAATCATCAGATATTATGACTTCACCTATCATGTAATAGGCTATAGTGTCTAAGAATTTTTTTGCATCTTTAGCTCCATCCCCTGGAATCCGATAAACGTTCACCAATGTATGTGATTTTGTATTCCACTCAATTATAACAATGCTTAACTTACCATTTTTATCAACATACGTATCTTTTACTTAACCATTACTGGTGAGTTCTTCAATAAAATGAGGGTGCCTCTTCTTTTAGCTCAAAAGCCTGTTAAAAACAAATAATTCTGTAATGAAAGCTTATTTACATCTTTATTAAATAAGTGTGTTTCCTGCAAAAATACTATTAGAGCTTTATGTAATTGCAAGTATTTGAATGGACTCCCCCTCTTTACTGGATTATTCAATCCATTAATTTTAATAGATATGCATTTAAAATCAGACATGTATATAAGAGAGAGAAAAAGCACACACAGGTATAATGAAATCACATTTATATACAGAACTTATATACTTGATACATAACAATATGAAATCTTCAGCTATAGACAAACCCCATGAAACAAAAAAATTACCTAATGATATAACACTAAAACATTCTACCATGGAATATGTATTCCTAGTTTGTGAAAAAGATGAACAAACTACCTCTCAAACTCTTCATTAGACTAACAATACTTAGCTCATGCTTCTAATTCATATTAATGTGTCTCATATTTTTAGTATGCATCATCTTAAAAAAGCCCATCAGTGAGTTATTATGAATAAGAAAAGTTAAAAAGGTGTTCAGAATCTTTATTATAAGTTGACCCAACTGAATATCTCTACATCTTTCCCTGTACCTCACATTATCTCTTTGGTCTATTAAAGGGAAGAAGTCAGTTATTATTTTTATATTTATTAATTTATGCATAAGATGATTTTATATTTTTCTATTTCATTTGCTATGCGTAAAGTTTTTCATAGTATCATAAGTTCATAAATTAGTACCAGGCTCACTGTCCTTGTGGACCACTCCAAGCCCAGCCAATTACCCCATGTGAGAATCAACACAATGCATCTTGTCCCTATATGGTGTAGTCATATATATATATATATATATATATATATATATATATATATATATATATATATATATATATATATATATATATATATATTCTTTAACTATAAACATATTTACTTATGCTGATCTCTTTCCATTCCTGTTTGTATACTATGTCGCGTACTATTACTATATTCCTAGGTTTTATATTTTAGCTATAATCCCAGTGTCGTGTATCATATGAAACATTTATATTTACCTATATATATGATACTCTTTAATCTAGTACTACTGTTAGAATCAGTCTTATTTTTCCTTAAATATTATCCCCAGGATTCAGCAAGCAGCCATGCAGGAATAAATTATTCCTGCATGGCAGGGACTGTTCCTGTTCAGCACAGCAGCGCGCCATGTATATTTATGAAGGCGCGCTGCCATGCTCTAAAACAGACATGGTTCCATGTACAAGCGCAGGGGATTTGTCTGAGAGCACAGCTCTCACAATACACAATACAATGCACTCCAGAATTGCCTTTCAGCAATTAAAAATGAGTGAGAATGCTCATAACACCACCAACCCATCAGGAAAACAAAAAAACTGTGGTCAGAGGCATAAGGGGCAATCATCCCTACCAAGCATACCTCTCAACTGTACAGATTTTTGCAGAATGCCCAGGTTTTTGCCTCATATTTTTGGTGTGTTCCACTAAAATGTGTACATTTCTGGCAAATAGCTGAGGATTGAAGTCATTAAATAATGGCAAAACATTTGAGTTTAAGACTCCACACATCCTTCAGAAAACTCATGCTAATGTAAAACCTATTATTCTATCAACTTTTTAAGCTTGTAAGAGCAATATTTAAAATCTGTCCCTATTTGTCCCCCCATCATTTTAGGCTTTGTCCAGATATTTTGCTCAAAGAGGTTGAGAGGTATGCTACCAAGCCAAATGTTATTAGGATAATACAGGTAGCATAAGTACATAGCGCACACCTCCCAACCAGTCAGAGTAAGAAATGTGGACAAAGCCAAAAGGGGCAATTGTGCCACAAAGCAGACAGTTGATAAAATAACAGGTTCAGCATCATCAGGGATATTCTGAAGGGTATAGATAAAATAACACAACAAAACTTTTTTTTTATAAGTGCGATAAAGTTTAAGCATAGCTGTGCAGTTGTGCCGGTTGCTTAGCTACACTTAATCCAGGTTAAACAGCACAGAAAAAAGTTAAATAGCAAGAGATATTCAACATAAGCAGTATTGTGAAAGTGTAGTGGTTAGAGTGTATGCTTTGCATGCAGCCACTCCCGGTTCAATCCCCACTGTAACCAATTCACATTTTACATGTGAAAGCAGTACATAATCATTTTTTTTTTAGTATTACCTAGTAAATAAAATATATATTTGTTAACTGGAGTACTGCATTAGGTCCAGATGTGAGGTGTCAGTTTAATAAAGTTGTGAAATCCCCATATAAACACAAGTGCCCCATACAGTATAGTCATACATGAGGTAAGGTAATGAAAGCACACTGGGAGATGTCAGGGACAGTAAACAGATTTGTAGTATGTAATGAATAATGAATCAATGCCATGCAGCAGATAGTTTATAAAATGAAAAATAAGCAATGCTAAGCATTGCATAGCTCTGCTTACTAGGTGTAAGCATTGTGTAAATATGACTGCTAAGCAATGAGTAGCCCAGCTAAGTGGATTTGCCCATCAGTAAGCAGTGCTGAACATGTCACTTTAAGCAATGCCAACCTTAGCTAAGCAGGTTTACCCATAGCTTAGCTTAGCTCAGCATATTCAAAACTGTCCAATCATGGCAAAGGGTGGGAAAGTGGACGTATTTAAACCCCACAGGTGGGAATACAGCTCATAATTGGTTGCAGCTTCCGACTGTAGGCAGGATGGCAGGAGTTGGAGAGGGATTGAGCTTCTGGGCGCAGCACTGGGGAATACAGGAGTCCAAGGTCATTGTAGGACTCCTGGTAAAAAAACCATGATGAGAGACTGCTGCAGGGCCAGTACCAGGGCTCCCAATATAAAGTGGAAGCCTGGGACTGTCTCATCCATGATCTCACCAGTGCCACTGGTATCCCTCAGACTGGTGAGCAGGTCAAGCATCACTATGCTGACTTGAAGTGGAGAAAGAGGGAGCTCTTGAACAAGTGAGTCCAAGAAGCAAGGCAGAGGGGTGATGTCCCAGCAGTGTGTAAGTAGTCATACCATTACTGTTTACTAAAGTCCAGCATGTGTATGTGATGGATAGGTATGCCTAAATATGTCTCTATTTCCTTTACAGCTTCAGCTGAGTGGGCTGTGAATCAGGAAGCCCATGCAAGTAGGCTGCAAAGGCTGTGGACCCACCTCTCCCACCTCATCTGGCCATGGCACCAGGCCCCAACACATTATTGTTGTCCTCACCCCTCTCTCAGGGGTTTGAGTGTCCACCCCAGGACCTCCTCATCTGCTGGTCCTGCACCACCTTCGGGTGGAACCACCTCAGGGGATGGGCCCCCCCCCCTGGGAGCAGATGCAGACAGGATCCTGTCACCCGAAGTCACGTCCGGGGATTGGTGCATAGTGAGCTCCAAATGGAGGTTGGACATCTGCTACACCAGCTTGAGGGCTGCATGGCACATTTAGCGGGTCAGCCTGCCCCTCCTGCTCAGTCTCCAGCACAGCCACCTTTGGGACCATGAAGGTGTAGTGGTGACTGCACATGGGTGGGGACTTCAGTCCCACTGTTTCCATTTGGGGGCTCACAGGCTTCTGATTTCCAAACACCCCTCCTCATCCAAGGTGTTTACCCCCACATGTGTTATATACCACCCCTATATGCTTTCTTATCTGTCTTCCTACCCAACCTACCTCCCCCATATACCTACTATCTTTACCCAACATCCCACTCTCACCTTAAAAAAAGGCAATCTGTTCCTAAAAAAAAAATTTTCTCCATACATAGCTGTCCATTTTGCACACTAATCTGGTCTAATTGGTTTCACAACAAAAAACATTATTGCTGTCCTCACTCCTCTCACAGTGGTTTGAGTGTCCAAATCTATCTTCAAATTCAGTGCATATGCACAGCTGTGGTTGTAAAAGAAATGGACAGCTATGGACCTTCCCTACACCTGTCCTGCACATCCCTATCTACTTTCCTTATTGTTTTTCCCTCTGCATTTCCCCTTTTTCACCACTTTCCTATCGCCTTTTTTCTTTTCCTT